>NC_051405.1:14661020-14661921 GCF_015228065.2 Penaeus monodon
CCATTCCACCACGTTGTTGGATGAACCACGAACTTGTTAATATATCTTGAGTTGGATCAGCGACTGTTACTCTCACCACAATACATCTTCGTCTGTTGAAAAACTTTCATTTATCTCTTTCACGGGAGAAGGGGCGGAGAAGGTTGGGGGGGGGGGGGCGGTGAGGGGGATGGACGGGGGGGGGCGGTGGGGGGGATGGACGTGGGGGGGGCGGTGAGGGGGAAGGAGGTTGGGGGCTGTGAGGGGGGGTGGGAGAAGGTTGGTGTGGACGGTAGAGGGAGAAGAAGGTAGTGTGTGTGTGTGGGGGGGGTATTAGGAGGGGAGAGGGGGAGGGTATAGTAGGAATGGAAGATGAGGGTGAGGGAGGAGGGAGAGGGAGAGAGAGAGGGGGAACAGGGAGGGTAAAGGGGGTGGGGGGGGAGAGAAGGCTAACGGGGATGGTTGAGGGAGAGGAAAGATGGGGAGGAGGAGGAAAGATGGGGAGGAGGAGGAGAGATGAGGAGGAGGGAGAAAGATAGGGTGGCTGGGGGAGGAGGAGGGGGAGGCGGACGGAGGAGGGGGAGGCGGACGGAGGACGAGAGAGGAGGAAGTGTGAAACGGGAAGAACGGGGGAGAGTAAGAACGGACGGATGAGGGAAGGTTGAGTCGAGCGAGGAGAACGAAGGAGAGAAATGAGGGTGAGGGGAGAAGAGGGGAAATTGCAGAGGACAAGAGAGGGAGAAGAGACTTATGGAAGGTGGAATGTTGATAAAGGAGAAGGAGACAAAAAGAAACAAGAGGTCAGTGTATTAATATGAATTTAGTGTGAGGCCTGAGTAACTGCACGACATACGAACGATTTTCTGCAATTATAACGAGGTGAGTCGATTTTGATTAGATTGATGAAGAGAAATGAGAGGAA
>NC_051405.1:14662104-14662661 GCF_015228065.2 Penaeus monodon
GCAGATAGATCCATTACAGCCCCAAACCTCGACACGAATTTGGAGACTTCGCAAACAAGGCACATAATAACATTAACGATTACGCTGAATGGTGCTGAACCATCTTCTCATTACGCTAACTATTATAATTTGATAAATTCTCGATAATCCCTCATTAATCTCATTCCCGAAATAACCCAACGTCATTATCATAACACCGTAACTTTGAAAGACTTTGGTAACGAACTGTGGATTTTTTGCTGCTAATCCCGGGGAAGATAACCAACGCGTCATAGAAAACGTAAATAGAGAAAAATGACATGTCGTTCCCGCCAATATATCAAATTTTATCATATTTTATCCAGCTGAAGGAGATCTTATTCTGCATTATTTGGTGTTGATGAGCAGCTAATGAGCAATAAAGGAGGGATTAGCGAGAGGATGACGTCATTATGATTCGATAATCCACTTGCACAAGATGAGTGAGGAACGTCTTGAAAATAAGAGCGTCTTGAGGAAGAAGGCTTTGCATTTGGGCCAGGAGGCGAAAGGAGATAAAGAGACCGAGATCTGAAAAG
>NC_051405.1:14662824-14663174 GCF_015228065.2 Penaeus monodon
TAGTAAAATGAGAGGACATTATCCCTCAGCCACGCCGATCAAGGATGAGCCTGAAATCCCAAACATTCTCAGCGTGTTATACCAACGTCATCCCGCTCTCTTACATGATCGAGGAAGCCTTAGTGCGTTATCTTGAGCTGAAGCAATTTGTCATCTTGCAAGGCGTTGTCGTCAGATCCTTCAAGGGGGTGATGGGATCCTCCTGCTGGGGATTGCGAAATTGTCAAGAACTTGATTTCGATTTCTCGACCTTCCCTCTTACCTTCCTCTCTGATTGGGAAAGACAGAGAAAGTGGGGGGTAAATACAGAGATAGAGACAGGTCGATAGGCAGATAGATGAAATGGGATG
>NC_051405.1:14663226-14663620 GCF_015228065.2 Penaeus monodon
GGGGGAGGAAAATAGGGAGGATGATGAATAGTTGCATTGCCAACCGGAGGACGAGGGATGGAAGCACGGCAGTCTGCGTGGCGTCATCCGCATAATGTCACCATATCCTCGCGAGGGCAGTCGATAGCAGTGCGAGTGATGTTAAAATTATGCACAAGACGCATCCTTGTGGGACACCGCCCTGAAATTTCGATTCCTTGCTAACAAGCTTCCGACCTTGAAGGGGCTTACGAGGATTCCGGCCAGCCTGGGGGGAAAACAAGGGAGTTCCCAGGTATAGGAGGAATGCAAGACCCGAAGCAAGACCTAGTTAAATAGTCTTTCATGATGGAGAGGCTCCGTGCCGTTTGTCGTTGGAGAAAACCTCTCCCTTAGTCTGGCTGGTGCGACTTCG
>NC_051405.1:14664012-14664179 GCF_015228065.2 Penaeus monodon
AATAAGACGTGGCGCTTCAGAGTTCACAGAATTAATCCATTTCCTAAAAGCTGATTTCCGGCCAATCAAACAGATAAGAAACTTTTGCTTTTTTCAGAATCGTGTTATACTTCTGCACGCTGCGAAAGTCACATTCAAATAAACACTTCCTGTTTACTCTGCCGCTG
>NC_051405.1:14664207-14664371 GCF_015228065.2 Penaeus monodon
GGGGTGGGGAGGATATGGGAGGAGGGAGGTACCATGCACTCCCTCCTGCCCTATGCCCCTCCCCCCATTTCTTACTGGAAACGCGTCAGTGTTATGACAGAAAGTTGGATATGTTGTGTATCCTGCTGTCGCTACCAGACCCCCGCCAGTATATTTTTTTTCCC
>NC_051405.1:14664566-14664683 GCF_015228065.2 Penaeus monodon
AAGAGATGCTGCGGCAACACTCTCAGCATCTTTCGCTCGCTCCTCTCGCGCCGGATGCTGCTGGAAACGTTCTTCTTCATCGCGACAACTTTTCGCCGAATCCTGAAAATTTCGAAA
>NC_051405.1:14665731-14665910 GCF_015228065.2 Penaeus monodon
ACGTTTTGAGAGATGCTGTTCGCGAGGCTGGTAAATGGAAGATCTTCGTCCTGTTTCCTATTAGCTTTCCCGAGGGACCGGCAATCCAATCGAACAATTGACCTCTTCCTAACTAGGTCAATATTCTCCTTCTCTCCTCCAGCAGACATGCTCCTTCGCCCTCCTCCCCCTTGACGATT
>NC_051405.1:14666382-14666972 GCF_015228065.2 Penaeus monodon
GCCCCACACCCACAGCCTTTGGAACATGGGAAGTGCATTACCAGAGTAAACAAGGCACCGCGGAGGCTGTCTCCGTAATGGACGGGGTTCGAGCTAAATTCTCATTCATGGCAGCTGTAGGGGAGGGGACGGGCCATGGGAAGGGGGCGGGCCATGGAAGGGGGCGGGCCATGGAAGGGGGGGCGGGCCATGGGAAGGGGGCAGGCCATGGGAGGGGGCGGGCCATGGGAGGGGACAGGCCATGGGAGAGGGCGGACCATGGGACGGGGCGAGACAAGGGAGTGGGGGGGAGGGAGGGAAGGCGGAGGGATTTCAGAGGTATGGGGGTGATGGGAAGAAAGGGAGAGGGGTGAATAAGGGAAGAAGGAGGAATGGGGATGATGCGGAGAAGGGGAGGTGGGCGAAGGAAGGAAAGGGGAAGGTGGGAAGGAGAATGAGGGGAGTGGGAGAGGGAGAGAAGTGAGGGAGGAAGGGAGGGGGAAAGGGGAACGGAAGGGAAAAATAAGAAATGAGTGAGGGGCGAGAAGGAGGGATGAGGCAAGAAGAAAGGTGAGGAAATAAGGGAGGGGAGATATGAAGGGAGGAAAAGG
>NC_051405.1:14668186-14668709 GCF_015228065.2 Penaeus monodon
AACACGGAATTGATATCTGAACAAAGGTTCAAGCGAGATTACTGAATGTAATACTTATGCAACTAATGAAAATCACTCAGCCGTTTCATGTAATTAATGTTGATACTAGTAGTGATATGAAAACGCAATTCAAATTCAGAATCATGTCGTGAACGTGTTTTCGTGTGATAGAGTAATCTATGCAATCTCGACAGGGCATGTTTGGCATTTAGTATGCCCACTATAACTCAATATGTTTACGCTGTCCATATGATGCTCGTATTACTCGACGTCATATCAACGCTAAATGTAAATATTATGATTTTAGGTAATCCGAAAGCACGGCTATATCCAAATTTAATGTCCACTTATCGAGTTCCTGTAGATGAAAAATCATCGTTGATTAGGCAGTCGGGGAGGCTTTGCCGAGCGTGGCTGTTGCGGATATTTTATTTATATCGTTGATGTGTATTACAATAGAAACAAAGTTAAAAAAATAAAACGTTTGATATACATATTCACACACACACGCGCGCGCGCATGT
>NC_051405.1:14668778-14668942 GCF_015228065.2 Penaeus monodon
GTGCTCTCTCTCTCTTAAAATAGAAAAATTATGAGAACATTGAGAGGCAGGATTAAAAACACTGAGCAACTAAGCTGTTGTAAGTAATCCTCTTGTCTGTCTGCCTCACTGTACTTGTATATATGTGGGAGTGTGTGTGTGTATATCTGAGAGTGCATTTGTTT
>NC_051405.1:14669070-14669154 GCF_015228065.2 Penaeus monodon
TCATCATTATAATGAATGAGCATCGCAGAAACTAATGATATTAGACCCATACAGAATCCCCTAAACTATCAAACATAGAAATGG
>NC_051405.1:14669199-14669431 GCF_015228065.2 Penaeus monodon
TTCATTACATAGTGAATCTTTCTGTAAAACTGTTAATCTAACCAAAGAGAAAAAGTGTCCTTTGGAAGGAAAGCACAGAGAGAGGTACAAGAAAGCTGTTTAGCTGAAGAATAAACTGGTTAATATGTACGTCCATTAGATTGTAGGTTATGTGTAAATCTGCAGGAAGAATGGGCTTCAGTTCAAATGTCAATGCACTATGCAGTAGGTATGTGGTATTACTGATTTTCTT
>NC_051405.1:14669479-14669591 GCF_015228065.2 Penaeus monodon
CGCATCGAGCATTCGTCATGATTATGTAATGAACAAACGGTTAGACTTACTAATTTACTAAAATTTGAATAACGTTTCAAAGGTCTCGGACAAGACGAAGGCCACAATACAC
>NC_051405.1:14669629-14669874 GCF_015228065.2 Penaeus monodon
GTCTTATACTTATACCATATTTCCTTCACAAACAAGCAATTTAGAAAGACCTCGGTAATTTGAGTCTCATTTAAGAGTTTTGTATGATGCCAATTAAGAACTAATTACTTGGATGCTAAATATACCTGTCTGAGCATAGGCCACCACAGAAGAGAGTTGCAACACTTCACTCGTAAAAAAAGATACATTATAATAGGTATCCGAGTTCACTTCCAGATATAAAGAAAATGACCAGGATCGAGAAA
>NC_051405.1:14669906-14670102 GCF_015228065.2 Penaeus monodon
TGCCAAAACTTATTCTTTAATAGCATATTAAAAATGATCAACAGTCGAATGGAATGCAACGAGAAGTTTTGATGAAGTGTCGTAACAATTTCGAGTTTCCGGATTAGCGGGAGAAACCATCATGACGTCACGAAATCACTTCATCTCCCTTGGCCCGTTTTCTGATTCCTCTTTTAAGCATCCTTCTGTAATATCT
>NC_051405.1:14670155-14671070 GCF_015228065.2 Penaeus monodon
ATTCTCTCTCTCTCTCTCTCTTTAATTCTTTCACTTACTCTCTTATTCAATCTCTTTCGTTTATTCATTTATTCACTATCTCATTTACTTATCCACACATTCCCTCTTTCTCGTTTCTTAATTCTCTCATTCATTAATTATCCTCCGCTCTTTCATCCTTCATGCTCTCTAACTCTCTCTCTCTTCGGCCTCTTCTATTTTCTTTCCCCCTTTCGTTCGTTCTGCTGCTGTAGAGATAGTGCTGTACATCTCGATCGTAAAACGTAAAAAGATCTTATCCTGGGGGGGGGGGGCACTTGTCCCCTATCCCCCCCCCATTATAAATCCGGCCCTGTTGATGCCTCATACTTAAGAATGCCTTGTTTCCGAAATCCATATTGTTGGGAGCTAGTTCTTTTCGAAAACGAAACTGAGTGTAAGACAATTAGGTATTGGAATTTAAAAAATAGGAGACGCGTTTAGTGATCAAATGCTCTAATACTTTCGATAGAATTTGATTAATAAATAGTCGACAGTCCATACGAGAAATGGTAGGTCCTTTTGTAATGGCAGGAATCTATCATACTCGAGAGCTAAATTTTTTAACGATTTATTTTTTTTATATAAAGATAGTAGGTAATTTAAGGGACAAAATTCCGCCAATTTTTTGCTGAAAAAATAATCGTAAACCGCGAACTAGTGCCTCCACACAAATCATCTTCAGGCAACACAGCAGTCGCACTTCTTTACACCAATTAAGAAGCTGTGAGTACTTCTTTCCATTGATTATTATAATCCAACTCCGCAACACTACGAACTTGTTCCATAACTTTCCGAGTAAAGCAATAACTCTCCCCGACTTATAGCAGTACGAGCGGAGGACCGAAGTTTATAAGCGGTTTGTTGCTTCCGCCGCTGTCTATGGTAAACTTGCTC
>NC_051405.1:14671282-14671722 GCF_015228065.2 Penaeus monodon
GAATACACTATTCGGCAGCTCCCGTTATGACTTAATCTTGATGTCAACTTCATTATTTTCAGCCGCTTCGCCCTTTAAATCTTGCTTGAAATGAATGCCATAAATCACACAACGAGAAGGCGACGAGTTTAATTTCACGCTCCTGATAAGAAACAAACTCTGGCTGGTTTTTACTCCATTTTTAATTCACAAGAAAATTCTCATCAGCGTCAACAGAACGACATGAATAATCACATGACGAGAACAAGAGGAAAACGAGATCATTTTAAATATTTCATACAATGCTGAAACAGCGGACGCCCTTGGAGTAGTCACAAGTCCTTATATCAAAGGCAGATGCAACGGGATTAGAATAATCTCTTTAATTTACCACCCGCTAACCACGGCCGCGTGTTGCCCCTAGATGATACAGATTGCCAATTGGCGCTCTGATATATGGG
>NC_051405.1:14672037-14672350 GCF_015228065.2 Penaeus monodon
TACTCGTACACCAGTACATCATACACAGTGCGTAATCTCACACCAGGACAGCATCAACAAACTCTTCGTCGGTTTCTCTCCCGAAGCCGGCGCCTCTCCTGCTTCGCTAAGCAATCGCCACTCGCACGTGAAGCGCATGAAAAGCATATATAAAAAACGTAATTACGTCTGCAATGCTAACATCAATAAAGCAACGTGCAGAGTGGAGGAGGCTTCGTGCAACGGGGAAAGGGAAAGCTGGTGAGAATTTTGGCTGTCGGTTTACACGCATGGAGCTTTTCTCAACAGTAATTTACATTTGACTCGTGAGCGA
>NC_051405.1:14672668-14672769 GCF_015228065.2 Penaeus monodon
ACACACACACACACAACGCAGAGTTGAGTAATCTTACGCAATCTTCTTGAGGCTCCCAATTCCCTGATTGCTGTGTGTAAGAATCGTTTTTATGGCAAACA
>NC_051405.1:14674961-14675145 GCF_015228065.2 Penaeus monodon
CCCAATAAATGAACACCAGTCACCACTCTCCCCTCTGCCTTCGCTCTCGTCCAAGCCCCGCGTACACTTCAAGCTCCCCAGCGGAACATATCTGCCAGTCACCAAAGTCAGAAAGCATAAAAACATCCGCTTTCTGAGCCACACAGGCAATGCTTTACCGCGGGGAATAACACAGCGAATAATG
>NC_051405.1:14675260-14675326 GCF_015228065.2 Penaeus monodon
TTATATTCCTGGCCTCTTGGGTCTAGCGTTGTCTGGTAAACAATGTAGGAGGGAGATTTTTTGGAC
>NC_051405.1:14675366-14676427 GCF_015228065.2 Penaeus monodon
GTGGAAGAGTAGGGATTGACTTTCTTCTTAATCTGCGTGAGGACTGAGCTCTAGCAGTGTTTACATATAAAACAGTTATACAAAAATAAATATTGACTGTGATCATAGCCAGCGGCAGTACACATTCACAGTAATTATGTTGCATTATATACACTGTGGGTCTTTAAGCTATGTGTTATTCACAAAGGAGCTTAATAGTGAAGCCAAAGGGTACAGTATAACAGGATAGAACATTACAACGGTCATTCTAGGTTCACTTATACCGTGTTAATCAGTTGGAACTAGTAAACCACGTGGGAACTTATTCAACAAGCTTATAACATTGCTATGAATATCAAAGTTGACATTTGTACTCCACCCATTTTAAACACTCAGGTTATTGATGATTCTACGTGGACATCCTACGCTCCCGAAATACTTATATATTCATCAACAACTCTTGCAGAATGAAGCTTTCATACAATATTCATGAATTTGTTTAAAATAGTAATGCCTGATTCGACCCGAACTAAATCCAGGTCGGCCATCGTCCACCATCCTGGAAGCTCTCTGTGTTAGAGCTGTCATTTGCATGATAATGCCTGGGACTACCGACCACCTCGCCAACCATTGTGCGCCTACCGCTCTCGTCCGTATTTCCTCCTGGTCTTCCTCGCCGTTGCATATTCCCTGCGTTCTAAATACGTGCTATGTAATGGGAGAGTAACTGTAAAAAGTCTCTTATTTTCAACATCTGGGGAGTCAAAGTACACATAAATGGACATGGAGAAAACTCATCTTAGTGGTAAGCATTGAAAAACTACATTCACTGGTATCAAAGATAACCTGTCGAAGCGATAGATACGCGGAAGTCAACGAAAATACCGCGTCGCCTCCCACAGTAAGTCTAACCTTCCCTTCTCTTACCTCGAAGCGACTAATTTCCTGCGTGGTAACTCTGCTTGAACCGTCTTGGCGCATGCAGCTCATGAGTCGCAGGTATTCCTACTCATTAGAAGTCATACCGGAATAAGAATTCCTTAAATGTACATTCGTTAAATATGTCATGAGTTCTATATTCA
>NC_051405.1:14676530-14678524 GCF_015228065.2 Penaeus monodon
TTTTTAGAAATCTTATTACATTCATCAGTTGCGTTTGCGTAGCCATGTAACAGCAAATTTTACAGTTCTTGTTGTCACAGTACACATTGCTTGTTTCATAAGTGAAGATTTTTTGTTTACAGTACTACTTGTTTCCGATTTTTTCCCGAATATTCCGGCGAAAACGAAGTTTTAATGAGATTGTTACGATCTGAAGGCAAGCATTAAATTCAGTGAAAGACAATTACAGTGCTCCAGCTGCAGAAGTTCGGCAGAAGTTCGTCACTTCCAGCCACCCTTCGCTTCAGAGTAAGGTAACCATCTTTAAATGTAGAGAATGTTGTAATAATGAAGCAGCCGAGTAATGAAATGTGTTTTTGGGGAAGGAGCTACGTTTATACGACGACTGGGAGAGACCAGCTTTATGGTTTGGTGAAGCAGATCTGGCTTTCTAAACAGAGGGATTAGCTCACTACTCCATGTGGTTACACGAACGAGGCCGTACAATTAGTACACAACAATTTGCATGTCGTGGGTCCCGCCAAGAAGGTGACACAAGGAGCCAGACTTCTAGACAATTAAATTATTTTATTTATTAAAGCGTCACGATACAAGTTAAAGATATATGCACATACATTGCATTTGTATCCTGGCCTTCAGGACTTACCCAGACACTGAACTCATTGACAGAGAGGCCTTGAGGACTACCGTGTCGTGTTCGACATTGGTTGTGAATTCTCTTACCAAGAAACAAAGATAAGTATTGGTTTTCAGTATTTATTGGGCAGGATTATATAAGTGTGTATGTGAAAATAATAGAAATATTCTTGTCATTCGGAAGTGTTTGGTATTGTGCACAAAATACATAGTTTTTACATGCCACAGGAGTACCATGTGTAATACTCGTTACCATGTGTGAACTAGATAAATAAATGAACTCTAATGATATACGAGAAATAAAGGATGTAGTTAAGATATTGTTGAAGTACAAGAGGTGCAGAAATAAAAGCTTAAAATAATAGCCATCAATAAAAGCTTAAAAAGGGGTACTAACATATACCGAACGGACTAATAAGAGATCCCCGTGGATTTCACTACGCCGGGAGAAACGGCGATCGGGAGCGAGTCCTGGGGTTTCGTCTCAGGAGTAAGGAAGGCCTGAGGTTCAGACGGCGATCTTTGTGGTAGCCTGTGCGATTAGGACGAGGTTCGTTTGTTCGTTCGCGCAACGCTGTTTCGAATCTTGGTTCCAGCTTTCCTATTTACTGTTTTCTTTACCATTGAAATTGCGATTATTGGTTCGAGTTTCTCATATTTTCACTTTGATTTTTTTGAATGCCTGATATAAACAAGTCCACCCCCACCCCGAAAAAAGTTCCCCACAATATCCCCCAAGGTGCTGGCTTGCGGATGGGAGTCTTTAGCGACAGGGAGAGCACAGTCAGCTGGGGTGTCGGGGTCGCGCTCTTAACCCTGAACTTTTTTTTTACTGCTTTGTGTTGGTCAGTAACGAACTTTAATTAGTTCTTAGTAAAAGTCGTGAGGCTGAGGAGGGGGGGAGGGGTGGCAAGCCAGACCATGTAGGGGGTACCTACCTTTGCTTTGACGGGTCCTGTTGGTTGGGTTTGATAAGAAGTCTTTTTTTTTTTCCTTTCCGTCTATTTTTACAAACTGTAAAGAAATTACAGTTTTCTGCCGTTCACCTAGCATGATATTTGCATTTTATGTTTTTATAACAAAGGATATAATTGCAAAACGGCTATATGACTGATATGCTTACAAATTATTTTTCGTTCTCCTTTTTTCAAGTCAGCAAATCACCCAATAGGATTCACCCACATTTAAGATCCCTGATTTTTAGATTTGGTGTTACTATTCGTTTTCGGTTCACCCTTTACCAACAATTTCGTTTTCGTGTCTCTTTTAACTGACCTTTTATATTTTTTTTCTGTTTCCCTTAATCAACAATTTCGTTTTAATGTTTCTTTTAATCGACAGTTTATTAATCATATAAA
>NC_051405.1:14678608-14679304 GCF_015228065.2 Penaeus monodon
TTAGTACGTTGCCATTAACCACTAATTTCGTTTTCTCTATTTCTTCCTTATAAACAGCTTTGTTTCCACATTTTACCAACCGTTTAGTTTTCTTTGTTTCTGTCTGTCAGTTTTCCATTTTGGTATAAGTGACTCAGAATAAGTACAGGTCCTTTCAGTTACTTAGTGCCATAAAGTTATTGCCATTTTGCCAATAGTATGAAAATCACCCTTTTACGTTTGTTTGCATAATGTCAATGTCATTTTCAGGAATTCTCAGGATGAATAAACGTAAGCATGTCAACCGCATCTCGGCCATTTCTCCCTCTTCCCCCCCCCCCCTCCTCCTTTCACTCCGCAACTTTTCCTCTTTGGTTCAGCCTTCCCCTCACTCCATTTTCTTCCCCCTTACTTCCCCCCTTCCTTACTCCCCCCCTCTCTTTTCTCGCCAATCCTCCCCTCGCCCCTTCTTCCCCTTCCCTCACCCTTGTCTCCTCCCATCCTCCCCCCCCCCCTCTGACCATTTGCCGTCATCCCCTCCCCTTCTCCTCAACCTGCACCCTCCTTTACCCCCCTGCCCCCTCTACTCACCAAAGTCCGTCTCATTTTCCCTGAGAACTTTCCCCTTCCTCCCCCTCTCCCTCCTCTCCCCTCCCCTCCTCTCTTTCCCCCTTCCCTTCCCTGTCCCTCCCTCCACTTCTCCCTTCCCCTTCCCTC
>NC_051405.1:14679363-14679622 GCF_015228065.2 Penaeus monodon
CCCCATCCCCTCCTCTCCCTCTCTTCCACTTACCACTCCCTCTCCCCCCGCCACACCCCACCGCGACGACGACCAAATGGTGTTTTCATGTCCAATTTTCCCTCTCTTTACGAAACGCCGATTAGACAGGAGGAGGACTCAGGGCCGCGGCCACCGTGTCGGGAAACGATCGATAGACTAGTGGTATTTTCGGGGAGGACGTATTGGAGTCCGGTTTATCTACTTTATCTACTAGCGAAAGGGTGGTGATTACTAGCTC
>NC_051405.1:14679670-14679914 GCF_015228065.2 Penaeus monodon
GGAATGTCAAGGAGGGAGGAAGGAGGAGGGGTAAACGAGGATGTGGAAAGAAAAACTGCTTGAAAAGATACGTGAGAATAACTAAAAAATGCAAGCATGTTAAGGATTAAGCGTTAAAAAAGGCATTTAAGCAGGAGAAAAGTAGTGGAAGAGAGAAAAGAAAGGGAAAAAATGCATAGGTTAAAGTTTAAACTTTGATATTGGTGTTATAAGAGGTAAATACGTCCTCTGATATTCAACATTT
>NC_051405.1:14681935-14682051 GCF_015228065.2 Penaeus monodon
GACCGTGATTATTTTGCGGAACATCTAATTAATTTATTAACTTTGAGATACTGAATAATTAATTTCTTTTATAATAATTGCTGTTTAGTTTTATGATATTTGATTCATGAAGATAT
>NC_051405.1:14682150-14682297 GCF_015228065.2 Penaeus monodon
CACATAAACATATGTCATATTGCATTGATAATATTCAGTTAAGAAATGTTTTGATTTTGTACAAAACTTTAACCCAAACCTTGAATTGCACTAATCATTAACATCAATATTGTCACTTTGGAATCATTGATCAATTATTTAAAGTTA
>NC_051405.1:14682525-14682770 GCF_015228065.2 Penaeus monodon
CCCATTCGCTTCTGTAAGCTTACTCCCCCATTCACTCCGCCCCCCACACACTCACCCATTCAGCCCCCCCCCCCTCCTCTCCGCTGCAGCCTCCGTGTCGAGAAAATGTTGCTGAGCATCCCATTCATCCGGAACACGAAACTTGGGTGTCATCTCACTCAGCCGGAGAAAAGTATCGATATATATCTCGCCAACACCTGACAAACTTCTGTTTCCGCTCAAGGAGACGAATTATTCTCGCGGCC
>NC_051405.1:14682805-14683023 GCF_015228065.2 Penaeus monodon
TTGAAAGGGGTATTATTGGTGGGGAAAAGACGGTCATCACGCGCGTCCTTACGTACGTACATGTACACGCATGGAAACGCTCACTGTGTATCGGTGTACAGTAAGTATGAACGGATATACTAAAGGACAGATACATAGGCATATACATCAGCATATCTATATGTATTTATTCTTCTTTTACATTTCGGTTTTCTTTACCAAGTCACTTTATTCGTTTG
>NC_051405.1:14683303-14683587 GCF_015228065.2 Penaeus monodon
ATTTTCCGCTTATTCTCCCCTCCTCTTTTTATTTTTCGTTTCTCCGTCTCTTCCGCAGCACGTACATTAGAAAAAAAAACTGACTTCTGGTGTTGACTCAAGCTGCGCCTGTTTAGGAAATCAGCACCTGTTACTCTCCTTAAAAAAGAGAAAAAAAGAAAAAAGACAGAGAGACGCAAGTCAATTTTTTTTTTTTTATTAAATTTTAAACAAGCTGTCTCACTCTTAAAAAAAAATCGACGTATTTTGAAAAAAAAAAAAAAATCATTCCGAAACGTACACTT
>NC_051405.1:14683780-14684057 GCF_015228065.2 Penaeus monodon
TCGAAAGTCTCCCATTTTCTTTACATTCCAACGGGACTTTCTCCTTGCGAACTCCTGGCAATGGGAAAGGAACTTTGCTCCCGCTTTACAAATTGTGGCAATTGTTCGGTTCTTGAGGTATTGGAGTTTAAATTGCCTTCCAAAGTTTGAAGATCCTAAAACCTCTCACTGCTTACCATTTAAACCGTAGCTTTAGGCAAAGAGGTCGAAGTTTGCGTTTTCTAATCGTGGATAAACTATTTTGAGGGGGGACTGGAACGTTTTTTATTTATTCATT
>NC_051405.1:14684385-14684855 GCF_015228065.2 Penaeus monodon
GAAACTCTCCTATTCTAAACAAGAGGAATTTTGCCCATGTCTGTATAGTATATTTTGCATTCTAGATAAAAGATTCGTCAACACGTAAGATTGCTGGAAATATTTGGAAAATGCCAGCAACAATGATAAATCTAATTGTCACAAAAATAAAATGAATGTAATAAGTATGCATGTAATAAATTTCATCGCATTTACTTGTCCACAAAACGAAGTTAAAAATAATAATCACAAAAAAACAGTACATTTCTGTAATACAGCGAAGCAATATTTTAATCTTATATAACTTCAGGCGAAACTGTTGTATTAGCATCTCGGTCGAAAGAAATGGGCGCGAACGGAGAAGTTGGAAGAGACCGTTTAATATATAATGGATTGGAGGAAACTGCAGATAAATCATTGCGGATTGTTTCTTTTCGAAAAGTTGAAAAAGGAATTTCATTTTGGGATTGTTAACCATAAATTTGAGCTCC
>NC_051405.1:14685061-14685533 GCF_015228065.2 Penaeus monodon
CATCCTGTGTGTTTGAGCATGCCAGTGTGCGTATAATAGCTCTCTAAAAAAGCACGGAACGATAAAGCCCACTCACGCACTCCCAAGCACACGACTCTCAAGCGCTTTCTTCCGTCATCCGCAACCTGGGTTTCGATGCACCTAAATCACCTGATTCCCTCTCTATGGATTGATTGACGATAATACCAATCCTGACGAGTAACTCATATCTCATTCGTCTGCAGTTTCGGCAATCAGCGTTTTTGAATTGCGCTCGATCGTGAAGTTTTGTGACGACAGAAGTTATTAGCGAAGGTTGTGGGCGGGGGGGGGGGTGAAAGACTTTGTTTAAGTTCAGTGATGATCATGATAATGCTGATAGTGATTAGGCGTTTGTGATCTGGGAGACGAGCATGTGTATCTGGGTAATTCAGGGTTGTATATATGCGTAGGCCTATACGTTGACTGTTACCATAGAGACACGGTCAGGACT
>NC_051405.1:14685663-14685745 GCF_015228065.2 Penaeus monodon
GTACACACAGCCGAACTGGATGGCCTTATATAAACACTTCCACACGTGAAATCATGTGCATATCAATATTTGCAATTATACA
>NC_051405.1:14685776-14685840 GCF_015228065.2 Penaeus monodon
CAAAAATACAGTTTACATCTCGCATTTGCTCAACAACACATTTTCTCTAGAGAAAGTAGCTTGA
>NC_051405.1:14686358-14686837 GCF_015228065.2 Penaeus monodon
CTGACAGGTGTTACTTAATCCTGTTTTTGTTCTTTTCCATGTGTTTTTTTTTTTTATTGTTATTTTTTATTATCGCCTTCGTCTTCTCATTCATTTTCTTTCCATTCATCGCCTTTATTTCCTCTTCTTCTTTTTTTCTTCTTCTCATTTCCCTTTTTTTTCTTTTTTATTTTCTATATTCTTAATTTTCGTCTTAAGCTTCGTTTTTTTTTTTTTTTCATAGGCCTACATTTTTTTTCCTTCACTCCTCATTTTTTTCTTATTCTTTTTATCTATTTTTTCCTTCTTCCATAATCTTATTTATATCATGATAAAAAAACAAAATAATTTTTTGGATCTAAAAATAGACGAAATAAAAGCAACGCCAAAAGCAATCATGAAATGGAATAAAATGTCAAGAAACCCTTTTTTTTGGGCGGGGGGGGGGGCAGTTCGAAAAAGTTTTCTTCTGAAATTTATATCAACGCGATGTAATAGGA
>NC_051405.1:14686857-14686923 GCF_015228065.2 Penaeus monodon
GTGACCACATAATTTTTCTCTGGCTAACACATTTTCGGGGAAAAAATTGTATGTGAATAAGATATA
>NC_051405.1:14687174-14687473 GCF_015228065.2 Penaeus monodon
ATAACCAACAAACAAAAGTTTATTTCCATATATAATCAATAACAGCGTCTCTTACAACGAAGACAGTCAAGCAATTCATTTGTTTATATACTTATTATCAGCTCTGTATTTGTCTCTTTACTGTTGAAAGCTCTTTATTACTACTATTAGTTTGTTAATAAACTTCTTTCTTTATCTGGTTACTAGTTCTTCGTCTACTTCATATTCAGTTTAATTTCTTCTTCGTATATATATATTTTTTGCTTTATATTAAATTCTTTTTCTTCTTCATATTCTTTTCCTCTATCTCTTCGTCCTCG
>NC_051405.1:14687748-14687861 GCF_015228065.2 Penaeus monodon
AAATATCAAAAAGAATATTGAATGCTGTTCTCATTGCTAACGCCTGAAGTATCCGATCTGCTTTACATGTATCATTGTACATACTTATCCAGTAAATAATAATGTTGTGCTTT
>NC_051405.1:14689999-14690107 GCF_015228065.2 Penaeus monodon
GTTGGGGGGCTTCAGTGAATCGACTAATTAGGATGCTTATTAATATTGAGGATATTTTTGCCATCGTTTTATTTGTAAAAAAAAAAAAAGAAATAATTGTTGAAAAGC
>NC_051405.1:14690197-14690315 GCF_015228065.2 Penaeus monodon
CAGCTACATGCCTTGCTTGGCCTTTCAGGTAGTTTTAGTCGTCGAACTGCCATTGACGTGTGACGTATGATTGTTTCTTGGAAGGGTCAGCAGCGTGCTGGTGGGAGGAATATTTCAT
>NC_051405.1:14690462-14690551 GCF_015228065.2 Penaeus monodon
GTAAATAATGGTAGAAAATCAGAACGTGAAACATGACGTACAGGGCACAATTATGCATCTATGTCCTAAACAAATTAATTGACAAATTG
>NC_051405.1:14692198-14692401 GCF_015228065.2 Penaeus monodon
GCGGTCTTGTCGCTTGTTTTCCCACAGTCGCACGGGAATAAATATATGTTTCTGTTTATATCGGATTTTTATTAGTCTGTCATGCAAATTGAGCTACGAGGCATAGCTCATGTTTCTACCTTAACTGGAGGTTCGCAAATAAGGGAGAAAGTAGTTCCTTTTCCTCCTTATACTTTTTCTACCTTATCATTCCCTCATTAGCT
>NC_051405.1:14693322-14693410 GCF_015228065.2 Penaeus monodon
AAAATACGTTTGTTTTTCCATTCCTTCTTCTCATTCTCATTCACTCTTCAGTCCGTCCTCATTCTTCTTGTCTTCTATTTTTTTTTTC
>NC_051405.1:14693827-14694829 GCF_015228065.2 Penaeus monodon
TCCTGTATTATCTTTTCCTTGCACAGCCTGAAGTTCCCATTCCTTAGCTCTCCCCTAAATTCAGCCTTGGCTATTACAACCTTATTTTCTTTACACCTACAATTAACTTTCTTATTGGGTTCTATATTTACTACCCAAAGTTGCCATAATCTTTCTCGTCTTTATCTAACTCTTTCGATTCTCTCGGTAGCCATTTTAATATTCCTGCTGTGTGCCGTATTCACTTGTATTCTTGTATTCACTTAGGAATATATCATTTGTTCCTTGATTTTACGCCCAAAGACTTAAACCCATTTTCATCTATCTCCTTCATTACCTGTCTGTCTGGAAGTGTCACTCCATTCATATCCACTGTTTTATCATTTGTCATCATCAAAACTCTACATCAGTCCCGGGAAAGATTTATAACGAGTGAGTGATTGTTTTTCTTCTGTATATATCATTTCCTCTTATGGTTTGTAGACGTTATTGTGACTAGGCAAAATAGATGTAAACAATGTTATATATTCATACTGCTCACAGATTAATTGAGAATAATTCTTCTGGATCAAGAAGAGTCATGGACTGGGAGTGAATGCTGTAGGGTGAGCCCGTGTATCGGATTAACTGATATGAACATACAGAAAGAGCCAGTGATATGAGTTACAGTTTTATTCATGCGCAAATACTATAATTATTTAATATCATTTGTGTGAATCACATTGTAGTTTTGAAAAATGTATATTGAAAATGAAGGAATAAGTTTTCGTTAAAACAATCTGTATTAGGGTTGTGGATATTTTGTATTTTATAATCACTATTATTTTGTTAGTTATTTGTTACATGTTTGCAGGTTGAAGCAAGTGAAAGAAATCTGCTAGTCCACTCTGGTGTTTACCAGTATCTCAGTAAACTTTATGTTTATCTAGTAATAAGTTTTCCTCATTTCAGGACTTAAATAAGCTTTCTGAAATTGCACTTACCATCATTCAGAATATTGTTCTGAAATTATTTTATACATTA
>NC_051405.1:14695105-14698077 GCF_015228065.2 Penaeus monodon
ATCCTATTGTTGTGCTTCTTTTCTGTGCCCCGTGTGCCACTCCAAAGTCTTGCACAGTCATCTGCATCAGGTGTACAATTTCCTTTTCTTGCAATGTCATTCTGTTTTTGGTACATTTTTCTGGTCATTTTAGAACAACCGGTTTTGTCTTTGCTGGTTCATTTTCTGTTCATATCTCTTTATCTTGATCGTCTTTGCCTGTAGACCTTGTTTCAACTCCTCGATAACTGTTGATAATCTTTTTTCCGTAATCTGTATCAGTTATTTAAATCTTTACGTTTGACCATTATTTCACCCTACTCTTTTCAGATACTTAAATCCTGCCTCTGCTTATTAACATCACATTCTATACATCTTTTTTTCTGATAGTTACTTTCTTAGGCTAAGGTCTCTTTTACTTTTTTTGTGATATGCTTTATCGTACCATTCATTGACTGTGTTACTCTACTGTGATCATCTTTCTGAAACAACATTCCTTCGTTGCTTTTATTTACTCACATTATTTCCTTGATTTGATCTGTAATTACTTTTTCTTCTGTGTAATCTCAGGTACCTCAGAATCAACATATAGAACTATGTCTTTGTCTGCACCTACAGCCTCTTCTTCCCCCTTGAACACTCTTGCTACATATACTTTCCATTCTATGATTTACATATGCTTCACCATCATTCCTGTGCGATTTTTCAACAAGTACTCTCTCTCAGTGTTTGTTAGCCATCCATTCTTTCTGATCGTTCGTGTTTCGTCCACTCTTTGTTTCGGTGCTTACTGGTTATTATCAACTAGTTTACGTTGGCTATAGCATTCCATTACACAATTTACTTGTTTTGTCCACTTCATTCTAGCAGTGACTGGATGACGGTCCTAAAAGCCCTTATCATATCCAGCGTCAGGGACAGTACGCCGACGCTTGCCAGACCTTCAGGAAGACCTCCTGCATCGCATTGGGTGTCTGTATTACATGGGGCGATATATCCCAACCTCAATTAAATCTAATGCACTTTGATTTCGCTCTATCATTAAAATAATGTTGGGCCCTCAGGAAATAAGGGATACTGGGGGATTAAAATCACTAGATGCATGGTGAACAAAGGAAGCCAAAATGCTCTTTCGCATCTGCTCTCTTTTTTTTGACATTTTCTTTTTAAAGCTTTCATGCAAAACTTTCAAAGAACCGTAGTGTCGTCATGATCAGTAAGCATGGAGCAGCAAATGGTCCTTCTCTTTGGTGGGACTAGCAATGGCAGCAAGTTATTTTAAATTGCCATTGCCATAAATTTCGTGATTGGTTTTGAAGGCAAATGAATCGCCATCACCAATAAATTTAATGTAAAGGAAACCTATATCCAGTGTATCCAGATTCAAAGCTGCTTGCTTATCTTGTGTGAGTTCTGGTACATTTATGCGAGGAAGTACGTTTCCATTCCTCAAACACCTCAGTGGAGAGGGTGTCTGTTTGTCAGCACAGTCATTTAGGCATGAAGTTGACAGGGCTTTCTTGTTAGCTACTACGCCAATGTTGGCCTCTACAACAAAAGCAACACCAATATAGCTGCACCGACTGCACGTTTCCCACACAGCATCAAAAGAGACCATTACTAAAGAGCCAGAGTTGTTAGGCTCTACCTTGAGGTGGTTCCATTAATAGTCGTGGATTTTCTTCATGACAAGATTTGAATGTCATTGAAGCCAGCATCCCTATTTAGGCCAGCTCGGCCGTCACTGTTAATTAGGGAAGCATATACTTGCAAAGCCTTTGCTTTGCTGCCCAACTTGTCGCTGTTTGATGAGAGCCTAAATGAGTTGGATTACTTCAACAAGAAGCTCGCGGCACTGCAAACATGTTAGTTCTATGACATCATGCAAAGACGATTGCAATATGTGCTCTGACTGGCCACCACAGTACATGCACCTCACACAGGCAAGTATTTTCTTCG
Organism: Penaeus monodon; assembly: GCF_015228065.2. Classification (NCBI taxonomy): domain Eukaryota; kingdom Metazoa; phylum Arthropoda; class Malacostraca; order Decapoda; family Penaeidae; genus Penaeus; species Penaeus monodon. Next base: position 14,697,044 of record NC_051405.1, read on the forward strand.
GCAGAGAGACTGATGCATTTACAATGTTAGCATCTTCAGTGATTCGTGATGCCACCTCGGTACCTGAAAACAACATTCAGCACATGGCAGCATGTAAATTTTGTGGGTCTATGGGCAGTGTGTCACAGTCAAGCATTGGCTGTGGGGAAAGCTGACCGGACGTGAATAAAGGCTGGGGGAAACAAATGCAATGATTCGCCATCGCCATCACAACCAGCTCTACTTTTAACCCATGGTAGAAATTCGGGAACGGGAGACTCCTGTTGTGTGGAGGGAAGTGTTTCTAGAGCAACTGCATCCCGTGATGTGGAGGGCAGCGGTTCTGGATGAACTGGATGCTGAGAAGTAGAAGGAAGTGGTTCAATAGTGTCTGAAATCTAGCGATTTCTCATACAACCGCGTAATTGCAATTCCTTGGCAATCTTAAAACCTGTCAATTTGGGCCGTTTGGTGTCCTTAACCATGGTGGCAAACACGTAAAAATGGGAAACGTATCTTGGTTTGCAGACAGTATAGCGCCTTTTGGAGACAAGTGTTAATATGTAAGGGGTAGTTGCGGGAAAACTGCAAACAGCAGTTTCCCAACGGTCCTCAGTTTAAGCCGGGTCCCATTAGTTTTTACAATAATTTTTTTTTCGTTCATTATCATCGTATCATATATCATTGATGATAATTATATGCCTTTCTAATTGATTTCTATAAGGTATAAAACATTGTTTGGACATATATGAGTTGATATCCATATGAAATATAATTTAGTGTTGAAATGGATGGGAGGAGCTATTCACACTTATACACCCCGCCTTCCCCGTGCTCTCTCATTTTTTAAAGTGCAAATTTGATATGAGGACACATGCTAAACTATCATGTATGACCACTAAGTCTCGACATAGGACATCTTTCGTGTGTACATGTACTCGAATAGACTTATGTACATACCTTTTTTTCTCTTTATATTTAATCATAAATCATCATGTATCGTTCAATTGTACTGATATATGGTATAAACTCATTCTTTGGATATTTATGAACTG
>NC_051405.1:14698938-14699109 GCF_015228065.2 Penaeus monodon
AGGCCTTATATGTAATACCTTTCTCATAAGCTGCAGGTATGTTCAGAACGAGTGTAAATACAAAAAGGTCCGAGATGGAGAATTTTCTTCACACATGTAACAATACCAGTAACTCAATTTGACTCTTAAACCTCGCCATCGGCCGGGTCCTCGCTGCTGTACCACGACGCA
>NC_051405.1:14700607-14700757 GCF_015228065.2 Penaeus monodon
CTTATTTTCCCCTCTAGAAAGACCTATTGTGTTTATAAATAAGTATTAGATAACTTATTTTATCCAGAGATTGAAGTAACTTACCATGAGCACACCGTTTTCCTTTTTTTTTTCTTTTTAATAATTGGAAACTTCCTCTTAATCACTGGG
>NC_051405.1:14700850-14701022 GCF_015228065.2 Penaeus monodon
CTATGAATTTTAAGTGAAATCTTGTATAATGAGATTAGGTTCAATAAACCTTCTCATATAAAGCCGAAAAACAGCTATATTTATCGTACCTGTAATCCGACGATGCGTGTAAATGGCAAAACCGAGGTAAGAGCTCTCTTCTCTATAACATGATGTAAGCCAATACAACTTT
>NC_051405.1:14701272-14701970 GCF_015228065.2 Penaeus monodon
TCTCTGGACATGTGGTCCATCATACCATTATTATTGATACTTTAATATACTGTGTGAAATCAGGTGTTTGATAGTTTTTTCCCCAGGTACGCACTATGCCTGGCAGTGCAGTCACCAGCCAATCAGTGTTCATGACGAGCAATGACGTCATCAGCCAGACTCTAAATGCGTTGAGCTTTTTAACGCTACCAAAGACGGCTATTGATTTTTTCTTTTTATTTGTTTACCCTTTCCACTTGCCCTTCACATTTTTTTCTGTGTTCATGGTTTCTTATAAAATAAGTATTATATCAATACCTGAATCAGAAATATATTACTTCCTCGAACTATAATATAAAGGTTAATAAATAGCCATTGCATAACAAAATGAACATCGAGAGATAACTGAAATTTAAATTGCTAATGAAAGTAGAAAAAAATGGCATCAATCTTTAAAAAAAGGGAACTGGTTGGTTTCAATAATTGAACTAATTAACGAGAGCGATAAGATGAAAATAGTCCGATTCTAAACAACTGCAATAGGTGATCTATATTGCCTAAGGGTAAGTATGCGATCGTAATAGAAATCCATGTTATTTGAATTTTGGTGTTTCATGTTCTTTACAGCAATTAATTTCCAATCTACAGAATAACTACTTTTTATATAGAATTCGAACATTATTCAATTGAAGTTATTTAAAACCAATGAAACCTAGCTG
>NC_051405.1:14702002-14702738 GCF_015228065.2 Penaeus monodon
GAACTTAGGGTATTTACAAAGATTAAAATAAGGTATAAGGTCAGAGGTAAGAGAAGTAACTATTTGAGGGCATATGACTTCTTTTGATATAGCATCAGGTATTAATTCATAGATATTACTGCTAATCTAAATACCTACCAAATGACAATATGTTTTGGTTATATAAAGAAATAGATTCAGTACCATGAGGATAATTGGCTTGTAAGAGTAAGAATAAGATAGTGATTTGAAAACATTATCTACGAATGGAGATTTAGACAGAAATAGTTTTCATATACCGTTTTCTTCGGGGGTAAAAAACGGCAGATTTCATAGTTTTTTTTTCACCATCATTCTGTCAACACATAAATTCAGAATAAGGTTGTTAAGGAACTTGTATGGGGAAAAACAACTAAAACTTTTTTTTTCCCGATCATGTCAGTCAACAGGTGTAGTTAGATTCATTTAACGACCATGAAATGGTTTCTCTTTGATCTTAACTAGCTTATAGATATAATTTTGTGCTTATCGAGGCGTACTTGTTGAGGAAATGAGGTGTGTAATTAAGCAATTTAGTAATTAAGCATGCACGGATGATTGTGTAATCTATATCATAGTAGCATAATATATGGTGTAATAATCTAATTAAGTTATTTTGCATGTGGTAATTGGGTGCTCTCTCAACACATGCAAGCATACTGCATTTTCACATGTTGCAAACCAATTCGTATCAAAGTGACTTTGCGCCCAGGTTTGC
>NC_051405.1:14703221-14703450 GCF_015228065.2 Penaeus monodon
AGCTTATCGTGCCGTCTCAAGCTCAGTTGCTATTGAAAAAAAATCAGTACAGTAGAAAATGTTGATATAATAGTTTAATTTTTTTCGCTGAACAGAATATGTCCATGTGTATATGGTTATCACTGACTGAGATTGGAATAAGTACGTGCATATATGTACTAGAAAGTGAGAAATGGCATACTGAATGATGTTTATTTCTTGCCGACGCTGTTATCTTTTTAAATAAGGA
>NC_051405.1:14703509-14703876 GCF_015228065.2 Penaeus monodon
CATATATACATACATTTATTTACTTCATTTCATTTATTTATTTGTTTATTTTTATATTTTTATGGCATATAATCTATCTATAACTAATATGCGAGTCCTCATCATTATACTTTTCTCAGTTCCGTCTTTCTGAATTTCTGATTAGAATGAATAAAACCTTGTATAAACATGAATTTACAAAGTCCATATATTTATCTGATAATCCAAAAAGTTTATGCAAAAAAAATATGAAAAAGAAAATGTTTACCTTGCAGCCCCCTCGTATGCAAAGCCACATTTTTGCCGGCGAGTAAACAAAAGTCCTTTTCCCGGAAGAACGGCTATTGATTTTTTCTTTTTATATTTTTACCTTTTCCACTTGCCCTAG
>NC_051405.1:14703914-14704351 GCF_015228065.2 Penaeus monodon
CGTGGTTTCTTATAAAATAAGTATTATATCAGTACCTGAATCAGAAATATATTACTTCCTCGAACTATAATATAAAGGTTAATAAATAGCAATTGCATAACAAAATGAACATCGAGAGATAACTGAAATTTAAATTGCTAATGAAAGTAGAAAAAAAAGGCATCAATCTTTAAAAAAAAGGGAACTGGTTGGTTTCAATAATTGAACTAATTAACGAGAGCGATAAGATGAAAATAGTCCGATTCTAAACAACTGCAATAGGTGATCTATATTGCCTAAGGGTAAGTATGCGATCGTAATAGAAATTCATTTTATTTGAATTTTGGTGTTTCATGTTCTTTACAGCAATTAATTTCCAATCTACAGAATAACTACTTTTTATATAGAATTCGAACATTATTCAATTGAAGTTATTTAAAACCAATGAAACCTAGCTG
>NC_051405.1:14704401-14705139 GCF_015228065.2 Penaeus monodon
GAACTTAAGGTATTTACAAATATTAAAATAAAGTATAAGGTCAGAGGTAAGAGAAGTAACTATTTGAGGGCATATGACTTCTTTTGATATAGCATCAGGTATTAATTCATAGATATTACTGCTAATCTAAATACGTACCAAATGACAATATGTTTTGCTTATATAAAGAAATAGATTCAGTACCATAAAGATAATTGGCTTGTAAGAGTAAGAAGAAGATAGTGATTTGAAAACATTATCTACGAATGGGGATTTAGACAGAAATAGTTTTCATATACCGTTTTCTTCGGGGGTAAAAAACGGCAGATTTCATATTTTTTTTTTTTCACCATCATTCTGTCAACACATAAATTCAGAATAAGGTTGTTAAGGAACTTGTATGGGGAAAAACAACTAAAACTTTTTTTTTCCCGATCGTGTCAGTCAACAGGTGTAGTTAGATTCATTTAACGACCATGAAATGGTTTCTCTTTGATCTTAACTAGCTTATAGATATAATTTTGTGCTTATCGAGGCGTACTTGTTGAGGAAATGAGGTGTGTAATTAAGCAATTTAGTAATTAAGCATGCACGGATGATTGTGTAATCTATATCATAGTAGCATAATATATGGTGTAATAATCTAATTAAGTTATTTTGCATGTGGTAATTGGGTGCTCTCTCAACACATGCAAGCATACTGCATTTTCACATGTTGCAAACCAATTCGTATCAAAGTGACTTTGCGCCCAGGTTTGC
>NC_051405.1:14705597-14705859 GCF_015228065.2 Penaeus monodon
CCTGACGTTTTAAATATCCTCGTTAATCAGAAAGCTTATCGTGCCGTCTCAAGCTCAGTTGCTATTGAAAAAAAAATCAGTACAGTAGAAAATGTTGATATAATAGTTTAATTTTTTTCGCTGAACAGAATATGTCCATGTGTATATGGTTATCACTGACTGAGATTGGAATAAGTACGTGCATATGTGTACTAGAAAGTGAGAAATGGCATACTGAATGATGTTTATTTCTTGCCGACGCTGTTATCTTTTTAAATAAGGA
>NC_051405.1:14705946-14706619 GCF_015228065.2 Penaeus monodon
CATATATACATACATTTATTTACTTCATTTCATTTATTTATTTGTTTATTTTTATATTTTTATGGCATATAATCTATCTATAAATAATATGCGAGTCCTCTTCATTATACTTTTCCCAGTTCCGTCTTTCTGAATATTTGATTAGAATGAATAAAACCTTGCATAAACATGAATTTACAAAGTCCATATATTTATCTGATAATCCAAAAAGTTTATGCAAAAACTATGAAAAAGACATGTTACCTTGCAGCCCCCTCGTATGCAAAGCCACATTTTTGCCGGCGAGTAAACAAAAGTCCTTTTCCCGGAAGAAAACGGTCTTGTCAGGAGTAATACGTAACATTTGTTTACTACGCTTTCTCTTAAGGGTTAAAAAATAGGAGCTATGACATTGTTGTTCCCCGGGGAATAGTCCTCTACACTTCCAGACGTGTCAAAATATGAGGGACATTACGGTCAGCAATGGATCTATACATTCTTGCCACCGCGGTCGACCGCCGCCACGTTGTTTTAGGTCCTAATGGAGCTGCGACACCGAAGTCGGGGCGAAATATCACCGCTGAGCTCGATCATTTTTCTCGGGTTACGGGTGCGCGCGCGTCCGGATGTCTGTGCCTCGCGCTGACACGGTCTCTTCATTTCCCCCCTTCTGCTGTTTGTTCCAATTCTCTCG
>NC_051405.1:14706795-14706942 GCF_015228065.2 Penaeus monodon
GGTATACATATATACACCATGGCGTATCTAGGGTTTGGCAGGTAGGGCACGTGCCCTGGGCGCCACTTGAATTGGCCGCCACTGAAAGTTTTTACTAGCCTTTTATTGCCTGATGTTCCCATATGGCAAACACAAACACGCATATGA
>NC_051405.1:14707309-14707467 GCF_015228065.2 Penaeus monodon
AGGACATCACAATGTCCGTAGATTTTTTTTTTATGGGGCGGGGTGCGTGAAAATGGTACCGGGACTGGTCAAAGGTAACAGGTCTGAGTACGTCGATGGATGAATGGAAAATGTATCAGTAGAAGTGCAGAAGATTTACACCTTGAAAGTAGAGGAGG
>NC_051405.1:14707493-14707713 GCF_015228065.2 Penaeus monodon
TATTTATTTATTTTTTTTTTACCAAGTGTAGGCGCTTTCAGCAGATGTGATCCTGCGATATCGTTCAATATCATGGACGGATAAATTCACTTATGCTTCTCCGTATTATGTAATAATTATGTCTTGCCAATAAATTTATGAACGTAGTTTGAGGATAATCCAACGAGAAATGTGCAAAATTTTAGGAAACTGGCTTATAAAAATTGAATTGTGCCGGGGA
>NC_051405.1:14707822-14708225 GCF_015228065.2 Penaeus monodon
TCTAGGAGTAGGGAGATGGCTAAAATTAGCCTCAGACTTTTAATAATTCAATAAAACAGAATATTCTTAGTCCCTCCTTGCATTTACTATCGCTCATGTTGAGAAACAATATAACATATTACCTGTATAATTTTACGTGATCAAAAATTAAAAGTAAATGTATAAAGATGAAAATTTTGCTTTTACAACCGACATTCTTTTAATAAACATACAAAATCAAACCACCCCACGAGCCTTATGAAATCCAGAAGTCATAAATCCCACATTGAATTTTTAGTAATAAATCAGGTCCGAGGATTCTTCGGGGGCTGCCTTCAGGCCTAAGACCCGTAGCGATGGCAGCGAGAGAAGTAACCCTAGAGACTTTTGGTATTACAAATTTCTCACATACAGACCACATACG
>NC_051405.1:14708587-14708749 GCF_015228065.2 Penaeus monodon
CCTTCGAACTTTACGTCACTTTCGATAAAGAAATGAAAGCCAATCCGAAGTTCCTGACTAATGTTACGGACTTGTCCCAGTTTCGAAACGTATTTTGTTAACAACATGTAAGAACTGCCGGAGTGATAAGTGAAAATAATTCGGAACATTTTTTTCAAACGG
>NC_051405.1:14710427-14710827 GCF_015228065.2 Penaeus monodon
AAACGATTTTTTTCTGACTAATGCAGTAGAGCCAAACCGGTAAAGTAAAGGAAATCTTAAAAATTAGATGAAGATTTTGGGAAATCGAAATTTACCTTCGTGTTGTAAAGGGGTCATCCATTTTTTCCCCAAGCGTAGAAAAAATACTCTTTTCCCCAAGAACCCCTCACCCCCCCCCCCCCTCTACAGTGTACAGAGCAAAATGGTAAAAATGATGAACACTGCCGCAGGATATCCAATTTGATCCGGATCGTTATTTTTATGATGTTCTAAAATGCGTACGCCAGAGATTAACCTCCCCCCCCCCCCCGAAGTTTTTCTTTTGATATTTTAGATGACTGCCTCTTTTTACGACTTCACGAGTAGCCAGATTTTCAAAGTTTCAAAGCATAATATGCAG
>NC_051405.1:14711401-14712493 GCF_015228065.2 Penaeus monodon
CACAGATTCTTATTCATCACCCTAAAATTATTACGATATCGCCCTCATCACCCCCGTTCAGGATTTAGTTGCCTCGACCTAAAGTTTCGAGATGATCCGTCCAGCGCTACACTGGCTAAAGTAAATCTAAGAAGGCGGACACATCTCTTGCTTCAGGTGTAAAAAAACATTCGAAAGTCCGTATTTATTTATTTTTTCTTAGTACGGTTTTAACTTCGAAGTCAATCGTAAGTATAAATAGGAAGATTTCAAAAAAATAAAATCTGGATATTTATGTTACAAGGAAGAGGCCGCCATCTTGAGAAACAAATTAACAAGCAAAAAAACAATACCTTTAGGAACTGATATGAAAGTTTTTTTGTTTTTGTTTATAAATTCATTTATCTACATCATGTCCGAATTAAAATTTCTAATTGTTGAAGAATTTTTTCATTGAATTAATGTGGAGATAAGCTATTACTTAATTTTCATTTTTTTTCATTTAAAAATATAAAGATTAAGCAGATTGTCTTTAATTCTTATGAACATTCTGAATACCATGATTAATGATATACATTTTTCATATTTACATAATTCACTTATTCATACTTTTTATATCAGACAATGAAATAATACTAGATAAAAAAAAAATCATTTATTTATCTTAGCCATTCGGAGAAAAAAAAAACCTGCATACACATTTCAAAAATAGTTTTTGCGAGTTGAAGAAGATTAAAATATGAATTTTACCGAGATTCATTTTTACCTGTTGTGGTTCTACGTGTATCTGAATGATCACGTATTCCGTCAGCTGTTTTCCTTTTTATCTTTTCTTCTTTTTTCTCTCTCTTTCCAGCAGTTACTACGAGCGAAATTTAACATGCATTGCAGCTTCATACGTATGGAAGCGGCGTAGCATTTCAAACATTTTCATCAGACTATTTGCAACTTTGAGAGTCGTGTTTCCACACACTGACAAATTCTTCGTGTTTTTGATGCTGGGTTTATTACAGCCAGGTGATCCTGCGCGATTTTAATAAAAGTTTGAAAGGGAGACGACGAGCTCAGCAATTGGATAAATGCGAACCGTACACTTCAAAACGGGAATGGAAG
>NC_051405.1:14712696-14712939 GCF_015228065.2 Penaeus monodon
CTCCATTTGTCTCTATCCTATGCCAATTTGTACAGTTCAACAAAACTTCTACCATCGGCAATTTCTTTCAAATTATCCTAAACTTAGTTTTGGCTTTTCCTCTCCTTTTGTTGCCATAAACTGTAACTATGGCATGATCTTTTCCAGTGTCAGTGCTTATGAAGGGCATATGAGAGACATTTTTCTCTTGTAAATTGTTTTCAGTTATCTTTCTTGACATGTAGTTTTATGAAGCATCCAACA
>NC_051405.1:14713071-14713427 GCF_015228065.2 Penaeus monodon
TTAATACAAGTCACTGTTGTTTTCATGGATATAAAATTGTTTTTTTTTTTTCTAGGGATTGTTGCATGGCATCGCTGCATTACTAATAATGCCGAGTCTTCTTTTTTTCTCTCTCTCTCTTGTATCATCATAACTAGAGAACCTCGGGATGTAAAGTCATTGATGTTCTCAATATTTCCGTTGTTTGTTCTCGTGTGTTCTTGTTCGTTTCCATTTCCATTTGGATTGTTGATTATCTTCATTACCTTGTTAGATTGTAATCTCTGCAACTCTTCCATATTATTATCAAGGAGTACAACTTCATCAGCTTTTGTTGGGTTGGTTAATGTTCTACCGACAAGTTGGACACTGCCTGT
>NC_051405.1:14713516-14714209 GCF_015228065.2 Penaeus monodon
CTCTGTCGAAATATTATTTTTTATTATACATATTCTGGATTAGTTCTATGATGTTCAGAGGAAAATCCACTTCAATCATTCCATGCTAAAAAAAATTACAGATACATTGTTAAAGGGTTTTGTTTTGTAATCAATAATATGTAAATAACTATTCTCTCTGTGTTCTTGTTTTTCACTGATCATATTCAGGTTATGTGTTTGATTTGTCCGTCGCTGATTTCTTCATCAAATTTGGTCTTTCATTTGTTAGCCATAATATTGGTATAATTTTTCTGCAATATCTTGTGGGTGCAACAGTTATTATTGCTACACTTTGACTTATCACCTTTCTTGGGAATATGTATGATTATAGACATGAACCAATCTTCAGGCCAAGTTCTCTTTGTCCAGATTAAGTTCGGAAGCCTTATGGAAATGAGAGAAATGATATTCGTGCCAGTGCCTTTCATTAGTTCGGCAGCAATTTCATTATTTTTCAATTGAATTTCCTCTTCTGTTTCTGCTTCCGTCGTGGCACACACACGTACACACACATACGGAATTCCGCACGTGTGCAAACACAAGCCTCGGTCACTGCCCCAAGTCGGGCAAGGCGACTCCCCGTGATATTTCCGTTTCTCCGTCGGGCGGCGCCGCCTTTTGATCTCGCCGACGAAGCCTCGCTCCCGCAAGTCCAGGGCTTCGTGATTGGAT
>NC_051405.1:14714503-14714571 GCF_015228065.2 Penaeus monodon
TTTACTGATGATTAAGCATCCGCCCTTTTACTCGCACCCCAAATGAGGAACTGGAATAATAGAATATT
>NC_051405.1:14716160-14716452 GCF_015228065.2 Penaeus monodon
CACGCACACGCTGGGAATAACACCATTACTAGTAACGCCATTAAGTAACAATGATAGCAATACCGTTATAATTTTAAGAGCGATTAACTTGATATTGCCATTACTTGGTTTCGCAATTTCTGTCATTTAGTCGCTACTTTATGAATTGGCAAAGCTGAAGGCAAATGCAAATTGGCTTCACAATAAACACGTACAGTTCACCGCACAGCTGACTTCAGTGAGTTTAAGAAATGCAAGAATTAAGAAATTAAGTAAAAAAAAAAATAAAATAATAAACATGCAGCAGATTCCG
>NC_051405.1:14716538-14717154 GCF_015228065.2 Penaeus monodon
TCTCAAGAGCTTAGCACCCCGGTATCTACAAGTGAAGAGCTTTATATGTTAGGAGAGACATCGTATGACCTAAGCGAGGAGGCTTTTCAGATTTTGATTTTGAGAAACTAGTTTTTCTGAAGTGCATTGATTATCCACCAAAAAAGGAATTCATCAGTAGATTCATAAAAAAGTGATGAAATAACTAAACTTGAATTTCGTAGTATTCTTTTTGTACTAATGAATAAATAATACTTTCAGGTTATCATTATGTTTTTTTCTGGGTTTGTTTGCTTATTGCGAGAAACGCAGCTGTAAACTTTGTTTCTCCTTAAATGTTCTACTAGAAATCTGTTCTAAATTTACTAATTTACCTATGGATAACATCAGAATGATAATAAACCACAATTTGAGCACCTGGCCGTATTCCACAATATACGAGTAAAAATATTAAAGGTATTGCTATCAGGTAGTCCTTTAAAATAACGATGTAGAAAATATTATATAATGAAAAGAATTAATTTATTCTAGTTCATCAAAAGTGACAGTAACTGTAACTTATAACCTTTTCGAGGGAATGACGTATTAACTAGGTTATATTTCTATACAAGTAACGGTGATGATAACGCCATTACTT
>NC_051405.1:14718576-14719000 GCF_015228065.2 Penaeus monodon
CACATGTACATTACATCATATGGAAGGTCATAATGTATATATAGTGTTTTTTTGCAAAGTGACAGGCGTATCATACTTTCTAGTTATACGCTTTAATATGCTTAGTTTAGTATAATATTTAATACTAGCCTTTTAAATTTGATAGTTTATGAAATGAATCAGAAGCGTCATGATGAAGTAACGTTAGATATTATGAGTATACTGTTATATATTATTTATTTTATTTGCTTTTTAGAGTCAGATATAGTATATAATTATATATTATATATTGATACATAAGATTTAGGTGTTGTTGTCTGTTTTGTTGATTTTGTATTGTTATCTAGTTAGTGCTTCAGAGTAATTATTATTGATTATCTGTCGAATCAGATATGCATCTATTGACTGTACATTACATCTCTATGAATGTAAGTGGTTAGTTAAT
>NC_051405.1:14719660-14719881 GCF_015228065.2 Penaeus monodon
TTTATTGAAGGATGTAATAAGAATGAAAAATTAACTAATAGACATTAAATTCAACTCTGGAAGCAACCTAAAAAACATCGATATATAGAATATATCATCAGCTCTATTAAATAAAATGCCGTATATGAAGTTTAGATACCGATAGAATAAAAACAAGAATATTTACCGCTTTCACTAGTGTTTACTCAGATGTCCTTTAGAGTAAAATATACGTTATCTCG
>NC_051405.1:14719941-14720429 GCF_015228065.2 Penaeus monodon
ATCCCCTCTATAACCTCTTATAAATATAGTTTCAGTGATAATCCCATTACAAGCACGAAACCCGATATCTAACCAAGAATGAAAAATTATTAATTATTTAGCTCATTCCGCTTCCTTATACTTGCTCGTACTAACCTACATCGATTAATATCTATTTCCATACAGTTATTCCTCTTAATCCTAGGAATAATGTCTCTGGTTTGATCTCTCATTTCATGCCAAAGATCTCTTCCTCGATTAATCATGTTTTTTTCTCTTCTTCAATACTCTTCCCACTTCTAAATCACTTTTCCTATATTTTATACTTCAAATATGGTATTTTTTATTTATTGCAGTATTCATGTAAGTTTTAATGATGGTTTAATATTTCTAAAAACATCCCATTTAAATTCTATCATTCATACTATTGAACTCAAATGTATCATTTCAATTTTATAAATGGCAAGGTTTATTACTTTAAATAATATATTATTATATATACCATTGTA
>NC_051405.1:14720530-14720943 GCF_015228065.2 Penaeus monodon
GGAAGTGTTGATTACAATGATATAATTATATGCATAATATGTATATACTTAACCTGAGTTGTGAGACATATCCATACATTGAGGATGGTAAGAGCGCATATGGTTTCATCCAGTGAAATTGTAAAGCCTGTGGTACCTATGCCATGGGGAAAGGTATCCGAGAATGCAGCCAATCATCAGGTACATGCCAGTATAACAGTAAGGTTCGCGCGAACACCTTCTGAGACGTACATAGAGTCCGACTCATAAGCATAGAACCAGAGCAAGCTGGATTCCTACCGGTAAGTCGCATAGACATATCCTTGGACTTCGATCCACCTTAGAAGCTTCGAAATAGTGCAGTAGGATTCTTGGAAGAATCCCAAGCATGGTTTATTAATTTAAAATAAATTGGTTATTGTATCATAATTTTA
>NC_051405.1:14721289-14722022 GCF_015228065.2 Penaeus monodon
GATACACATCTTTCCCGAAACCAATAATCAAATCCTTTAAGAATATTTGTTTAGAAAAGGTAACGAAGATATTTTGCTCTTTAGGGTTTAATCAAGATTATCTAATCGAATTGCTTAGACTCATTAATTATATTTGTTTATCTAGAACATCTCTAGTATTCATGATGTTTATATTATCAATTGCAAAAGTAAAGAGACTGTTTCATTGCATCTGCAATAATAGCTTACATTTCAATTTCATCAATAAAGCTGATATATCGTCGATGAGAATTGAGTTGAATCAATCTCCATCATCAGTTTGTATCTTTGCCTTTTGATATTCCGAAAATTTACTGAGAAAATACTTGAAGATTGAGCAAGAATTAACCGTATGAAAAAAAAAAAGGGAGAAAAAGAGAGAAAGGAAAATATAAAGTATGAAACGCGGATGTAAAACCAATTTGCGCAAATATCTGACATAATTTGCTGAGATCATTTTTTTCTTTTGGGGTAAACTCGTGTTTTCTATAAAGTACTAATATTAACTTCTGATCTGACCTTAACTTTACAGTAGAACGGCCAATTCCTTACGATTCTTCTTGTAATGTCGTGGTTGGACGTTCACCCACGTGATTACTGTCACATGTATTCACGAGATCAAAAAGGGGCAGCTGTATTATATCTTTCGACTTGCATATTTTCTATTCACATGAGATTATGCTTCACTTCTTTGCTCTATGTAATACCCTTGTGT
>NC_051405.1:14722084-14722304 GCF_015228065.2 Penaeus monodon
CTCTACCCTCTTACGTGTGACAGAAATAATAATCATCCCTACTGAACAACTTTCTTTTGTTTATCACACTTTTCCAGGTCTTTTGAATTGCTTTATAAATTCCATGACGTTCTCTAATTATTCTTTCATTATTTTACTTATTTATCCTTGAATAGATTCCTTCTCTCTGATGGGTGCTATGTGGTACACCGAAGAGAAGAACAAGGATACGTACTTTAAG
>NC_051405.1:14722330-14722419 GCF_015228065.2 Penaeus monodon
AATATTCATTCACAGATATTTCGTTTACGTTGAGTATGGTGTTGCCACATAGAGGGGGTGCAAAATTCCACAACTGTACAAATACGGAA
>NC_051405.1:14722495-14722616 GCF_015228065.2 Penaeus monodon
ACAAACAACGAATCAGTGAAAGACATATAAAAGAAAATAACGAAGACTGCCTTTGTAAATTAGCTGTTAATACAGCTTCATCATAACCATTATCCCCATTGGTTACAGTGAGGCAAACCAT
>NC_051405.1:14722804-14723526 GCF_015228065.2 Penaeus monodon
GAATACCATCTGTTTATGACAGATTTCAGCGTTTTGCGTTTTTGTTTTTCAGTGAAAGGATGCAGTTTATATGGCTAACTGATATCTACATAGTCATCTGAAAATACTGACTTTGGAATTTTTTTTCCCTTACCAGTGAAACGAAAATAGCGTCGGTGAACAGAAATCTGTCAATACTATGAACTACTACGTCAGGATTGTATTATCCTCTCTTTCCAGATTCTAAAAAATAAAGTTACAATACTATGAAAGGTAAACACGAGTAAGATATGCAAAGGAAAAGGCGAAAGATCCGATAGCGCGAAGATTTTAAAACATTTCTTTATTTTGAATATTATAAGGTAAACTCGTTATTAGTAATAAAACTTCATCGTACTATAATTCTTACGTAGTCTGACCTTTCCTGTGCTTCGTACCGGGAAGTAGCAGGATGTGCAATCGTATTTAATTGCAGAGGTCAATTAATTAATAACAAGTTCCCGTCACAAAAGTACATTCATGATAATATTCATAACTCGGGATTTAATATTCATAGCTTGGTAGCGTGTAATCTGAGTTTACCACAAGGCATTTGGCCGAAAGGGAATCTAATAATTTGGGGCTTAATTAAATAAACGAGCTCTTCCAGTCACCAGCGACAAGACTCTCGGTTCATCCATCTGCAGATAGGACTAGGTTCCTGTGGTTTGTGGATTTATACTTCCAACACCCATGCGCCACGA
>NC_051405.1:14723773-14724019 GCF_015228065.2 Penaeus monodon
TAAAGAAAAACAATATACATTGAAAAACTAATATAATGACAAAATTTAGAAAAAAAATACAGCAAATAAATGAAAGATATATGGTGAAATACGAGAGAGAAAAAAAAAAATGTAAAAGCACTAAAAAAACGAGACCAACACTATTATCAGAATCACTTCAAATTTAATGATGATATTATTACCATTATCATCGTAATTTACACCGAAACACAAGCCATTCCAAGCTGAAACTAAACTTCAAATACC
>NC_051405.1:14724097-14724697 GCF_015228065.2 Penaeus monodon
AACCTTTATAAGCCAGAGTTATCCTTGTCTTTGTAATATTACTCATTTCCTTGTTCTCTGGCTTTCTTCGGCTTCGGAAAGTTGAAATCCTAACCGGTCCTTTTCCTTGATAATATTAATATCACTTTTATCGCCGTTGTTGTTTCAATAAAGCCATGATGTTATTGTTGTTGAAATGATAGATTTCAGTTCGCGATTTTGATAGATTTCTCAAATTGAATAATTTCGTTCCTTGAATTTTATCATAAACATTTTCCTTTTCTCGGATCTAGAAACTCATAATAACGATGATCATAATAATGAATAGCAAAATGTTATTGATTTTATTCATATGAAAAGAAAACAACAGAAAAACGTCGAGAGAATGTTGCCAGTAAACAGAAATAGCTTGGGATGTAATCTGAATAGACCCATTGATTGGATTAGCTCATTGCTTTATATCCATCCAACATTCTCCGCTTTTCAGGATCCACAACTGTGATAAAGATAAGAGAAAAAAAATAGTAAAGAAAATAGAAAGAAGAAGGTGTAAAGAATATGGACAGACAAAATAAGAATATAAAAGGCAGATGGAAAATCAATTTACGAAAATAGTCACAG
>NC_051405.1:14724780-14725112 GCF_015228065.2 Penaeus monodon
CAATTAACGTATATTCACGTATATTCATACTTGCTAATTCTCCGTTCACTCGAGATTAATCACCTTTTACCTACTATTATCACCGTAATTATGACATTTCTTGTTTTCATAATCATCATTAGTGACCCTATTTTACATACTTACGAAAATAATGAGCATCCCTAACTAAAGACTTACATTTTACTCTTTTGATTTTATATTCGATCACTTATTCGTTATTATGTAATTATCTATTAGTCTATTAGAAAGTACGATTAGCAGTTGCATTATAATGAAAAATCAACAAAAAGGATTAAGAGCCAAGGGTCAGTTTCAAACGGACAGCTTTGTAA
>NC_051405.1:14725491-14726407 GCF_015228065.2 Penaeus monodon
TAAGGCTCATAAACCCATCCGCCGTAGCATTCACTGCAGTTGTCAATGAAATTAACAAAGGAACTCTTACTGGATATCATTCTAAATATATAATATGGGATTTAACATCAAATAAAATAAATATACAGTTATAGGAAGTTAACGTAAAATGAGCATAGATATTTGACCGTATAAATCACTAGTAACTGATAGTTTATGCTGAGAAAAAACATTTCCACATTGCAATAATAAGCTAACATGACAATTGCCTTTATAAAATCTTAATATTCAAAGATCGCAATTTTTCCACACAAAATATGGATTCTACATAATCTGCCTAAGTAGAAAATTAGCCTAATCTACAGTAACCTTGTATCTTAAATAATTAAACAATTGATAAGTTCCTTGATCACAACATACAGGAAACAAACCAAAACAGTGTATGAAACGACAATGAAAACATTGAATCACAAGATTCATAATCTCTCCTAACAATAACATGTATTATCTAGTAAATGACACACTTCAGTGGCTCTACTGCCTTTGATCCTTGTTCCTAGTAGTCCAGCACACGTCATATCACCACCAGTACACAGGTCTTGTAAGCTGAATGTATAAAATATTCTAGGAGGGCACGACATAAACACTTAACGATGTACATTGCATCACTCGTATTTTAAGAATTATATCATAATTAGATTTCCAAGTCCTGTTAAATACGACACGATAATATATTCTTGCATATAAATACCCCAAAATGTTCACATCTCACTGAAAAATGCACAAAATCTTGATTGTTATTTTCTGATCAACACTAAAATACCATTCTTCCCGCCCGCTCACCGAGAGACGACGACGCTCTCTTAAAATAAGAGACACTTGAGATGCGCACCATAGAAAAGGTAAATACAATTCCTTGTTTCTGAAAATATTCCAT
>NC_051405.1:14726783-14727222 GCF_015228065.2 Penaeus monodon
CAAAGGAAATTGTAAATGATTAAGTTAAGGTGACAATGCATCCCCAATACCAGATGGCATTTAAATTTCTAGACAAGAAACAAGACTGTAACGTTTCGCTTATCTATTTTCGAAACATAAACGAAGTGACCATAAAGAATATCTGACAGAACCAGTTTATATAACGACCCCATATAAAACTTGGAAAAAAATACAACAAAAAACGAAAAAGAAACGAGGTGATGAGGGACTTTGAGAGATAATCTAACTAATGAGGTAATTTAACTCATTAACTGTATTCAAGTCCATTCGTGTGGTAAAAAAACCAAAAATGGGGCAAATACCATTATCTTCATTTTACCTTTTCACTGTCATTATTGTTCGTATACTCAATATCATTTTTATCATAATAATCACTCTTAGTTTTCTTATTTGTGGCTGAGTTTTCCATTAAAAAAAA
>NC_051405.1:14729799-14730597 GCF_015228065.2 Penaeus monodon
CAGTACGGATACGGATTGCTGTGCATCTTTTCACATTAAAAACAATAAAAAAAACTGAGACATATCCAGTGCTGACCAAGACAGTTTATTAAGACTAATTCAATAATTATGCGTCTTCAAGATGGCATCATGGTTAGAATACCTCAAGTGGGGGGGGGGGGTCCTGTTGGGTTTATTTGTTATTTACTGTATATACTTTAGTCATCACTCTCCGGGTATTTTCGCCAAGTTTCACTACCATAGTTTGTTTAACTGCATTTCGTCTTCGTTTATCGAGAAGGATGTCGCTTAGAAGATTTTTCTTACTGTCTTTTAATTCTCCCTAATGAGCTGTGTCGATATTGATAAACTATCTTATTTTGCCGTGTTATTTATTAGATTTTTTCGTACCTGGCTGTTTGTATCCGTAGCATACTGTAAGCTGTAACTATAATGTAATGTTGGTCGCGTGCAAAATTTCACTTATAAATTTTACTCATTTCTTGTATGCTTGTCTTTGGAGGTAAATGTGACAGAGTGGAAGTTCAGATGGATTTTACCTGTCACTAAAAATACCTTTAATGACATAATTTTTTGTATTTTTTTCTTCATTTATCTGTCTTTTTTACATGACTGTTTAGTGGTTGGAAACAGACATTCGAATTTCTTTATCCATGTTTTCCTTTCTAAATCTATTACAAATATATGTGAAAATTTATATTCTATGTAGGTTTCCAGGCATGTAACGTAGCGGAGTCAGCGACCAGCGAGGGCTACCTGCGGGGATCCCGTGGTCGCCGTTTACCTCTGAGACGCGAA
>NC_051405.1:14730832-14730933 GCF_015228065.2 Penaeus monodon
CCGTAGCATTGCGCTTGTTCGTAATTTTTTTCAAGGACATAATCAGCTTACAAGCTCTGAATTCAAAAAATAAGAATGCGACATCGGACTCACGGCTGAAA
>NC_051405.1:14731832-14732256 GCF_015228065.2 Penaeus monodon
GATGTTCTCGATTTTCTATCCAACTCTCCTTGGCCATACTATTTTTTCTTCACTTTTTCAAATCTTTCATATACTTTATTTGAGTTTACCCTTCCATCACTTTGTAATTACATTCCCTGAATCTGAAAGGAGAATGTCGATAGTGTATTTTGGCAATCTATTCAAACCGCGTAATGACATATTTTCTTTCCATCGATGATATTTCTGGCTTATGGATAAAGATGATACAAGCAATTCTTTAAAGACGATGAAACGATCTTTGGTTCTGCAGTCGCATTGTGAAATATAATCTGATATCCATAATAATGTTGATATCGTCAGGTAAAAACCAGCCTACATTTAAATTTCCTACACGCGGTAAAGGAAGGCAAATGATGAAAGTCTATATAAAATTGCTTAATACAAAATACAAATACAAACTACA
>NC_051405.1:14732305-14732625 GCF_015228065.2 Penaeus monodon
ATGAAGTAGTAAATGAGGTAAAACTATTCAGTAAATGAATACAGATCAAGGGATATTCTTAATTTTTTTTTTTTTTTATAGATCTAAATGACAACGCAATTACAGGTTGACAAACAAAGGAGAAATGTGTCAAAAAATTAATGTTGACAAATAACTCTCAATACGATAAACCAAGGTAAAATACAGAACCTCCGGCTGCCTAACATCAAATCTAGTTAAGATTCGTGTCCATGATGGTGTAATGGTATTAATGACACTATAATGGGAAAATATAATGATAATCTAATTCTTTTCACGATTCTATTTTTTCCGTCATTAGT
>NC_051405.1:14732652-14732744 GCF_015228065.2 Penaeus monodon
TTTATGAGTATGTGATATAAAATCCTCAAGGGTGGCTACTAAAATTGAAAAAAGTATATAGATAGGATAAAAATAGCGAAATACTCTCAAGC
>NC_051405.1:14732785-14733514 GCF_015228065.2 Penaeus monodon
TCAGCATAATTGCTGAAATAATGAATTCACCTCAAAAATAACAAATTTTCGTAAACCGAATTTCTTTCCCTCTTTCAAAAATAGTCCATAATTTTTTCCTCTCCATTTCTTCATGCATTTTTATTCGCGTTTGCCCTTCTAATAAACTAAAAGAAGACAGATGATAAATACACAAGCTGTTGCACTTGATAATCCAGTCTAGATCTTTAATCTTCATTTTAATCAACGATATCTATGTTGACAGAAATAGGCCGTAACAACGTATCATAAATACGATAGAATGATGACGTTATTTTTTGTGGGGATTCGTATAAAATTTTGTGTGCTATTCTTCGTAATATCAATAATGATATTGCTGCGTAAAGATCGGTTTCAATTCAGTTTTCCCGCACACAGTTAATGGAAGTTTATGGAAGGAGGTTTCAACATTTTGCAAAAGCTTCAGGTTGTACGAGCAATAGAAGGGTATTAAAGAAAGGTAGAGTAAGAAATGAGGTAAAAATATTGGTTTAATGAACCCTAGTAAAGTGATTTTCTTTAAAAAGTGTTCTAATTTTATGAAATATCAACGTCACGTTTTCCAAAGTAATATTTTTAGATATTAAATTAGACATCTGATTTGTATTCTTTTACGGGAAGACATGATATACTTTAATAAATATAGGCTATAATGCAGATATATGCAAGCAAGATTCTTGAACTTAATGGATAACCCCCCCCCCCTAGTAT
>NC_051405.1:14733919-14733999 GCF_015228065.2 Penaeus monodon
AACACGTCCACTGGGTAATGAGCAGTTAAGACTACACTGTGCAGCCTAGCTAAGTATGCCTCATAGCAACGGGTAATTGA
>NC_051405.1:14734081-14734436 GCF_015228065.2 Penaeus monodon
TACATGTAATAGTATAGACTCTAGCAATGGTAGGTCCAACACCCGACACGTTTCATGCAGGGGTCAATCCGGTGTAAATAGAGAGGGTTTGGCGTCGGAGGATGGTTAATAGATTGATGTGGCAGTAGACTGTCAAGTGCGACCATATATGAAATGGATAAAGCTAGATAGAGATAGAAAAGAAGTTACAGTGTTACAATATTCGAATAGTAGCTTTGCTAATCAGAAAGATACATATATTAAATCATATGACAAACCTGTTATATAATTGCAGATCATATTATGTTAATGGATTAATAGTAGGTGATGATATAGTTAAGTTGTAGTAATGATATGTGATGTTTGTTTATAATGA
>NC_051405.1:14735030-14735209 GCF_015228065.2 Penaeus monodon
AAAGATACAATGAAATAGATTCATTGCATGAGTGATCAAAAAAAAAAAGAATGATAAATCTCCTTGAATGATTCTTTCCATGATATTGTCGGAACAGATATCACCTTTAGGGAACGAATAATGGACGATACCAAGAAGAGATTTTGGAACATGATTAAGATCTCATTTTCTATTTTTTC
>NC_051405.1:14735582-14735805 GCF_015228065.2 Penaeus monodon
GTACATATCTATCGATGTATCTGTCTGTATCTACATCTTTACCGCTTTCTGGTCCCTCTCCCCCGTTTTTTTCACCCTCTCCTCTCTCTTTCTCCACTACGGCTCATCGATTATGCAAACAGTCGATTCCAGTGTCCTTTGAGCCAAAATGTGCATTTGTGGCAGCTCACAAAGTCTCCCTGAATCTGGAATTAAAAGAAACATACCTTTACAAGTATACTTC
>NC_051405.1:14735863-14736122 GCF_015228065.2 Penaeus monodon
ACATGAGGTTTAGGAGTATAAACATGTTATGATTTGAATGAGGTGACTGTGATTAATTCCTTCGTTATTATTAATATTTTTTCAGGTATTAAGAAACAAAGTCTCGAAATGAAAGAAAAAATAATATCTTGTGTCCCTTTTCCAGATCTTAAACAGGACTACGCGTCTTCACATTTTTATCTTGCCTAAGAAATACTTATTTCAGCTTCGGTATCATCAGTAGGTCTGATAGGTAAGTGCAAAACTGTCTTTAACATAA
>NC_051405.1:14736205-14736742 GCF_015228065.2 Penaeus monodon
GCGCTGTGTTATTCTTTCTCATCATATATTTTTATGTTACAGTGAAAATCAACCGTTTATGCAATACTTGGAAAAATTCTGTTTCATTTTTGTTCGGAATATGAGAGTCTGCTGTGTATAGTTTATAACATATGTATCGTAATTTTCTTAGTGCCTCCATTTTACACACATTAAGCTTTTATTTGCGGGGTCTGGGTATGTTCGTCCAAGTACCCAAAATGGCGTTTTATTAGGCATTTATTATATATCAACTATGACTGTAAAATCTATGGAAATAGTTTACATTAAACACTGTTAACTGAAATATCTATTATTTAAGGACAATAAAATATTCTATGTATAAAGATAGAGCTTCAACAGCTACGTGATAACAGGTGATAGTTCATCCCCTCTTACCCTTAATTTTGTTTGTTCACCAGTTTTCAGATAGAAATTACTGACTGGCTTCCTTGATTAACATTGCAGCCCGAGTGTCAAGCAAGTGTTGAGTGATTTTAGGCTTCGTTCGTTCCAACACTGAAGGCACATTAGGTTGAT
>NC_051405.1:14737082-14738340 GCF_015228065.2 Penaeus monodon
CTAACAGGAAAAATAGCTGATGCCCTGTTTAATATACAGAAACACTCCGAATTTGTGTCAAGACTGATGTCAAACTAGTGTCATGAACAAAGAATACTTTTCTTGATAGGAAATACTGTGTAGTATCTTTAACATTTCCAGCAAATTGGTGTCATAAATGAATCAAACTGGTGTTTTAAACACAGTTCAATAAATTTGTGACATATGCATGTGTCATTTTTTAAACAGTGACATAATGGTGTTATAACCTAGCAAAATGATGTCATAAACGAAGTCAAACTGATGTCATATACACAATCAAACTGGTGTTACAAGCAGGTAAAGTTTTCCCGACAAACGATCTTGTTTTATTTATGGCTACTTTGATTCTGTCTCCTATCATGACACCAGTATTTCAACATCTATTGCAAAAACATTCCTGAAACCAGAACAGTGGTAAAAGTGTACCGATATTGTTAATAACTCATAATAAAAGCAGTAACAATGGATGTCATTCCTCAAAATAATGGTGAGCCATGTTGTCATTACGATTGGTAACAATTACTTTGATTATGAAAGGGATGATGGGGATAATGATATAGTTTGCAATAATGAAAACAGGAAATTAATCAAATCACAACGACATTGAGTGTGTGTGAGTTAAGAAGTAATTGCATCGAGGATTTTCTTGCTTTCTTGCAACACCACTGTCATCTTGCTCAAAAAAATCTCCCGGGATGTCCAAATTTCTTTCGAATGGATTAAATTCCGATGCAAATACTCTCGTGATTTTGTGATGGAATTAGGCATTTTCAACAACCTTGGGAGCCGCTGTATGTTTCAGTTGCACTGCAACATTTGGAGAAAAAATGGTTTGCATTTAGAATTATCTCGAGATCAGACACGTCGAGAATAACAAGCCGATTTAAAAAGAGAATATAGATTCAGTGCATGACGTGACACAGCCATCTTCTCAACATCAACACCCTTCACCGGATTGCAAATTGCGAGTGAACGAGCTTGCATATATCACATGCGAGGAGGAATTGGCCTGTCACCATTTCTCATTTCAATCACATCAAGAAATGGTTTGAAAAATTGCCCGGGAGGAAAAGAACTCGGGAATATTACTGCTTCAAGATACGTGGATGATGGAACTCCGCTGGTCTGGCGCTTGGTTAAAGAGGCTCGCCGGTTCCTCAGAGCCTGCCAGGTCCTCCGTCAGGCTCCTGGCACGGAAAAAAGAAACATTACCTTTAGATCGATTTTCTTCCTTAAA
>NC_051405.1:14739851-14739943 GCF_015228065.2 Penaeus monodon
TAGTGCAAACATAATGAATTATTTCATAAGAATAATATACGAAATCAATTAAGCATAAACGTTAGCCTTAAACATATTTAAGACTAATCATA
>NC_051405.1:14741651-14741870 GCF_015228065.2 Penaeus monodon
TAGTGCAAACATAATGAATTATTTCATAAGAATAATATACGAAATCAATTAAGCATAAACGTTAGCCTTAAACATATTTAAGACTAATCATAATGTATTTGCGTTACTTATAAAATCATTGATCATTCTTATTTCTCATTATCGCCGTGTTTTATTAGTTTTTACCAACACTGTGTGATCCAAGAGACGCACATCAATTGCACTAACAGAACAAAGCAA
>NC_051405.1:14741988-14742518 GCF_015228065.2 Penaeus monodon
GAAATAAAAAGCTAAAGTAGAGAAAATGCAAAACGAAAATAAGACGGAAAAGGTAAGTAAACAAACCTCCTTATACTACTATGCATATTAATATACCTGTTCCATATCCCTTACGATATTACATACTAATATTCGTTACTATCCATCGTCATTATACCTTACATGCATGGGAAAAACAGACTCATATTTCACGACATGAAATGAGAATTTGCATCATCTTGCAATCTAAGATCGTGCAGATTTTATGCGCAGTATTCTATAAAGCTGAACTCCATTTAACTCGTACATGTTAAAACGTGTTTTTGCCTCTAGGTCTATTCGGTCCATTAGTTTACTACTGATTACTGCCAGAAACTTACAACAACAGGTACAACAATAACACGATGATTCTAAGTTTAAAGTTATAAGTTCACATAAACATTTCCACGTAAATGGAAACATCATCATTATTACTGACGGTCAGATCAGGTACATTTAATTGGAACGTAGGATTTTTTTTTTTTTAATACATTCGATTTTGCTCTAAATGG
>NC_051405.1:14742751-14742872 GCF_015228065.2 Penaeus monodon
TCAGCAAGGCAATGGCGACGCGCATTACGAAACGCATATCATCCATTCAGCTCTGTCGATAATGATAGTCTTAAATATCGCGAGAGAGCAGGACAACTTTAGACGCAAAACAGGTCATGAA
>NC_051405.1:14743585-14743702 GCF_015228065.2 Penaeus monodon
CTGAGACCTTACATACGATAGCTTTAATGTATTCATATGCTAATGTTTTATGCAATCATTCAGGTACCTGCTGATTCATTCATCCTACGCATTAACCTAATACCACTGAATATTCGC
>NC_051405.1:14743962-14744200 GCF_015228065.2 Penaeus monodon
CTTTTCTTAATATTTACATATACATAGAAGATCAAGCGAACAAACCGGACGACTGTGTTTGAAATACTTACACGCTAATGAAAAACAAATGAAAAAACGTGCGAAAAATCAACAGATGAAATGGAAAAGTTAAAAGAAGGAAGGATAAGCTAGACAGATTGAAACATCATATCTAACGAAAGAATTTTGAAGAATAAGATGTATAAAAACACATTGCTAAGAAGTTTCAGTGTATCAT
>NC_051405.1:14744617-14744761 GCF_015228065.2 Penaeus monodon
AAAGTATTATTCTTATTTCTTTTGTTCTTGATTTCGTTTTCGATTATTTTCCCTATCATTGTTATTACCGAAAAAAAAAATCCAAAGACAAATGCACTGGAGAAATACGCCATTAAATGTTATTCAGACTGACCGGGTAAGTAA
>NC_051405.1:14745084-14745179 GCF_015228065.2 Penaeus monodon
GTAAATTCCATTTCCCTATTCATAAACAAGCAACTTGAGAAAAAGCTTTTTAAAACAGCCCATGGAACAATAACTAACCTGTCTGTGATGCATAC
>NC_051405.1:14745354-14745586 GCF_015228065.2 Penaeus monodon
TGACGCAATCGGGACGCATCGAGCTAACCAAAAAGCTGCTCTAACTTGGGTAATATTTGTAAAGACAGTAATATTAATAATGATGATGATGGTGGCAAAGATGGTAAAGATGGTGAGAATAACAATGGCGTTGTTTAAAGACCTATAGGCACATTAGTACATTATCATATAATCACGATAATAGGATTAACGATAATGGCAGTAATAATAATGGTATCCCTTTCTCCCCCCC
>NC_051405.1:14745858-14746176 GCF_015228065.2 Penaeus monodon
GCCTCTCCCCTTCCTTCCTACCTCCTTCCCGCCTAATAATACTTTCCTCAACAGACCACCGCAGAAAAGACTCCTTTTGAAAAGCTTCAATCCAGACCGAAAATAAATCAAACTATAATCACATCCGAACGCTATCATCTAATAGTTTATCGGTAAGCAATTAGGACATACAATATTACGCTTTGTGTGTGTCAACTGGGTCATTTACACGAGAAATGCTAGTCTATATTTCTAGATTTTGATAATCAGGAAAAAAAAAAAAAAATAGTAAGTAGGTCATGAATTTAGGAAAACGATTTTGTAAACGAATGCTGGATG
>NC_051405.1:14746806-14747272 GCF_015228065.2 Penaeus monodon
TACTTGCCGTGACGTCATCAACAGACTACCAATCCAACAGCCGTTCGATGTAGGTTAAGCCATCGTTGAGATTTTGTAATTGGTTCACGCAACTATATCAGTTAGGATGCAATGATTTAATATGAAATGCAACTGATTTTGCAAAAAAAAGTATTATAAATTTGTTAAATGTCGGATGCTTTCGGCTGATAGCTCAATGAATGTATGGATTAAAAGACAATAAGAACGTAAATTAAGCGATGTATTGACTAAATTAACATTCAATTGCGTCCATGCGCTAGGGGGCACGCAGTCGTAAAGTTACAGGTAATAGATAGTTGGATCCTCTGTCCTGCCAAGCAGTCGTTTTTTTCTGTAGTTGGTGACGTCAGAGGCAAGGCTTCGACGCTGTTCAACTTCCAAAGTTTGTAATGACCTGTTTTTAAACATTTCTGCCATCATAATAACACTCCCTACCATCGTCCCG
>NC_051405.1:14747729-14748742 GCF_015228065.2 Penaeus monodon
TTTTGCTTAGGGGGGAGGGGGATGTGAATTTTCATGACCAAAATAACGCTGTCCATGCGTCTTTGGTGAACGAGACCCGGGTCCGGTGTTTATGTTCGCTTGTTGTGTTTTGTGTTCTGTTATAAGCGATGAATGTTCAGCAGCAAAATCAGAAGACTTTCGAATCGCCTCACCCATCTGGCACTCTCCCCCTCCCACTACCCCCTTCCCCCTCGATCTGGCCGTCGTCCGCGACTCCTTCTCGACAAAAGAACATCTGCGCGCGACCCACTGCATTTTGTTCACCTTCTCGGCTGCCGCGTCACTTTAAATCGAGCGAAACGTCGCGAAATGAGAGCGAGCAAGACGAAATATAAAGTCTCCGCTGCCACAATGCTTCACACGCTCGCCACGTCAGCTGAAAGTTAACTGTGTGTGGCGCCCTCCTCCCTCCCTTTGCACCCCACCCCCCTTTCCCTTCATCTCTCTTTCTTCCCCTCGCCTTCTGCTTCCTTCTTACGCTTTTCTATATTCTTTCCTCTTCTCTTCAACCTTACTTGTATCTCCGTTCTTCCTCCTTGTCCCTGTCTTTTTCTTGCTTCCTTCCCTCTCGTGTTCTTTGTGTCCATATTCACTCATCTCACACCCTAAACCTTTCCTCCTTTTTCCAATCCTTCGTCTCTCCTGCCTTCTCTAGTTTTCTCCGTTATCCTCCTCCCTTCCTTCCTTCCTCTACTCCTGCATCCCTCCCCCGCCCATCCTTCCTTCCTTCTTACCTTCTTACCTTCTTTCCTCCTCTTCCTCCATCCTCCCAACAAGCCAGGGCCCCGCCTCCCTCCCTCTTTGTCGAACACCGTAAGAATACATCGCGTGTTGCTGGCGTTACAAACTTCCCCAGGAATTCAGTATGAGCCGGATGTAATTTTCATTCATTTTATTCTTCACGGTGAATGATGCACAACTCCGAAGTCTTGTCGAGTTTTCCCAGAGTCATTTCCAAGGTAGTGAGGGAGAGCTTTGTTGAATGTGTGCAA
>NC_051405.1:14748827-14749211 GCF_015228065.2 Penaeus monodon
TTGGAAGATGCCAACTCATGACTCCTTCATTTCTGGTACTTGATTATTGTTATTATTATCGTTTCAGTTATCTTTCCTACATTTGCAATATTTATTATTAGCTATCACTGATGTCATCCTTTGTATTGCTTGTATTATTTTTCTTTCTTCCTTGACTGTTTTTTGTGAGTATCTGTTCTGAATGCCATCAGTGTTATTATGTTAAGCATCGTTATCAGTAATACCGTAATAACTAGAGTGGCTTTAAATGGTTAAGTTAGTGAAGGAAACAGAAGTAATGAGGCGACGTCAGGTACGCAGTCGAAGAGAATATTTAGAAAAGGAAGTTTATTGTGGTACGTTTTGTGAAACAGGATGGGAGCGCCTGAGGTGAATCCAAATTTC
>NC_051405.1:14749255-14749929 GCF_015228065.2 Penaeus monodon
ACATGGAATATGTCCTGTGCAGGTGCTGCGTAGATCGAAAAGGAAGAAGAGGTGATGGTGATGACTTAACCGAGGATCAGATATTGAGAGGTGAGGGGTGAAATTTTGGGAGATGAGGCAGGCGCTGGTGGTATTGAAGAATTGTAGGATGGTTGGATAACTACTGCAGAAACGATGAAGGAGGTAGTTAGGATACTGCTGGGTACTACTTCTAGAGAGAGAAAGGAAGCAAAAGGGAACTTGGTGGCGGACCACAGAAGTTCATAAAAGTATTGGGAAGAGTTTGGCAAGAAGGAAAGACGAAGTAAGTAGACAGGTGTTCCGGGAAATGAAACAAAAGCAAGGAAAGAGGTAACGAAGAAGGGAAGAGAGGCTTATACTGATAGGAAGAAGGGAAAAGGACCTTTTACTGACTGGAAGAAGAGAGAAAAGGCCTTATACTTGCTGGAAGAAGAAAAGGCTAATACTATCTGGAAGAAGGGATAAAGACCTTATACTGATTGGAAGAAGGAAGAAAAGGCTTTAAATAAACCGTGACAGGAGGCCGAGCTGGGAGGAATGTACAGAAGTTAGGATGATAAAAGATGCACAAGCAAGAAGAGTGTTCAAGAGGTGTATTAAAGAAATTGAAGAGCTCATGACTGGAAAAGATGAGAGAAAGTTGGATGATGTGA
>NC_051405.1:14749960-14750350 GCF_015228065.2 Penaeus monodon
GTGAATAATACATGCGGTAGAAAGGACATATGGAGTCAAAATGAGTATAGTATCGCATCAAGGAACAGCTCCGAACCCATCCTTATTTACAGCACGGACTGAAAGGTTGGTGTACAAAAGCAGACAGCAGAAGTTTCCAGGAATTACGATGTGGGAGAATGACCTTTTTTTCGAAAGTGAGAGTAAGGAAAGGACAGTAACGAACCGGATGATGAAGGGGAATGCAAACTAAGCAAGACAAAGTATGTGATTATTAGTGACTAACAGGAAGGACGGCGGAATAGAGATGGATGATCCGCTGTAGTGATGTCCAACGGAAGCTGCCGAAGTATTACTACTAATGTTATCACAGTAGATATCATATCACAGTTCGTTCTGCTTTTTCTGCGT
>NC_051405.1:14750988-14751069 GCF_015228065.2 Penaeus monodon
ACCTGCCCTCTTTCCCTCCCTCTCTCTTTCTCCTTCCCTCCCTGACAATGAAACGAATCTCGGCTTACCGTCCCCCCCACC
>NC_051405.1:14751153-14751476 GCF_015228065.2 Penaeus monodon
GACAATAAAACGAATCTCGTCTCCACGTCGACAGCAACCTCGCCTTTGAAATCTAACTTCCTTTATATCGTTTGTCTCAATCTTTAAGAAATAGGCATGAGATGAAATGTTAATCCCTCGGGAAATTTAGATGGGATGCCGGGAGAATGCAGCATTGTATGAATGAAAGACTTGTATTTACAAACAAAAACTGTTTAGTTAGACACACATGGGATTTTCTTTGTTGCGTGTTTACAAAGGGATATTTGTACTTTGAAGTGACAGTTTTCGTTCTACGCGAGATTTGTCCAGTTTTATCTATGGGTTTTGTTATTATTCCCACC
>NC_051405.1:14753824-14754104 GCF_015228065.2 Penaeus monodon
CTATGCATAAACACACTCACGAGAAGGAGAGGGAATAACACACACACCAATATGAGTGCGATATGTGTGACAAAGAGAGAAAAAAAAACTCTTATCGAGAAACGTAGTGACAGCAACAGTTAATGACTTCCAAAGGACTGACAGGCAAATCTGATTTAATCTGCGATCTACTTCTTACCGGTGAAAATAATCACTCATTGCAGTCATGCACAAAGCGTTCAACACACAGTGAGCTATTTAAGGTACTATTAGATGTATGATTAAAAATATATTACTAAAT
>NC_051405.1:14754975-14755212 GCF_015228065.2 Penaeus monodon
CAACTAGGTGTAAAAAAGTGGGGGTCACAGTCACCGAGAGGCTGGCGCGGAGCAGACCCAAACAGCAGCTCATAAGAAGCAGTTGTTCCGCTGGTCTTTACTCCTCGGTTGTCGGTTCTGATTTTTGTTTCTATATTTTCTTTTTCCCTTGATTTTTTTATGATTATCTTCATTGTATGTTTCTTATCTCGTTGATGTTCAGTTGTCATTAGGATCATTTACATAAACATTTTATTT
>NC_051405.1:14756691-14756912 GCF_015228065.2 Penaeus monodon
ACGCAGAGCCAGTGTCATTATCCCGTCAGCCTTTTTTAAAACGACCAGCACCACTATCACGATCTTCGCTCGGACTCATTACTTCGCTCGCTATGTCGCCTGAGCAATGTCTTTTGATGATGCGTCTTAATCTTGATCAACAAATGAGACTTCCCAGACGATATGTTTTAATTTACAAAAGAAAACGCTTATTAGTCTTGTCTGGAGTCGGTTGCACAAGT
>NC_051405.1:14758053-14758472 GCF_015228065.2 Penaeus monodon
CACGATGTCGCAAACCAACCGACGAGTAACATCATCAGAAGATAACGCTATGGATGGCTTTCCCAAGTTTCTAGCAGTCAAACCTTATTGTCAAAGTTATGATGTTGCTGAAGAGTTTATGAAGCAAGTTGGTCTAGCTTCTAATGTAGGCAGATTTTATGCGGATGAAAAAAAAGAAGAAAATAAACTGAAGAGGAAGTCTCTTCTCTGTTTTTCATGGAGTTTGGATCGTGTTTTGGTATTTTCTTTTCTCGGAGATAGATTCTGATACACCTTAAAAGGGGTTCAATTCTCTGTCGCTTTTATCTCTGTTATCTCTTTTGTTTTAATTTCGGTTTCGGAGTTGCTGTTGCTCTTGTTGTTTCCATAATTTATTGTTTTCCCGGAAAATTAATAGGCTGGCAAGTTTCTAATTTTTC
>NC_051405.1:14758829-14759075 GCF_015228065.2 Penaeus monodon
TTGAAAACCACGAGCATCAAGCAACGGCTTCCTTAGGTATTCACTGCCATTATTCTCTTCTTACGTAAATAATCTATTGTTTCCCTCAGAGCAAGTCTAGTCTAAGCTGCGGCCTTGGAGTATTAAATATATTCTTCTGTATGATTAATGATAAAAAGATAAATAAATCTTCAAATTTGGTGTTTAGTATTCTCGAACGATGAAAGTTTTCTGTTTATGAATATGCGTCGTTTTCTATTCAACAGA
>NC_051405.1:14759192-14759342 GCF_015228065.2 Penaeus monodon
CTCGTACGTACTACCTACTACTATTTCAGAATCCAAGTCGGACACCTGCTTCTGTGTATAAATTTGTAATCTACTTTTTACGTGTACTGAAATACCTTTGGTATTGCAGAATTTGTAATAATATCGTATTGGTTTGTGCAGTTATAGAAT
>NC_051405.1:14761319-14761580 GCF_015228065.2 Penaeus monodon
TGCGAGGTAATGTTTCTACTGCTCATGAGAAACACAGAGCAACAGAAACTACAATTTTAACACGTTTTTTCATGCCAAAAGAGGATCACTGAAGATCCTTCGCTGTCATATTGCTTTCATATAATCCAGGAATAAAAAAACAGATTTCGGAATCCTTCATGTTCCGTCTGATATTTTAATAAACATGTTGCGAACACAATCTAGGCTGTGTAATATACGCACCGCGCATAGAATAAATTCATATGCTGTTGCAAATACTGG
>NC_051405.1:14762351-14762505 GCF_015228065.2 Penaeus monodon
CTTTCAAATAGATGTTTAATTCCTGAGTGAAAAGAACTTTCCACGAATGAATACTGTAGGGAATGCGACCGAAATCTGAATGAAAGTTACATTTCATCAACCAAAACAGACATAAAACACATATAAGTTTCTAGTTTCTGTTTCTCCATTTACT
>NC_051405.1:14762528-14762729 GCF_015228065.2 Penaeus monodon
TTTTTTTAATCCCTCATTAAGAATTTTAGAAAAGGCTGAAACTTTTCCACCGCGGGAACTTATTAAGGTGGCCGAGTATGAAATTGGATATCAGATTTCAATTAGCTTTAATAACATTGTAAAGTTGCCATAATAAGTTTACTGCTATAGTCTTTTGGGGCCGAAATTTTCAATTACGGAGTCGATGAAATATGAATTCTC
>NC_051405.1:14766000-14766191 GCF_015228065.2 Penaeus monodon
GTTGTTATCATCCTATCTCACATCAAAATAATAATAACTCTGCAGTTACATGGAATATGTTCTCAAGTGTAAAATTTGTGTTTTACATGTTTTTTTTAAAGCGACTTAACACTGAACTCGCATGGATTAATATACATTTGTAACGTGGGAGGAACAGATGAAGCAGAAGCATAATTTTAAATAATGATAAT
>NC_051405.1:14766414-14766619 GCF_015228065.2 Penaeus monodon
TTCTCAAGGGGACGAGACACTCTTTATAGCGGGAGTTCAGCTTTAGTCTTTCAGCTTCTAGTTGATTGGCGGTTGTGATGTAATTTTCGTTGGGCAAACATGGTGGATTTAAGCTTTGCAATATGCTCCTTTTTTAAGCTAATACTCGTCTATATCTGATATGTATTTCTTGCTTTTGGCAGTATGCTGTTAGATGGTATGGATA
>NC_051405.1:14766707-14766974 GCF_015228065.2 Penaeus monodon
TCCCTCTCTTATGGTGCCAAATCTCTGCCGATGGTGGTCAATCGTCGCCAGTCATTTCAGTCTTTAGATAGTTATGTTAGTTGTCAAGGAGTTACATGTAAATGTTACATGTTACATGCTGAAAAAGGATTTTAAAAATATATATCTTTGTCGTCCTCTTGCTCTTGTTGCCTCATATTATCTTGATAGTCTTACGCGTTCAATTTGTTATCATCTTTTGTCCATGATTAAAGAGCTTAACTGTCTTAACTGAATTTGTTTCACTCA
>NC_051405.1:14767164-14767502 GCF_015228065.2 Penaeus monodon
TGTAATAGCCATCCTTAAAACTTCTTCATACGTTTTTACATTATTTCTCTCAGTATCCACATTACCCGACATTTCTATCGCTGGCAATCTCTCTGAACTACTCTTACAGTAATGTTGATTAATAATTGCCTGTGTGCTTTGTTGGTGTGTTTGTTGTTGGTGTAGCTGTTTGTGCTTTGTATAATAAATTAACATTATCGTTCTATATTTCTTTAGTTGTGTGTGTTATTTTCCCTTTTTCTGTGCCTTAGTTTTTTCTATTTCTCATACGGCTTTGTAATCATCTTTCTAAGATTCTTTTCCTATCCTTTTCTCTTCCTTTTTTTTCGCTTTCTTGT
>NC_051405.1:14768241-14768752 GCF_015228065.2 Penaeus monodon
ATTCAGGTGCACAATAGGCAACTTAACGAAGGCGAAACCCAATTCAATTCGGCTCAAAAGAACCCAAAAAAAAATTCAAATATATCTCTTTTTTTGCTGTCAGGATAATATCAGGATATCACTTTACGACTAACATTTATGAAATTAATTTGATTCGCGTTGGAATCCAATCGTTTGATTTTAGTTTATTTGCTGTGATTATTTTTTTGGGGGGTAGAGTCCTTTTTTTCTCATTCCAGATCAAGAATAAAACCTACAAACATCTATATATCAATTTTTTTTTTCAAAATTAGATCAACTCATAGACAAACAAACGACTAACTGATTAATATGCGTAAACAAACCGCGAGCGAAAGCAAAAGGACATTCTCGAGGCGGGCGGGATCTTACGTAACGGCGACTTCTAGTACTGTCTCCTCTGATGGATGTAAATTCTCGCTGCCGACGAGGTGGATGAGACTCACTCAACCGATATTACAGATAGATCCATGTATTTTCGCAGCTATGAGAA
>NC_051405.1:14768785-14769229 GCF_015228065.2 Penaeus monodon
TATTGACAGTTGCGGAAAAGAGAGGGGGAAGAGAGGGGAGGCGGGGAGAGTTATGCGAATTATGGGTCGCCCTCCGTAGATTTCCTTATGTCGGCGCTGACATATCTCTCACTGGGCTTCTCCCCTTTTCGTGGTGGGTTTGGTGCCATTATTCTCGCCGGCCGGAACAATGCCTCTCGTTACACACGCTCTTGTGTCTCGTTCCTTTTTCCTCTTTCCGTTTGCCTCCTTTCTCTCTCCTCTCTTTGGCTCCCCTCTTATGATTATTTCTCTTTCGCGTTATCTTTCCTCCTATGCTTCTGCTTTCCATTCTTCTTTTTTTTGTGTGTTTGCGTTTCTTTCTTTTCTTTTCTGCATTTTTTTTTCTCTTGTATCATTCTTTTCTTTCTTCTCATTGTCGTTTATCATTTTTCCTCCTCTTATTTTCCTCGTTTTCTTTTTCCT
>NC_051405.1:14769317-14769602 GCF_015228065.2 Penaeus monodon
GTCCTACCTCCCTTTTTGTAAGAATGCTTTTGTTTATCTTATGGCAGGCGGATCTTGTACCTTTCATCTTGTTCAAGAGCAGTCGCCCTTACAGCCAATATTCTTTTCCTTTCCTTTCCTTCGACCTTCTTTTTATATTGGGTAATGCTGCTTCCATGCATTTCCTTCTCTCACCATGTTCTCTGTCGGTCCAACGTCTTTGTCTCGCCTCGCTTTTATATATGAGATCTCCCTTTATTTCCCTCTATTTGCTGGTTATTCGTTTTTATTCTTTTTTCTTTATTT
>NC_051405.1:14769656-14769817 GCF_015228065.2 Penaeus monodon
GCTGCCCATTTCCGAATACCCGGGTGAGTTATTGCAACAGCAAACACGGCCGGAAAAGCAGATAAAACAAGCACGCTGCAAGTATTTCACAGCATTATGATCTAATGTGGCGTCGTAAAGTGTCGCTGCGCCTTTCTTCTGCTTCTATGGCGTTCGGGACT
>NC_051405.1:14769844-14769924 GCF_015228065.2 Penaeus monodon
TTGCCGCATCCGTGCGCTCGAGTCCGCGGATATCTGGCACCGGATCGCTTTCTTTCGTCGAATTTTGAGGAGTACAGCTT
>NC_051405.1:14770243-14770410 GCF_015228065.2 Penaeus monodon
CACTACTAAATGTCTCGTCGGTTTCATATCGTCCTCTCAGTCCACAACAAATAAAAAATACAAGTCTTCATCACTCGCCGCAGCACGCCGTTTACACAAATACTGTTATCTGGGCCAAAACAAACGGTCACACATTCATCTTTTTCAGTTCACTATATTTTAGCTTT
>NC_051405.1:14770933-14771553 GCF_015228065.2 Penaeus monodon
AGTTACCAAGACATATGACTAATATAGTCATATGTCTTGGTAACTGTGAGTGTGATTTTTTCTATTATAAGTCACGCAAATTGTAAAAGTTTTATATCATTTATATCTACTGAATTTATATGAATGATCTAAGAGTTTTATGAATTATTACAATATATCAGGCATATAATTAAGAATCATTGAAGCGAATTAGACCTAACTTTTCGGCGTAATCATTTGTAAATGTGTTATACTTTCATTAAACGCAAAATATTTTCATTGCATGTAAAATTATACTTTTGGATCTCATTTTAGGGTAAACCATCCATTGCCTTTCGTAAAGTGATTCTAGTTTTGGTGCATAACCGACCGGTAGGCTGTTGTTGGTTGGCAGCAAGGACATACGTCAGGTTAGAACATCCTGTTAAGTATTATTGTAAATGATATCTAACACCGAAATTGGAGAATCTAACCTTGAAAAAACATAACATTCCTAAGTCCCTTTCCATCTATGCAATATCCTTCGCAAACTGATAATAAGGACACAGGAGAGGACGCTAAACTCAAACTTTCCAAGAGCTCCATTCCACGTACTCTACCAGCACCGACAGAAAACCTCGCGAAATCGAGAAAACAACCGT
>NC_051405.1:14771621-14771904 GCF_015228065.2 Penaeus monodon
CCGTTATCACACAGTTAAATAAAGAGGCGCTCACTCACGGGATTGCAGTCTCAAACAGACGCGACAGACTCTCTCGGGTTGTAATCTCTACTCGTCGCACGGAAGACAAATAGACAGCTCGTCACCAGGATGTGGACTTTTGTGTTGGACTTCACCAACTTGATCAGTTTTCGAACTCGTAGGTTGATTATCTTGGCTCAAGAACAATATTTGACTGAACCAACTCGCGACTTGGAGGTGGGAGTTGAGACAGTATCAGGCAGGTGTGGTTGCGAAAGAAACT
>NC_051405.1:14772170-14772535 GCF_015228065.2 Penaeus monodon
GAAAAGAATCTGGAAGGGTCGGGGAAGAGAGGGAAGTAAGGAATGAGTGAAGAAAGTAGGAAGAAGGAAGGTTGAAGAGTCGAAGGGAAGGAGGGAGGAAAAATGGTATCAGACGAAGAAGAAAGGGAAAAAAGAACGGAAAGAAGGGAAAGAACGAAGAAAGGCATGGGCGAAGAGAAAGGAAGAGAAAGATGTTAAGGAAGGCAGAAAGGAGGAGGGAGCAAAAGAAAGGTAAAAAATGGAAGAGTGGAGAAAAAATCGAGAGGGAAAATCATTACCAAATTTATTCAGTAGCAGATTCTTTTCTCATCTTGGTCATGACACGGCAAAATTACATCAGCTTCCGGATAGTTGCAAAAGTGTAA
>NC_051405.1:14772971-14773447 GCF_015228065.2 Penaeus monodon
GAAATTTCATTTTCTCTTCATGCAGAAGAAAGAACAGCAGCGGATGAGGTATCATTCTTTCCAGAAACTTCGACGTGTGAGACAAAAAACATCACAACTTCCCTCCTTTAAAAGCCAAAATAGCTGTTCTTCTTCCCAGCATCTTAGTAGCCGCCTCAGAGTGAGGATCTGCCACTCCGCGTCACGTGCTGTTCCTTCATTGCACACGAAGCACGGCCGAAACAGGGGCACGTTTAAGGTGATTCGTACATCGCTGGAAATAAAGAGATGAAATTTCCTGGCTGCAATTACATGGCTGAAGCAAAGAGTCGAGACAAAGTGTTTTCTTCGAGTGGCGTTTCACCTCCTTGGAGCGAGCGTGAGAAAATACAAAGAAGTTTAATAATGTCGGTGTGAAATATGACTCCTCGGGTGGCTTTTCCACGGGGGTAAACAGCGACAAAGTTCAGCTGCAGTCATCTGACGTGTTTATCAAG
>NC_051405.1:14773465-14773710 GCF_015228065.2 Penaeus monodon
ATAGTTCAAGGTGTCTTTCTATATATCTGATTTCTAGTTTAATGATGCAATTTTATTTCAATGTGTATTTTCTTGTGTCCCCCTTTATTTTATCAGACGGAAAGTAGTCCAAAGATATTAAACGAATCGGTTTCTTAACTGATTGGTATTTAATCTGCAAAGCAGAAAGAACCACCATAAATATGTCGAGGACTGCCACGAAACATACACACACACATACATTTATTCACATTTAGAAATTGGTG
>NC_051405.1:14773935-14774176 GCF_015228065.2 Penaeus monodon
CAATATCTTCATGAGATTCAGAATGAAATATGTCAGTCTAAATGCATCCTCCAGCATCGCTTATACAAAGGAAATTAAATGGAGTAATGAAGTCTATATCTGGATTCTGAACCAAAACGGCTGTAGAATTAACATGATTCTTTAAAAGACTGAAATGCTGGAATATCTATCTTTTGGGGAATGTTAAAATAAAAATTACTATTTAACAGAAGACAAGTCGTGGAAGAGTGGCGTAGGGGGA
>NC_051405.1:14774338-14774582 GCF_015228065.2 Penaeus monodon
ACGTTAGGGTAATATCCGTCTAATCTGTAGAATAACCAAACGTGATAATCGTAGCCTCTCTATATTTTGTGGACTCCCCATGGAATAAGTAAAATACCCCGTATTATGGCAATAACCAGAGAATTAGTGAATCACCCACTGAACTAGTGGAATACCCATGTAACTATTGAAATACACGTGTAACCACCAAAGCACTTATTAACATCTGACCCTTGTAAAACACCCCTCCAGCCTATACCCTATT
>NC_051405.1:14774688-14774886 GCF_015228065.2 Penaeus monodon
TGTATATCCATTTCCCTTACACCATCCATATAAGCCGCTAATGCCGCCCACGAACTGCGTCATACAGGACAGCTTCTAACCCTCTGCCTTGATCCATCTCTGTCAGCTGCCCTGTGATCAGGGCGTCAGCAACCCTTGTTATGGATACGTTGCAGGCGTGATCAGGTACAGGATATCAGTACGTACATGAACAGATCC
>NC_051405.1:14775608-14776021 GCF_015228065.2 Penaeus monodon
ATAAATAAAAAAAAAAACATCAATAGCAACCATTTTTATTGTTACCTTTTTCTAAATATCATTATTCCCTTACCTTGAGTTTAAATTGCCTGTAACATTTTATGGAACCACGAAAGTGTTGAACAGAAAGAGTCTATTGTTTCTAAACCTTCCGCTTCGTATATATGAACTCTCAAGGGATTGTGTGTTTTTTATTAATAAGCTTTTACTCCAAGTCCTGTTTACCTTTGTGATCAGCTGTTTTGTCTTTCAACTTGAATTTATTGTCTGATTTTCTGTTCAATTGCGGAGATACTGAATTATGAATGGCTTGGTAGCGAGAATATTCAGGTTTGTTGACGAAGGAAAGAAAATCGGTTTACTGAATTTACAGTGGAGAGAAATGAAATGATACTGATATAAAGCTGAATAGG
>NC_051405.1:14776635-14776702 GCF_015228065.2 Penaeus monodon
AAAATCCAAAGTTTCGATTATCAATCCCTCTAAAACAGTTTCCTTTAACAAGAACAACCCTTCCCTT
>NC_051405.1:14776814-14777081 GCF_015228065.2 Penaeus monodon
TAACTAAACCTAAGTGACAAAATGTTTCTCCGGAAAGACACAACATATCCTTAAGACCCACGAAATAATGTCTCTGGAGGCGGAAAAGGAGCTTAAATAAATTCCACATTTAAATAAGAGCGTAGCCATATGTCACAAAGCCAACTGCCCGAGTGAGGTTTGTTGGCGACTCCATTAAGAGAATTTCTGAAATGAAGAGAAAACGGGGTGTTTTGCAGATTGTGTGCTTTGCTTCGTTTTCTTTGTGCTTTTTGTGTTCTGTTCGCT
>NC_051405.1:14777268-14777381 GCF_015228065.2 Penaeus monodon
AGATTTACTCCCTATTATGTATGTGGAAGTGGGATGTGTTTCCATTATTGGATTGTATATCGAATGATGTTATAATAACAAAATTCAATGATAAACCGATTCACACAGAAAGC
>NC_051405.1:14777597-14778283 GCF_015228065.2 Penaeus monodon
TTAATATAAACAAAAGAAATGGCTGTATCATTTTCATATAAGGCCTACGTGATAGCAATAATAACAATATTACAACAGATATCTAAAAGGCGTTTGACAGAAGAAAAAAAAAAAGTTTCAAACATCATATTACAAAACAGTATTTACTCTTCAGAAAAACGGAAAATCGTGGAATAAAGGAGGTTGACAGTATATTCTCCGGAAACTTGACTTTGGCCTTGCGATCTCTGACCTGAAAACATGGGTTGGAAGTAATGAAAATCAGATAAGTCGTCAGCCGCAGGGTGTGAGCCAAATTATGAAATTGGCATTAAAATTGGTAACAATAATAGTAATATTGGTTAGGTTAGTAGATGCTGATAAGATCGACCGTGGTAATAGAAGTGATGATATTACAAGTAATAATGACAATACCAGTCACCACTAACTAAACAACGATCATGTTGTTAATTGCAATTACGTTGCAGTTACTTGCTATCTCAATGAATTTAACTTCACAAGGAAGGGAAAATGATTTTGAACCGAAGTTCCACTTCAGTGAAATTTGCATTTGGCTTCTCAGAACAAACTGGAGTTTGTGCATTTGAAGTTATGAATTGGAATTAGAGGATTCTTAGCAATAACATTAACATAATAATTTCAACAGAATCAGTATTTACATGGATTCTATCGCAATTATTTTTCAC
>NC_051405.1:14779114-14779238 GCF_015228065.2 Penaeus monodon
AAATGGCGCTGAATGTGGCACAAATTATTATAAACCTTGGATCTTCTATTTACTTGTACAAAACAAAAGAAAATGACAACGTTGTTATCTACCTTTATTAATATACTCCTTGTTATTAATAATT
>NC_051405.1:14779279-14779630 GCF_015228065.2 Penaeus monodon
TTTTTACAGTTTTCATGATTATTGATCTTTTCAACTGATGTCTACTCTTTTTACATTATTTTTTGTTCATTTTCTTTGTCAGTACTGTATCACTGTTCTCCTTATTCTCTGGAATTTCAAACGGTTACAATATGTCAATTAAAACCGAGAAAACAGAAGCGATACCATTTCACAATGCAAGTTTAATTACTCTTATTTAACATGTCAGAATACTGTATAATTCAAACGTCTCTTTGACTTGAACACGTGAAATACGGTATTCCCTGATTTGAATAATTCAATACATTTCTTTCGACGTTGCAATGATTATGTATTCTGTTGACATTATCGTACAATTGCGAAGGCTTACCT
>NC_051405.1:14779801-14780176 GCF_015228065.2 Penaeus monodon
ACGTGTAAACAACTGTCGCTTGTGTTGTGAGCTATTGAGCGGACGATAATAATGAGCAAACACTTCAGGCTCTAAAAGATGTGAGAATAAGTGTTAAACATCGTGCACTGACCGCTATTTTAACCTCCGCCAGTAGTTTTGTTACTATCGTTATCATATCGTGTTTCAACTGCCTAAAGCGAACGAAAAAGATTCTACATAACTGAACCAGCCTGATTGAATTTCCGTTACAAAAATGGCATCGCTTTTGGCCACTGAGTTTTAGGTGAGAAAGACGCTCACAAATCTTAAATATTCATAAAGGAACATAATAGACAGGAATGAATAATAACTGATGCTAGAGGAAACATAACCATATTCACCTTATGGTGCTCT
>NC_051405.1:14780551-14780991 GCF_015228065.2 Penaeus monodon
CTGTTCTCTCTCTCTCTCGACCCGGTGAAGTTGTATGGAATAGATTATACAGTTACGAAAATGATTATCTATTGAGAGTAATGATAGGTTTCCAGTTGTATGTAACTTTCACATTTCTTGTAAGAACCTTTTTATACAGATGTCAAAATGAATTATTGACAGCATTGAATAACGATACAGTTACATGACAGTTTTCCGGTGAAAAAGTCTTCTCTTCATCCCCCCCCCCCCGTATTTTTACTTCAAAGAATATCTAACCTACCATAGTCCATTGCAAACAAGTATCATTAGCAAAATTCAACACAGCAATGATTTCTCTTTTTTTATGAATAGTGAAATACCACTAACTATTAAAAAGGGATCAAAGAGCTTGTTCATGGCAGTCTCACAAATGACATGAAAGTTTTTCTCAGGAGCAGCTGTAACGAGGAAGACCTGTA
>NC_051405.1:14781062-14781136 GCF_015228065.2 Penaeus monodon
GCTTGAGCTGATTACTTGGGTTTGTTAAAGGCGTTGTTGAATATTAACTGAAGGGGCTGCTGCTGTACAGACCT
>NC_051405.1:14781161-14781290 GCF_015228065.2 Penaeus monodon
ACAAAAATAGATGACCATGTAATTTTCATTTCTCCGAGTAAACAAATCGTTTTATTTTTTCCCTCCCACATATATATACTTTCTTATAAATGAATCGTTTGAAGTATCTCTGAGTAATTTAGCAGCGTT
>NC_051405.1:14781919-14782314 GCF_015228065.2 Penaeus monodon
TCTATCTACCGGTAGCAATCGAATTATAACTTCAACTACAACTATTATAAAACAGTTATCCGTCAATTATAACAACGAAGAAGATTATCTTTGAGCGTAAGTAAAACTGAAACGTACCTTATAAACATCAGAATCTTAAAGGAAATCGTAATGGATATCAAATATTCATTCACCCATCTTACGAACTAACCACCAGGCTACCTATTCTATTCTTCTCTGAATTACACAGAGCAGTGAGGAAAGCGTACGTAGAATTTTAAGTGGAAACAAAGAGACATCAAAGGCTAAATCTACATTGCAACAGAGTACTTCTATTTTAATCATCTTATTTAATTTTTGTGTGTCAGTTTTACAAGCCATACCGTGGAAAATCGTAGATCGTGTACTTACATCAG
>NC_051405.1:14783343-14783566 GCF_015228065.2 Penaeus monodon
ATAAACCGCCCTTCAGATTTCATAGAATACAGCAATCTTACGATAAACTGATGTTTTTCAAGAATCAATTTAATAAGAGGACGACAGTAAACAGGAAAACGAGTACATGAACGAACATTCCTTTGCGTTCGGCCTTGTTTGTTTAAATAAGGTGAGGTTAACGACCTCGTTTCGCCAGCACTCGTGTAAGGACTGTTGTTTTGCCCGAACCGTTGATGATAAA
>NC_051405.1:14785492-14785667 GCF_015228065.2 Penaeus monodon
AAGCAAGTGCCTGAAATTTCATGATTTTCTTTTAGCAGTAGACACCCTAATTCCCATTTTATATGGTGTTATTAACACCATATAAAAGAAAAAATGCGTGCACTCACATGCTATAGTTATATGAAGCGTTTAAACTTTTCGCCGCGAAGATGTTCACTCCGCGGTCTTGATCGCA
>NC_051405.1:14786567-14786645 GCF_015228065.2 Penaeus monodon
CAACGGGCATTTGGCGTCAAATACTCAGCCAGCCACGGACGCCCTCTATATCTTTTATTCAAATTTACTCATGTGTTC
>NC_051405.1:14786692-14787329 GCF_015228065.2 Penaeus monodon
AATAAACCGCCCTTCAGATTTCTTAGAATACAGCAATCTTCCGATAAACTGATGTTTTTAAAGAACCATCCCTGCGTTCATTTTGGCAAAGCGCACTGTGCGTTGCGTGGCAAAAGTCAAGTAAACGTTAGATCTGTCAAAACGTTTCGCGAAACGTTGCGTGCAAACAGGGCGAGGGGTTGTTGGCAGTTCGCTTCGCCTCGTTTGTTAACTACCAAAATGACTACTAACTTAGAGCCTCAAAAGTACATGTGTCGGAACTGTTACATATATTCATTTTACCTTTCTATTTTCGTTAGTCATGAATGTGTGTGATATAGAAATATCTGCAGGGTTTACGAGCCTTATTACATTCTCAAACAGGAAAATAATTCCTCTCTCTCTCTCGACAGGTTTCAATGGTAAACGCAGATTGTTTATAATAATCAGCTGATAGGTATATTTTGAAACATTCCGGTTGGCTTTTGCCTCTGTGTTTAGCTCTTCTTTTTTTCAAGTTACTGTACATGACAAGTTCAAATATTAGTGGAAAAACTACCTAAAAAATATTTATCCTTCATACGCTTTTTCCATATTTTATACTTTACAGAAAATTAATCTGAATGATTAACGCGCAATGCGGTAACTAGCGTTTATG
>NC_051405.1:14790980-14791229 GCF_015228065.2 Penaeus monodon
TCTCATTTTATCATTATTTGCATGCATAGTCGGTATGGCCACTAAACGGAAGTTTAAAGGCGAGTGGTTGGCCATAGACAATTTTAATACTAATATGACCCCTATCAAATTGCACAAGGTAGGGCTAAATATATTTATTTCAATAAAGTTTTCTTCGAACTGTGAATTGACAAAAATTATAGCCAAGATGATATATAGATATGTCATTTATTAAAGGTAATATATGAATATATGCGATGTGATACAGAT
>NC_051405.1:14791270-14792925 GCF_015228065.2 Penaeus monodon
AGATTGGAATGCTAAATAGATATTATGACTTAAAGACTGTATATGGTGAAGATTATAAAGTAATATGGGATGTATTATATCCTGCTGCAAAATTAGACTTGATTTATCAGAGATTATTACAAAAGCAATTTGATTTTGTTCATATTGCCAGAATAATGTATGCTTTGGGTATCACTTCTAATAAATGTTTCAGTGAACGCAGTCTCCTAAGAAGTGTTAGGAGTCCCGGATGGAGAAATAGGAACTGCCTCAGAAAGTCGGCCCCACAAGTCAGCAGTGCACAGGATCTCTCTTTTGGGATTAGGTTCGCCACAGTTCTTATGGTATGTTTCTTTGTTGAACACAAGCTTCTGTTCACACTTGCTCACCATCTGACTGAATTGTGTAAAATAGTCTTCCAGAATAGCTCAAGGCCTCCACATGAAAAAGACTAAATGCTCTTTTGTAACCAAGGCTCAGGGAAATTGCAGAACTAGAGAAGTCGCCCTTAAGAGCAGGTCTAATAACTTTTCCATCATAATTGGTGAATCCACCGATGTCAGCAACACAAACTGTATGACTCTTCTCGTCAATATTTTTGATTCAGAAGCCCAACAGATCAAAACACACTTGACCTCATTGATATATAATACTGGTAATGAAATGGTTGGTTCCACAGGAATAAATATATACAGCCCCATTGTGGTTACGCTGAATGCCACAACCTGGAAGGGTTTGTGTCTGATGGGGCAAACAGTATAATTGGGGACCACAACTCACTCACTAGCAGATTAAGGAAGATGTCTACACTCATATTATCCCACAGTGCAAGGAAGCAGTTCGAATTTATACAAGCACAGATACTCCTCGAGGTCAAACCTTATAAAATCGACCATGCTTGCCAGACACGTAGGCTGTCACTTCATTAGGCAGTGGAACGGGTATTGGAGCAGTGGGAAGATCTGAAAGAATATTTTTCTAAATTCGGTGGAACAGAGAAATGAAGAAATACTGAAATCTTAATGATCCATCTATTTATTTATATTCAATATTGACTCCTTTCAACAGACTGAGCCTCCCTTTTCACTGAGGTCCTACTTTACACTTGTATGGCAGCCTCATTCGCTTATACAAAAATCTTTTATATAGTGTTTGTTACAGACTCTGAAGGCAAAGCTGGCTTATCAACCTTTGATCCGGTGTTTCCTAGAAATCATCTTCCATTACATCAGGTTCATTTAGAGATGCGGCTGTGCATAACCAGGATGATAGAAACCCAGGAATGGTTAATCGTGCAAAGGGACGGTGTCATTATCTTTTTGAAGATAACAAAGAAAATGAAAAAGAGATTCTATTTTAATAACAAACTTTGATATTTGGCCTCATTTCTAGAACTAAAGACACACCTCGATAGGAAAAGTATGTATGACTTCATAAAAATCCTGCCAGACTTTAGATAATGAATGGAGAAATTTGGAAACCACTCATGTAATGATTGCATTGGATCATGACATAGTTTAAGATTGCGAAGTAATCTACACAAACTCATCAGGGAAAAACCGCATTCATAAATTATATTTCATCACAGGGATAAGAATGCGAAGAATGTCAGGTTTCCTCCCTGCACATATGGCTGCTTTGAGGGGTACCAGAAAGAGATTCAGAAAGTTGCTAGA
>NC_051405.1:14793450-14793560 GCF_015228065.2 Penaeus monodon
TATAGCGGGGCTCGGCAAAGTGGAAAATTCCGAGGCAAATGGGTTAAATTCTGATAATTAGTCAAGAACACCACCGTAACAGAAATGACAGGCTTCAGTCATTTGCTAAT
>NC_051405.1:14793603-14793675 GCF_015228065.2 Penaeus monodon
TGACAAGCGCAAGACAGCTTGGGGTGATTGGCTGACATGCGCAAGACATGTCAAGGTGATTGGCTGATCAGC
>NC_051405.1:14794145-14794624 GCF_015228065.2 Penaeus monodon
CATATCCAAAACCACCAAGCAGATGCACTCTCAGCAAGTCATGGACCGTAAGTTGTTCAAAAATATTAATATAATGAGATTTTTATTTATTATACGTTTTCTGAGACAAGCAGGTATACTTAAAAAAGGCCTTGTTTTTATATAATTCTGGGCCGTAATAAGTCTAAATCCGGCAATGAAAATAAGCCAAAGATATTCCTACCTTAACTGTATTACAGTTGTTGGCCCGGGTTATGTTCATAGTGTACATAATCTTATTTTTCCAATGAGCGGCTGATATCTTCGGTACTTAAATTGCTATTAAAAAGTGATTTGCAAAAGACATTGGCGATATTCAGAGGGATTGTCACCAATAGTGAGACTTGAGCTATATAAAACCGAGGTCCTTTATTATTACATAATCTAGTTTTAGAAAAGCTAAAATATTATGCCTTTCAGATTATCACCATAAAATAGTTAGATCAAGATCCTTGAATCTT
>NC_051405.1:14795365-14796251 GCF_015228065.2 Penaeus monodon
TAATCCAGATATGGATTAGCGAAATGTGATAATCTTGATTCATTTCCACTTTTTTCAGCCTCACGCAGCGAATGGAAATGCTAACTGGTGACAAGACTATTTCATCTTGTTTATGAAATTATATTCATTTTTATTTTCCAATAAAACAGAGATAGCGTCGGAAAAAAGGAACCTGGTTTCAAAACAGCTTTCAACGTTTATGTCCTTGCAAGCATTCATAACAAATTGTATGAATAAGGAGGAGAAAATATACACTGAATATTCACACGGAAATTAACTTAAAATACTGGATTAAGTATTGAGTCTCTTTTATATTATATTGTTAATAAACATCATTTCGTGATTTTAATTATATTTCTTTCTACTGCGTACTTTATTCAGCAGGTATATTTCACTACATATTTCAGGAAATTAAACTGATGATTCCGTAAATAAATCCAGATATTTCAGTGAAGTTATGATTTATACGATTTCTAAATAGAAGAGTGATAGAAACTGTTCTGCGAAAATCTGGAGGAGTTTACAGTTCTTTTCACTTACTACCTGATTCCTGTGGCAAATTGGTGATTGCTTTAACTCGTCTTATTGTTATTCTGAACATATTTCAGGAAAACATTAATATTAAAAATTCGTAAATAATTCCATGGTTTTATTTTTGAGATCATAATAATTGTGGTTAAAATTTCGTCGCATGATTTCGTAATGGATGAATGAAATGTTCAAGCACCCAAATCATATACCAATGCTTGATAAAGCACACTTCCAATACCCGGCTCACATGCTTGATAATGCACAGTTTAAGCACCCGGTTCATATATTCATGCTTTGATAATACACACACATGGATGATAACGTAGCTCTCATTATTCTCGTGATCATATTGCAA
>NC_051405.1:14796450-14796869 GCF_015228065.2 Penaeus monodon
ATTTCTCAATATTAATTTCCTTTACCATTAATCCTTAATATAAGTTGCCAGCATGGCTATATCCCACATATTACCGTAAGGCCAACCCGATTCTCCGGATAGAAATATAAAATATAGCTTTGTCTTTATCATCTTCCATCAGTTTCTATTTGGACTATATTTAATAATGTATTAATTCCTTCTTTTTGCTGTTTACTTTTCGATACATTTATTTATTCCTTGTGACTAAAGAGAATCACTGTTCCTTAAGAGTCTGTTCTCTATATAATGTTCATTACTTTAGACGTTGGTTATCTGAAAACCACACAGTTTTATTTTATAAGATGTTATTGTCCTGCTAAGGCACGGTGTATAACTCAAGCAAAATATTATATGGCAAAGAAAGTGGTGGTTTTAATAACAGTAAAATCAATATTATC
>NC_051405.1:14796931-14797450 GCF_015228065.2 Penaeus monodon
TCTGTCCGTCC
Source organism: Penaeus monodon (assembly GCF_015228065.2). NCBI lineage: Eukaryota > Metazoa > Arthropoda > Malacostraca > Decapoda > Penaeidae > Penaeus > Penaeus monodon. The sequence goes on from NC_051405.1 coordinate 14,796,943, forward strand.
TTTACTTCCAGGTGAAAAGTGTACGCAGAACGAGAGGAACTAATTTGTTCATGTGAAAGGTAGGGTGAACGACCTCATGACAGTTACGAATACCCTTGGCTTGATTTACGATCCATCTTTCATTCGTTGTTGTTTACACGAACTTTTCTGTTTTCGGCTTTTTAGTTTCCTTTATTTTTACCGAAGGATTGACGAAACTAAGAAGTTCATTATTCTATAGGTATTGTTTATATATTTGTTTATGATATTTAATATGATCAATGATAATAATAAATAGTCTTGTAGATATTAAAAAGATAATGTTATTAACTATGTTGTCATATAAATAGCAACAGATTAATAAACGATAAATGGTAAAAAGGAATCAATAATCGAAAAACAAAAGAGAAAAAGACCAAGAAAAAATTGATATACGACGAAGAGTGTTAATTTACATATATGTAGATTAACGATATTTTCACTATTATTGTGTCACCATTACAATCAGTGCCGCTGTTAACATTAAAAC
>NC_051405.1:14797517-14797822 GCF_015228065.2 Penaeus monodon
AACTAGTAATGAGTTCAGGGAGGATAAACAGTAAAAGATGGAGAATAAACAAAGAAGGATATAGCAAGAAGAAAATGAAAATGGATATACGACGGAGTGACATAATTATATTAACGTTAGCCCTATTATCAATAGTATTGTCATTATCACAGTCGTCACCGGTGTTTACACTAAAATATGACTTATTACTAGTGAAAAAAAGCAAAAAGACGCAGGAATCCGTGTCCCTCCGTATGAGTATACAAGCTATATATCGTATTTAATTGTTACATTGGTATCTAAATTACTTGATTTCAAGGGATCTT
>NC_051405.1:14797853-14798037 GCF_015228065.2 Penaeus monodon
CACCTAATCAGATTTTTCAGCCGGACGGATTTATTTTATATATTATTTAATCTTCCTTTGCTGGATGTTTCATATTTCAAAAGTGGCTTATGCTCTGTTTTAAGGAATTTCGACGAGCTGATCGGAAATTAAGGACAAGAAAGTGTAAGAACATTATATCCACATCCAAAAGTATATTAAAATA
>NC_051405.1:14798358-14798515 GCF_015228065.2 Penaeus monodon
TTCCTATCTTGTTAAATGTAATACAGTTACTGACCATCGTTCCATTCATGATATATCTTGTTTTATGTTCCAGATGAGCTACAGTTACCTTTAATACGGATTTAAAACAGGTACTGATGGTACTTCCTACGTTAGGGTTACTAATAAAAGTCTGATC
>NC_051405.1:14798554-14798627 GCF_015228065.2 Penaeus monodon
TAACTATGCTCGAACAGAACGGTCTGTAGCGCTTCAGTGACGCTTGAATGTAAACATTGACTCACAGGAGCTG
>NC_051405.1:14798889-14799024 GCF_015228065.2 Penaeus monodon
GTTTGTAAATAATGTACGTATGCGCTAGGCGTTTCACCTCTCAGCCGTTCCGTTAAAATTGTGCGTTTCGTAGCGCTACGAAGTGCCCAGCGGAACGCAGGTTACAGGAATCTTGTATCTAGTAGCTTCACCTGA
>NC_051405.1:14799042-14799541 GCF_015228065.2 Penaeus monodon
CTATCAGTCCGGAAATGAACAATAGAAACAATAATTTTGTTGCATGTCCTCTAGCTTTTTTCAATCGTGCGCTGCGAATATAAATGCTAAATAGTTTTTATTTGGTTATATTATCATTAGTGTTATGGAAATTAAAGTGCAATTTTCGATATAATTCATTGCAGCAGTGATGAGACTATTGTATTTATTTATGAAACTATATTTCAGAATATCTTGTTTAATGAAAAGGAGATAATGTCGGTGAAAAAAGGCGATACCTGATTTCAAATATCTTTTAAATGAGCTCAGTTCGTTCAACGATTTATATATGTACCAGTTTTTTCCAACGATGTCTTCATTATGAAAGTTTAAATGTGACTAGCATGAAAAAGTGGAAAATTATTAACCGTGGATTAGAAACTGACTACCGAAAATATATTTTTTAAAAAGGTGTTGTTTCCCCTTTACAAAAAGATTTGCAAACTCGTGATTTCCATGCGATAATGATAATTCTTTTCAC
>NC_051405.1:14799558-14800164 GCF_015228065.2 Penaeus monodon
AGAGTACTTTGTTTTCATTAAACACATCTGATATTTCACTGATGATTCCCGGATATATCTGTGAATTTAAAAAAAGTTTAAAGTTTTGTATTATCTCTAAATGGAAAAGGTATTGAAAACTGTTTTGCGGAAACCTCTAAAACTCTCCAACTTGGTTGATATTTTGTCCAGAACTCATTTCAGGAAAATAGAAATAATAATTTTCAAGCACATACAGCGTTCTGGTTCGCGTTTACAAACTAGATCATAATAATTAAGATAAGATCTTGTCACAAGATATCGAGCAGGGCAAATGAAATTTTCAAGCACGCGGCTTGTATATTCATGCTTGAAAATACACTCATTTATCAACCATTCCTAATGAATTATCTTTCTGTTTTCCATTTTTCTTCAGTTTCTCCTTGGACTTTACTTAACTATTCATTCATGTTTTCTTTTTGTTGTTTATAGTTTATGATTCAGCAAAATAATAACATATAATGATGATAACAACATTACAAACAACGACAATATCATTATTCTTATTATAGATGTGATAATGATGACTATATTGTCATAAAATAGCAGTGAATCAATAAAGAATTTATGGTAAGAGAAAGAGAGACA
>NC_051405.1:14800214-14800487 GCF_015228065.2 Penaeus monodon
AGTACCTTCTGTATTAAAACTAAGACAACTGTCACAATTATTGTGTTATAATTATCCTTACCATTGTTTACATTAAAGCATCGTGTAATTACCAATGCGGACGGAACACAATAAAAGGAGTTCCCTGCTTCGTAGGCGAATGTTATGATCATTAGGCCATCTTGAACAAGGATATTGACATATGGTGTTGATAAGCAGAGTTACTGCATTTGTTTATATTATTACAAATACTGACTACGTTCTGCTTATAATGTATTTCAGTGTATGGTAACC
>NC_051405.1:14800535-14800900 GCF_015228065.2 Penaeus monodon
AAGGTATGTGTCATTTTATAAGTGTATTGTTATCTGAATTACTGGCATCGGCGTCCTTTAGTCGAATTGTATTACTGTAAGTCTTCATAAATGTTCTCAATCTTTTAAACCTCAAAAGTGGCTCACAGAACAACGTGACTTTGTTTTATTGTCCTTGTTTTTTTGTAACGGGGCGTGAAAAGTGTTAATCCCACTGGATTTTCCTGGGAATAATATCGTTAGTATGAACACTGAAATATAATTCGTAATGTTATTAATTTTAAGAATACACCATTTCATTTTATTTAAGTTATCGTTTATGAAAAAGTAATTTCTTGAAATGAATACTTCTATAAGTCTGTATCGTTATCAACTTTCCAATGGTA
>NC_051405.1:14800969-14801300 GCF_015228065.2 Penaeus monodon
ACTTATGACAGACAGAAAACACGGTTCACGGAAACATCGGATACAAAGTGTTGTTAAGTCTTCCATTATTTAAGTAAATTAGTTTTGTGAATATATTAAAACGCAACCAGCGAATGAATAATATATTGTGAAAGACAAGAATGACAGAATCGGAAGAAGTGAACTAAAGTGAGACATATCAATATAGCAACGGCAATATTACCATTATTAACGTTAATTACATTTAAGTTCAGGATATAACTATCTTCAAACGAAACGAAACTCGGAGTCGAACTTGGGTCCTTTATTATGAGCCTAATCTCCCTATTGACGATCGCCCTTGTGTTATGCA
>NC_051405.1:14801332-14801397 GCF_015228065.2 Penaeus monodon
AACTGAAAAATGAGATGTCAAATAATAACTGACTAGAGGTTTTAACGTCTAAAAGAACAGACGAC
>NC_051405.1:14801432-14801647 GCF_015228065.2 Penaeus monodon
AGTCATTTTGATTCTTGCTGCGAGGACTCAAGATGACCACACTTGGTTACCGACCTCTTGGCAAGAGTAAAAGAAAACGAAATGGCGATATACGAGGGAGTACCATCTACATCAACATTAACAATATTTTCAACATTATTGTGTCATCATTACGGTCATTACTTACTGTTGTTACATTACCGCATAGCTAATTACCAGCGAGAATGTAACTAAGT
>NC_051405.1:14801726-14802084 GCF_015228065.2 Penaeus monodon
AAAAAAAAAAACGATGTTCACATATGGTATCTATAAGCATCATATATTAATACCTGTGTCCATAGTGTTATAAGTAATGAATACTTTGTTTATAGTGGATATCTGAATAAAATTATTTTCCAGTATAAGTATGTAAATCACATTTCGCATTTCATAGTACTTGTCCTTTATATATTATTTACCTTTTCATCAGTTTCCATTTGGACTGTATTTGACCGTCCATCAATTCTTTCTTTTTTAATTTTTACTTATCTATACATATCTTCGTACCTGACAGAAGATAACATTTCACAGCTCAGTTAGAAGTCTGGTCTTATTCCGTGATTAAATTCTTTCTAATGTATGTATGTTTCAGGAA
>NC_051405.1:14802294-14802457 GCF_015228065.2 Penaeus monodon
TAAGATTAAAGATAGAAAGACGAAGATGGAGAACAAGAAAGAGAAAAAGAAAACGGGATATCAATTGACGAAGGGGTCACATATTTATAAAGATAAACAATATTTTCATTGCTAATATGTCACCATTACCATTGTTACCGTTATTTGCATTAGAACATAATGT
>NC_051405.1:14802568-14803389 GCF_015228065.2 Penaeus monodon
GAACAACATTAATTATGTATGGCATTAATAAGCAGAAGGCATTACCATGTCTATAGTTTTACATTTCCTTATTGTGTTCTGTTTATATTGAATTTGGTAAAGATATTTTCTTCCGTAAAAGTATGCAAATTATATGTCGCATTTGATCAATACAATTTAATTTACTGTTTTAAAGAAGAGGCTGGTGATAGCTTCTCCGTTAGGGGATTTTTCAACTAAATCACTTGATCAGGTTCTTCAGTTTAATGGATTTAATTCATCTGATTGTCAATCGCCCTTTTCCTTGTTATCTATCTTTTCTTTCTCTATCTTAATGAATTTGTGAATTTGTATCATCGTCGTTGGGTTTCTATAACCGGTCGTGAAAAGCCTTAATCCAACTGGGCTTTCCTGGGAATAATATCGTTTCGTATGATCATTACACTATAATCAGCCGTGTCATTGATTGCAAGAATACTTTGTTTAGTTTATAATCATATTTATCGCGGCATTGTAATTGATTGCAAGAATACACTATTTCTTTTAGTTTATAATGATAGTTATCAATTCCTGATGTACAAATGTTTTGCAGTGTTTACTTTCACCAGTTTAGTTTACGATTGGTTTGTATCGTTATCAATATTTTTCAATAGGAAATCCATAATGATAGAGGTAAACACGATGACAATATAAAAAGGAAAGAAAAATCTTTAAAAAATAAAGAAATTTCGATTCACGAAAACATATTGTTAAATCGTCCAGTACTGAAATGTTTATCAAGGAAATTATTATAATGAATGTATTAAGACGCAACGATCGAATAAATGATACTGTTAAAAAAT
>NC_051405.1:14803560-14803663 GCF_015228065.2 Penaeus monodon
CTGACAGTGGCATTATTACCTTTATTAACTCTGCTTACGTCAAAGTTGAAGATATAGCAATCTTAAAACAAAAAGGTCTCGGAGTGAAACCACATCAAGCCCA
>NC_051405.1:14803684-14803766 GCF_015228065.2 Penaeus monodon
ATCCATTAAAAAGTCTGGACAGTGAGGAATTAAATAATAATCAAATAGAAGTTTTAACGTCATAAAGGGCTTAAAGAGCAGT
>NC_051405.1:14803913-14804016 GCF_015228065.2 Penaeus monodon
ATTAATATGACACGACAGTTTTCTTAGATAAGATTAGGTTATTAACTTTATTCTGCTATGTAAATAAACTCATTAGCCAGACGCGAGCTGACACTGTTGTGAA
>NC_051405.1:14804103-14804480 GCF_015228065.2 Penaeus monodon
TTCATCAGCATTTCCCATTACGAACCTCAGGTGAATAATGAACTGATAACTTATTATTATGGTTACCGTACATTGCTGTTATATAATGAGACCGATGATTCTTCTAGATAATTAATTGACTGGTTGATTGTACCTAGGATTAATTATAAGCAGTATCCTCTGGCAGTTAAATGTTAGAAGATATCTTTTGCGTTCACTCTTTATTATTAAACTTTCACTAATTTGTTTTTCCACACTTATTTAACGAGAGATTGTAAACAGATTAGCACAATGACAACTGTTTCAATGTCTTTTTCAGGAAATTTAAATAACTGGTTTTATAATAATTGTTATATGTTACGGTAAATTATTTCAAAGAGTGATTGATCGTATGTGTA
>NC_051405.1:14804690-14804953 GCF_015228065.2 Penaeus monodon
ACATTTATTTTTTTTCTGTCTTTCTTTTTCTCTGATTATAGATACTGTCGCCGAAAAATTTCGTAATTAAATCAAGTAAATTTCTTAAATGGGTTATTTTCGTTATATATGAAGGCAATAAAAAAGCAGAAAGAAAACTACAAAAGGAAGCAATTCATAAGCGCTGAATGGAAAACTAATTATCTAAGAATATCGAGAGAAAATATTCTGTATTTTTATATATTGTTATTAATTAGTGATCTGCTAGCGATGTCTTTAAGGCG
>NC_051405.1:14805148-14805220 GCF_015228065.2 Penaeus monodon
AAGTGAGTTTCCTTAAAAATATCAAATTATCCGTTAGTGACCAAGATAATGGTTACTCCGATATTCACGTGG
>NC_051405.1:14805516-14806275 GCF_015228065.2 Penaeus monodon
TCGTATTTGACATATACAATGGCTCAGGATGATTAGCACCCTTGCAGTAAATAATTTCCTCATATGACATCATCTGTCATACAATAACAGTACAATAATTTATTTGAATATTATTGGTGTCATTACTGTTCATTTTTTGGTTATAGAGGTCGTTGACATTTTACTGTGATGTTCATGATTATTTTTGCAGGTTTTATTAACACTGTCTCTGAAATAATATTTGAATTTACTGCATTTTTTGGTAAAAGAACACATGTATATTCATAACTGCTTAGTTTCTGATATATTTAAGATCACACCCTCCCTATTAATTGAATTGCGTACAGCATATTACCACTACCATAGGTATGTTTATATCTTTCCAATGTTATTGTTGTTACAATGATCATCACCGCTGTTGTTTTCATTATCATCATCAGTGAGTAATAGAAATAAAATAATCTCCCAGGTTTGAAACGATTCTATGGACAAAAATAACAAGCACAACTTTCCCATAATTTTAGTTTTCTTTGTCACATGGTTATTTATTCACTTGTGCATCTCTTTCCTTCACTGTTTATAGCCTACTTCTTTCTGGTGGGCGCGGAGTTGCACAGAGAAGGGAAGAATGGATACTTAAAATAAAACACGGAGAGACAAAAGAACCCATAATACATTATATTACAATACAAAAGGGTATTTTCCGTTCCTTTACTTAGCTCATTTGAAGTTGAAGTTCATGGAACTTCGGGATTAATTGTGTACTATAAAAAGGCAATA
>NC_051405.1:14806394-14806702 GCF_015228065.2 Penaeus monodon
TAGTGGACCCTGGAGTCCATCTTATTGTACTTCATTTATTTAATATAGCATCTCGCCAGGAGCAATGCTTTTTATCTTATTTATTTCACTCTCACATGTGTGAATTACCCCCATTTTATGCAGTTGTGCTGGACCCATTTCATTAGTTATTTTTATTTACCCGTCACTTTGTAGTTGTGATCCGTGTATCTTTTTTTTCTTCGTTTATACTGCCGCAATAAACTCGTTTTAACGTGAAGCTCTCGTTTATTTATCTTTAATGATTTACATGCTAAAACTCCCGGGCGATCGCAAGGCTGGTTCGCCAC
>NC_051405.1:14807363-14807562 GCF_015228065.2 Penaeus monodon
AAAGTATCAATATAAAATATATTGTTAAAGACGGAAATATATAATCAGAGAAAAAAAATAACGAAAAGAAATTGAATAGGGAAGAGACATTTGGTGTTATAAATACGATAATAAATATATAATAATGGTATATTACCCTTATCACCATCGTTTGTATTTATCAGAAGCCATATAGAAATTTTAAAATGAATCTGAAAAT
>NC_051405.1:14807762-14809102 GCF_015228065.2 Penaeus monodon
TTCATTGAAAGGATATAAATTTTGAATCCTAAGTGGTATTAGGACTGTTATCTAAAATACAAGACCACTGGTTTACAAATGGTAACAATGCTGTTTTCTCTATCAGGATCTTTTGGAACACATTTACTTAAACTGCATTAATTAGTCTAATGACTTTACTCCATTTTATGGTCTTTTTTATTACTTTTCTCCCTCTTACATTCCCAGAAATGGATGAGCGAAATGTTATAAGCTTGTTTCGTTGTCAAAGGATTTCTTTAACCTGATGGTATTATCATTATCATGAAATCATAATTTAATTTGTGTCGTTTACAAGAGTAAATAGCCTGTTTCACTGTATATTAATGTAACATATTTTTTCCCGATAAAGCGGCGTTATCATCGATTAAAAGAAAGTTATCACTGTGACTTGAATCAATTTTCCGCTTTGATAATCAAGTTTACGAGTTAGTATTGTTATCAACATTCTTCTTTCAGATCCTGGAACTGTAATTACAAAACAATAGACGAGAAAACATGAGTTAATTAAATATATATAAGAAGAGAAAAAGGCGAGGGAGAAAGAAAATAGTGTTAAAGACTGGTAGAAAAATAATTGATGATAATATGCGAGAAAAACTTGCTAATTCTTGGTTGTTAACAGTATTTTTTCATATTTTTTTTATTGTTACGATTAGCGTTACTATTTTCAGAAAATACTGAAATGGACGGAAAAAAACACACGGTGTGTGTATATATATTCGGACTTGCTAATTCTCTATTCGCACAAGATAGTTAATATACTTCCTTGACGCTAATACAATTATCCTCCTATGGTGATTTATTAAACAATCTACCACAGTAGCGATAAATGTTGTTATAATGATCATTACCATTTTAATTTATCAGACTTTTTTTTTGTCAACATTTAACATTTATACTGTATATGCACGCATATCGTTTGTTTTCATAGATTTCTAGAATATTTGATCTCGTTCACGGGTTTCACTCCTTTTCTGCATCTCCTTTCAGGTCCTAAAAATATAATTACAAAATATAAGGATAAACAATTAAAATGTATAGAAGAATCGAAGTAATTGAGAAGACTTTACGAAAATATTCGGTATTATTTGTTATCATTTTCGGTGTCTATCCTATATTTGGTAACTGAGGTAGACTCGTGATTTCTCGAAAATATATGTTTCAACATCAGAAGTTACTGAGAGGATGATCAGTTGTATGTTAATCTCGAGCAGATAACTTATGATGTATATTCATAATTCATAATTATTCTCCGTTCGCAGAAGTTTTTTTACCTTAACTTGTCATCTTCAACATCATACTATCCTTATTACTATATG
>NC_051405.1:14809392-14810297 GCF_015228065.2 Penaeus monodon
TAGTGAGTTTTACATATAAAACAATCTCCCAGGCGTGGAAACCATTAGTTGGACAAAAATAACAAACACATTTAATTAACGATATTACTACTTTCACACTTTTCCATATTTGTATACTCTATCTTTACCATATATTTTACTTTACTTATCTGTTCATCTTTCTGGAGGGAAGAAATGATACTTGGAATTAGAATTTGGAAAAGAGACAAAATGACCTTTAATATGTTAGATCTACAATACAAGAGTATTTCCTGTTCATTTAAGAATCAAAGTTAAGATTCTTGAAACTTCGGCTCACTTAAGTCACACTTTGCAGATTTATAATGTGTTCTTGTATAGACATACAAAAAAGAACGGTAAATAATCAGTAAAATGGTATAAGAATAACTCGATTATATAGGGAAAAAATACAAATATTTTAGGAAAGGCAACAATTATATTTTCACCATTAAAACTTTTTTCAGCAATCACATGATCAAGATTCATTAATCGAATGTCTCTACTTCATTTACTAGTATCACTTTTTCTCCTTCTTTAATACCCAGACAATAATTAGCGAAATATTACGAACTTGTCCATTTTCCCCCAAGCTTTCTTTGACGTTTTCATTTCAAACGTAGATTGTTCAATACATGACATAATTAATGTTATTATGAACAACAGAATATAAATTACAATGGGACTGAAATAATATACAGTTTCGTCGTATTCATGGGAATGGCTTATTATAACTTCATCAACCAAGCAGGAGTAATATTGATGAAGAGAAAGCTATCAGTACGCAGTCGGAATAGATTTATAAAATATATTATTTTTTTAAAGTGTTGTTAGTATTTTGTTTCAGCAATATAATATGATTAAAATATGAGTGTCGTATAGAAAGTAGAAAAAAATAGGACGTTATA
>NC_051405.1:14812291-14812810 GCF_015228065.2 Penaeus monodon
AGCAATATGCAAGTCAGTAATAACAACAACATTAATAGTATAAAGCTACAATAATAAAAAAACATAAGGTGAAAATATATAAAAAATAGTAAAGAAAGGATGGGGTATACAACAGACACATAAACCGTACTATTCCTACCATCGTCTGAAGTTCCTTGTCCTCGTTCTTTCAGTGTAATATATATCATTTTCACTGAAAGGATACAAGGTATATGTCCTAACTAGCCTTTGTACTGCTCTCTACTGGTTTACAAACAATATTGATACTATTATTTCTATGAAGATTTTTTTTTTTACATTCATTTAATCGCATGACTATACCACATTTATTAGTTCGAATCATTATTATCGTTCCCCACTTTATATCCCGGGAATGGATTATATATAAACATATGGTCGTTCTGTTTCTGTTTATTTACATATTAATCCGTCTGACAGGAACTGTATTCCCTACAAAATATAAAAGATCATTGGAATCGCAAATGGAAAAGAAAGAGGCCACTAAACAGTTGGGTCTGC
>NC_051405.1:14812941-14813136 GCF_015228065.2 Penaeus monodon
CATACACACACACACACATTTCTCCGCTCCTCTCATTTCTGTTTAGTTTTAAGTTCTCTTTCCTGTGACTTTCCTCTGTAATGCAAATTTTAAGATAAGATATCGTGTAGTTAGGTGTATAAATAAGGTACGATTTATGAATCAGGAAAATAATAATGATGACAGCGCACACACGCACTCACACATAATATAGAT
>NC_051405.1:14813201-14813698 GCF_015228065.2 Penaeus monodon
AACTTCATCTCTCAGTAAATGTATTTAGAAAAAATGGTGAAACGACAACCATTGATTTCGGGTTAGTATTACATCACCGGTAGTTATAATGACTAAAGATAGTCGTATAATTATTGCGGTACCTGGCAGCCTTCACATATACATTCCAAATGCGGATACACAGTTATCGAGAAACCGGTTTTAATGTATTCCCATCTTAAGAATACTAAACCATAGCTACCACACCATTTTCGATACATTTTCTGCTCCCTTCGGCAAAACAAGTTGGAGATGAAATAAAAGAAAACGAGGAGTCAAACTTTCTGTAAGCACTGCAGAAAAATACGTAATGGAAAGCCATCAAAAGTCCTTAATTAGTGAAGTGCATTCTGTAATGCGTTCGTTGCTACTGTCCTTGGGCCACTGAAGGGAGTCGCTGTGCTAAAGCAGGTGGTCTTTATCTACACTGAGGGGGGGGGGGGGGAGGCGATTCAAAAGTTATTGGTTAGATCCTCGGA
>NC_051405.1:14813973-14814313 GCF_015228065.2 Penaeus monodon
CGCGTTCCTATGTAAACAAGTATTGTATTTACGGTGCGTTTGCTGTATTTTAACCCAGGATAACGTAAATGCATAAAAGTTTGTATACGTGTCTAGTGTAGTTCGCCGGAACAAGCGCTTTTCAATGTTCAGTACTTCAAACACAGGGACTGCACTTGTATATATAGTTTTTTTTTCACCAGTGCATTTTATTTATATTTCCATTTTTTCTCTATTTCGCATGTATGCATACTATTTTTGGTGCACTTCCTGTGCGTTTGATTTACGAGTGGTTCAGCTGGAATAAACGATTGCCTCGTTTTGAATTACAGATGTAACCTATCTTTAATTTTGATGCTGT
>NC_051405.1:14814358-14814472 GCF_015228065.2 Penaeus monodon
GTAAGTTCATGTGATCTTATTTCGTATTAATGATCATCATAAGACAAACGTAAAATGGATGTTGCATATCACGTAATGCATAAATATTCTTACTCCTTTCTACAGTCTGACCCA
>NC_051405.1:14816196-14816482 GCF_015228065.2 Penaeus monodon
GCAGCTTTACAGCAGAAAAGTTTCAATGAGACGTAACAAAGATGTTCATACTGCACTGTAAGAAGTCAATATGAATTATTAGAATAGACGTAAAATAAAACACGTCTTTTTTACATAGAATATTAGATAATACCTGAATAGATAAAAAAGCGAATCTTTTATTAATGGGCGTAATTATAGTTGGTACTTGGCTGTTCTTATGACTGTCCGTTCGAGACCTCAAAAAGGTGCTTTCACGTGGCATGACACGTGGCACACTCCTTGAAAATTAACATATGGAAACATA
>NC_051405.1:14816795-14817115 GCF_015228065.2 Penaeus monodon
TCAAGAAGGAAACACGCGGAAAACAATGCGATACGTGCCTGCTCTCGTTCACAACTACGCCTTTTCGAGACCATGAATCTATTAACTTAACGTTTGTACCCATTGTGGGAAAATAGAAATGTTTGTATGATATAATATCACCTCAGTACAATAAAAATATTGTCAATGGTAGAATTATCAAAATATTATTCTTATAAGTATTTTCAGGGTATTGGAACAAGTTTGCCTCACACTTTGCCCCAAAGTCATCTTCTTTATTCCTCCAAGTGACAGACAAATAGATGCCACACACGCCACGTGTAACTTCAGTCAGAAATCAC
>NC_051405.1:14817172-14817240 GCF_015228065.2 Penaeus monodon
CTTGGTGTGAAGGCAGTCTTTAAGGTAGAAGGGGGGGGGGAGGGGGTGCGGACTGTTCAGCGTCTTCT
>NC_051405.1:14819127-14819587 GCF_015228065.2 Penaeus monodon
GTAATTGGTGATATTTTGTCATTTCCTTATTTCATCATCCGTCTTACCCAACTCATATAAACTGTGTCTAATTACCGGAGTGCTATCACGATTCTCACTAAGGAACGTTATAAACTCTTCCTGTTAGAAAAAAAGAAGAATCTTGATGAAGATTATAACGTTTCTTGCTCCTTTTCAGAATAAAATTTGTTGAAAGATTTTAGGGACAGACTGAGATCACCACTGTTATCAGACGTAACCGCACGTGGCAGATAATTACACAGATTGCTAGCGTTACATTTTAAATGTACTGGTAACTGTCTTTACCAAGTTATTTCGTATTAATCATCTAACGGACTGGGATTAGAGCGATTAGAGCAGCATAATTATGCAAGAATGTCGTAGTTGCAGTTGTTAGCCAGATAGTATAGCAGTAATCTTATTTGCATTCAGGACTAAGCACTGGACCTTCGCTGAACTG
>NC_051405.1:14819616-14819986 GCF_015228065.2 Penaeus monodon
CTGGATCTGCCAGCATAATCTATTTTTGTTTCCTCAGATCGGGGAGTATGTGGTAAATGTTTAACTGTCTAATATAACTTTATTTTCACTGGACTGCATTAATTCGATATACTGGCAGTCTGTGTCATTCATACCACATTTACATATTATGAATATTGTTTTCGGTACCATGGCCGTCAATGTTTTATCATAATCATTATCACATTTTTATTTATAATAAATACTGTAAATAATTGTGACTACAATTTTTCAAACCCCTTTTACATCTGAATATTATGCTTGTTTTGGCCAGTCATATGGAAATAATGTGAACAAGAACATAGCTTCTCGAGCTTTGTGTAACAATGTCTGGTGAACAATATCACGAAGC
>NC_051405.1:14820028-14820370 GCF_015228065.2 Penaeus monodon
TGTCAAACCTTACTTATATATGGAAACCCTAAATGAAAACAATAATTTCAGATGACAAACGCAACGTAAACAGAAAATCGAATACCAGTTCACCATTACATCATACCAAAATCATTTACTTGATCGATGCAGGTACAGACATCCGTAGAAACGCGTAATCCCAGAAGCAAGGACAGGGACATAAAAGGCAGTTTTCCTCTTGATATTCCTCTTTGTTGCCTTCATCAAAGAGGACGTTGCATCATCGCTTAGTAGATAAGAAAGGCAACTCACATCAAAGCGAAATTGTTAGGTTTCCAGGCATGAGATAAAACGCTCGTTTTGTCCGACCTCATTATGAAA
>NC_051405.1:14820656-14821015 GCF_015228065.2 Penaeus monodon
ACTTTAGAATACGTAACTCATAAATAATGTTAAGGCAAATAACATGAAACCATTTCGTAACAGTCCAGGTGTTTTGCGTCGCAGACAAGTAGTCTCGAAACAAGCTGTTAATCAACACACCCATTTGCACGCTCAGCCGTCCTGAACTTCCACCCTCCAGGTTTGCTAAGAGAATTCCCGGACGGCTGCGACACAGGACACGGTGGAGCAGAATTTCCTTCCTTTAAAGGTATAAACTACAGTATGATATTCACCATAATAGCAAGATCGTTTGTAGTCATACACGAGGTTTTATTTGTGTGAATTAAACATTCGCTGCACAGATGTAAGCATTAGTGACTTGAATTAGATTTTCTTTC
>NC_051405.1:14830679-14830784 GCF_015228065.2 Penaeus monodon
GCAAATGATAACCCAAATAAATCAAGAAACTTATCTTCTAAGTATTTTCCGTCGCAACTCCAAAGTTATTGACACGCAAGTGCCCACGAGCCCCAAATGAAAAAT
>NC_051405.1:14831883-14832327 GCF_015228065.2 Penaeus monodon
TGTGGTATTGTGGCAAAACCACAAAGACGAAACGGCGCAAAAGTTGCGTTTTCTCGACCAGCAATTACACAGGCATGTTTCTGCAGGGGGGACATTTGGAACCTTTTAAAATCATTTTGTTTATGAATCATTGGTTGTAAAAGTTTATTGGGATCATGCTCAACTTATTAAATGTATTAGTATTTTCTAAGCCAACTAGCGTAGATTGGAGGAGTTTTTCTGAAGTAACCGAAATTTGTTTACAAAACCAAAATTCAATAGGAGGTGCCAGTGTAATTGTTGAGATCGACGAGACGCTGCTCGTGCACTGAAAATACAATAGGGGAGACAGTTGAGCCAGGTGTGGGTCTTTGGGGGTATTGAGCATGCGAGTTTAAAGAAATTTATTGTGCCATTGCTTGGCACTGACCATAGTGCCGACAAGCTCATACCCCTTCCTTTAGT
>NC_051405.1:14834027-14834130 GCF_015228065.2 Penaeus monodon
ATCTCCCCGTCGCCGCCTTAGTCTTCAGGTGTAATGTTGCTCGCCTCAGACCTGAGGCCCCAATCAGACTCGCTGCCCCTCGACGCTGCCGTAGCCTCTTCTT
>NC_051405.1:14834385-14834711 GCF_015228065.2 Penaeus monodon
CGGTGATTTCTGACTGAAGTTACACGTGGCGTGTGTGGCATCTATTTGTCTGTCACTTGGAGGAATAAAGAAGATGACTTTGGGGCAAAGTGTGAGGCAAACTTGTTCCAATACCCTGAAAATACTTTAAGAAAAATATTTTGATAATTCTACCATTGACAATATTTTTATTGTACTGAGGTGATATTATATCATACAAACATTTCTATTTTCCCACAATGGGTACAAACGTTAAGTTAATAGATTCATGGTCTCGAAAAGGCGTAGTTGTGAACGAGAGCAGCACGTATCGCATTGTTTTCCACGTGTTTCCTTCTTGACCAAAC
>NC_051405.1:14835013-14835320 GCF_015228065.2 Penaeus monodon
TATGTTTCCTATGTGTAATTTTCAAGGAGTGTGCCACGTTCTGCCACGTGAAAGCACCTTTTGAGCTTTTTCGAAGGACGTCATAAGAACAGCCAAGTACCAACTATAATTACGCCATTATAAAAGATTCGCTTTTTTATCTATTCAGGTATTATTAATATTCTATGTAAAAAGACGTGTTTTATTTTACTCTATCTAATAATTTATTGATTCTTACAGTGCAGTATGAATCTTTTTACGTCTCATTGAAACTTTTCTGCTGTAAAGCTGCTATACTAAATAAACTGCAAAAAACACGATACATTTT
>NC_051405.1:14835421-14835491 GCF_015228065.2 Penaeus monodon
TTAAGTAGTATGTACGTTGTATCATAGTATAAGTACATAATATGTTTTTATACTTTAACATGACACCAAC
>NC_051405.1:14837005-14837139 GCF_015228065.2 Penaeus monodon
TTTACTTTTTTAAGCTTATAAAGGTGGGTAGAGTGTAGAAAGGAGTAAGAATATTTATGCTACGTGATATGCAAAATCCATTTTACGTTTGTCTTATGATGATCATTAAAACGAAAAAAATCACATGAACTTAC
>NC_051405.1:14837184-14837562 GCF_015228065.2 Penaeus monodon
CAGCATCAAAATTAAAGATAGGTTACATCTGTAAATTTAAAACGAGGCAATCGTTTATTCCAGCTGAACCACTCGTAAATCAAAAGCACAGGAAGTGCACCAAAAATAGTATGCATACATGCGAAATAGAGAAAAAAAAGGAAATATAAATAAAATGCACGGTGAAAAAAAACTATATATACAAGTGCAGTCCCTGGGGTTTGAAGTACTGAACATTGAAAAAAACGCTTGTTCCGGCGAACTTTCACTAGACACGTATACAAACTTTTATGCATTTACGTTATCCTGGGTTAAAAAACAAAAAACGCACCGAAATAAAATACTTTTTTAAAAGGAAAAGCGTGATAGGCATCTGTGTTCTCACATGCAGCAAAAATC
>NC_051405.1:14837727-14837909 GCF_015228065.2 Penaeus monodon
AAAATTTCAAGTGTAGATACATGAATACCTGTGTTTACAATACAGTGCCGAGTTCCACGTAAATATCTAAAAATATATACATCACATACGTAAAAATTTACATTCACGCAAACACCAAAAAACCAGTACACTCAGACACTTGTGCAATTTTCCCGGGGATCAAAACCAAATAATTTTTGAAT
>NC_051405.1:14837926-14838372 GCF_015228065.2 Penaeus monodon
TCAGTGTAGTAAAGACCCCCTGCTTTAGTAAGCGACTCCTTAGTGGCCCAAGGACAGTAGCAACGAACGCTTACAGAATGCATTTCACAATTAAGGACTTTTGAGGGCTTTCCTTTACTTTTTTTCGCGTGCTTCAAAAAGTTTGACCCTCGTTTTCTTTTTTCATCCCCAAAACTTGTTTTGCCAAAGGGAGCGAAAAGTATCGAAAATGGTTTTTGTGTTGGGTTTTAGTATTCTTAAGGGGGAAATACATTAAAACGTTTTCGATAACTGGTACCGCTTTTGGAATGTATAGTAAAGGGCTGCCGGGTCCCGCAAAAATTTATACGACTATCTTTGTCATTAAACTCCCGGTGATGTAATACAAACCCCAAATCAATGGTTGTCTTTTCACCATTTTTTTTAAAATAATTTATAAAGGATAAGTTTCTCCTCCCCTCTTTTCC
>NC_051405.1:14838418-14838612 GCF_015228065.2 Penaeus monodon
TCATCTATTATCTATCTATAATTATGTTGAGGCGTGTGTGCGCTGCATATTATTTTCCTGATTCTAAATCGTACCTTATTTAAAACCCCTAACTACACGTATCTTATTTTAAATTTGCTTTACGGGGAAAGTCACGGAAAGAAAACTTAAAACAAAACAGAAAATAAGGAGCGGAAAAATTGTTGTGTGTATGT
>NC_051405.1:14838764-14839260 GCF_015228065.2 Penaeus monodon
ATGCAGACCAACTTTTAGGGGCCCTCTTTTTTTTCCTTTGCGTTTCCAATACTTTATATTTTGTAGGGAATACAGTTCCTTCGACGGATTAATATGTAAAAAAAACAGAACAGAACCCCATATGTTTATATATAATCTATTCCCGGGTTAATGGGGGGAAAGATAATAATGATTCGAATAATAAATTTGGGATAGTCATGCGATTAAATGAAAATTAAAAAAAAAATCTTCTAGAAATAAAAGTATCAATATTGTTTTTAAACCTGAGAGCAGTACAAAGGCTAGTTTGGACATATACCTGACCTTTTTATGAAAATGATATTTTACATGAAAGAACGAGGGCAAGGAACTTCAGACGATGGTAGGAATAGTACGGGTTTTGTGTTGTTGTTTTACCCCCTCCTTTCTTTACTATTTTTTATATATTTTCACCTTTTGTTTTTTTTTTATTTAGCTTTTAAATATTAAGTTTTTGTTTTTACGACTTGAAATTGCT
>NC_051405.1:14840692-14841565 GCF_015228065.2 Penaeus monodon
TTTTTCTACTTTCTATACGACACTCATATTTTAATCATATCATATTGCTGAAACAAAATACTAACAACACTTTAAAAAAATAATATATCTTACAAATCTATTCCGACTGCGTACTGATAGCTTTCTCTTCATCAATATTACTCCTGCTTGGTTGATGAAGTTATAATAAGCCATTCCCATGACTACGACGAAACTGTATATTATTTCAGTCACATCGTAATTTATATTCTGTTGTTCATAATAACATTAATTATGTCATGTATTGAACAATCTACGTTTGAAATTAAAACGTCAAAGAAAGCTTGGGGGAAAATGGACAAGTTCGTAATATTTCGCTAATTATTGTCTGGGTATTAAAGAAGGAGAAAAAGTGATACTAGTAAATGAAGTAGAGACATTCGATTAATGAATCTTGATCATGTGATTGCTGAAAAAAGTTTCAATGGTGAAAATGTAATTGTTGCCTTTCCTAAAATATTTGTATTTTTTCCCTATATAATCGAGTTATTATTAATACCATTTTACTGATTATTTACCGTTCTTTTTGTATGTCTATACAAGAACACATTATAAATCTGCAAAGTGTGACTTAAGTGAGCCGAAGTTCCAAGAGTCTTAACTTTGATTCTTAAATGAACAGGAAATACTCTTGTATTGTAGATCTTTTGTCTCTTTTCCAAATTCTAATTCCAAGTATCATTTCTTCCCTCCAGAAAGATGAACAGATAAGTAAAGTAAAATATGTGGTAAAGATAGAGTATACAAATACTGAAAAGTGTGAAAGTAGTAATATCGTTAATTAAATGTGTTATTTTTGTCCAACTAATGGTTTTCACGCCTGGGAGATTGTTTTATATGTAAAACTCACTAAAT
>NC_051405.1:14841852-14843096 GCF_015228065.2 Penaeus monodon
CATATAGTAATAAGGATAGTATGATGTTGAAGATGACAAGTTAAGGTAAAAAACTTCTGCGAACGGAGAATAATTATGAATTATGAATATACATCATAAGTATCTGCTCGAGATTAACATAAACTGATCATCCTCTCAGTAACGTTGATGTGAACTATATTCGAGAAATCACGAGTCTACCTCAGTACCAAAATAGGATAGACACCGAAAATGATAAAAATAATACGAATATTTCGTAAAGTCTTCTCATACTTCGATCTCATACATTATTGTTTCCTTACAGTTTGTAATTATATTTTATGACCGAAAGGGGAGAAAGGGTGAAACCGATGAACGAGAAATATCTAGAAATCTATGAACAAACGATTGCGTGCATATACGTATAAGTTAATGTTGACAAAAAAGTCTGATAAATTAAATGGTAATGATATCATAACAAATTACGCTACTGTGGTAGATTGTTATAACAATAGGAGGATGATTGATTAGCGCCAAGAAGATATTAATATCTTGTGCGAATAGAGAATTAGCAGTCCGAATATATATACAACACCGAGTGTTTTTCTCCGTCCATTCATATTTCTGGAAATAGTAACGCTAATGAACAATAAAAAAAATATGAAAAAATATGTTAACAACAAGAATAGCAGTTTTTACTTCGCATATTATATCAATTATTTTTTACCAGTCTTTAACACTATTTTCTTCTCACCGCCTTTTTACTCTATAATATATTTAAATTAACCATGTTTTCGTCTATGTTTTGTTAATTACGTTCCAGGATCTGAAAGAAGAATGTTGAATAACAATACTAACTGGTAGAACTTGAATTATCAAAGCGGAAAATTGATTCAAGTCAACAGTGATAAACTTTCTTTAATCGATGATAAACGCCGCTTTATCGGAAAAATATGTACATTAATATACAGTGAAACAGGCTATTTACTCTGTAAACGACACAAATTAAATTTGATGTTCGATAATGATAATACCATCAGGTTAAAGAAATCCTTTGACAACGAACAAGCTTATAAATTGTCAATCCATTTCTGGGAGTGTAACGTAGAAAGTAAAAAAAAGACTATAAAATGAGTAAGTAAAGTCATTAGACTATAATGCAGTTTAAAAATGTTCACAAAAGATCCTTAGAGAAACCAGCATTGTACATTGTAAACAGTAGGTCTTGTATTTAAGGATAACAGTCCTAATACCTTAAGGATCAAAAATTATATCCTTTCAATGAA
>NC_051405.1:14843173-14843518 GCF_015228065.2 Penaeus monodon
GGAATACCCAACTCAATTAATACAAGCTTGAATAATGATATTGAAAATGGTAGTGAAAGAAACACATGGTTCTTGAAACGGGGTCTCGGGATCAGATTCCCAAGTCCTTTATTTTCAGATTCATTTTAAAATTTCTATATGGCTTCTGATGAATACAAGCGATGGTGATAAGGGTAATATATCATTATTATTTATTTATAATCGTATAAATAATCGTATTCCCTGTAGCCCTATTCAATTTCTTTTCTTTATTTTTTTTCTCGATTATATATTTCCGTCTTTAACAATATATTTTTTTTCCTTTATATTGTATATACATATATATTGTCTTTCGTTAAAATTTTT
>NC_051405.1:14844096-14844178 GCF_015228065.2 Penaeus monodon
AAACCATAAAAAATGATGAGGGGATTATTAGTGGTAGGGGTAACATCGCCATAGATCTAGTATTACCAACCTCGCTGTTTCG
>NC_051405.1:14844218-14844508 GCF_015228065.2 Penaeus monodon
GTGGCGAACCAGCCTTGCGATCGCTGGGGAGTTTTAGCATGTAAATCATTAAAGATAAATAAACGAGAGCTTCACGAGTTTATTGCGGCAGGATAAAGGAAGAAAAAAAGATACACGGATCACAACTGCAAAATGATGGGTAAATAAAAATAACTAATGAAACAGGTTTTCAGAAGAGTTACATAAAATGGGGGTAATTCACGCATGTGAAAGTGAAATAAATAAGATAAAAAGCATTGCTCCTGGCGAGATGCTATATTAAATAAATGAAGCACAATAAGATGGACCCC
>NC_051405.1:14844626-14845028 GCF_015228065.2 Penaeus monodon
AGTACACAATTAATCCCGAAGTTCCATGAACTTCAACTTCAAATGAGCTTAGTAAAGGAACGGAAAATACCCTTTTGTATTGTAATCTAATGTATTATGGGTTCTTTTGTCTCTCCGTGTTTTATTTTAAGTATCCATTCTTCCCTTCTCTGTGCAACTCCGCGCCCACCAGAAAGAAGTAGGCTATAAACAGTGAAGGAAAGAGATGCACAAGTGAATAAATAACCATGTGACAAAGAAAACTAAAATTATGGGAAAGTTATGCTTGTTATTTTTGTCCATAGAATCGTTTCAAACCTGGGAGATTATTTTATATCTAATACTCACTGATGATGATAATGAAAACAACAGCGGTGATGATCATTGTAACAACAATAACATTGGAAAGATATAAACATACCT
>NC_051405.1:14845053-14845363 GCF_015228065.2 Penaeus monodon
TAATAGGGAGGGTGTGATCTTAAATATATCAGAAACTAAGCAGTTATGAATATACATGTGTTCTTTTACCAAAAAATGCAGTAAATTCAAATATTATTTCAGAGACAATGTTAATAAAGCCTGCAAAAATAATCATGAACGTCACAGTAAAATGTCAACGACCTCTATAACCAAAAAATAAACAGTAATGACACCAATAATATTCAAATAAATTATTGTACTGTTATTGTATGACAGATGATGTCATATGAGGAAATTATTTACTGCAAGGGTGCTAATCATCCTGAGCCATTGTATATGTCAAGTACGA
>NC_051405.1:14845581-14845702 GCF_015228065.2 Penaeus monodon
TTTTTTTTTTCCCCCGTGATTATCGGAGTAACCACTATCTTGGTCACTAACGGATAATTTGATATTTTTAAGGAAACTCACTTTGGTAAAAAAATCGATCACTCTCTTTCTCTCTCTCTAC
>NC_051405.1:14845842-14846068 GCF_015228065.2 Penaeus monodon
CATGAAATATCGCCTTAAAGATCACTAGCAGATCACTAATTAATAACAATATATAAAAATACAGAATATTTTCTCTCGATATTCTAGATAATTAGTTTTCCATTAAGCGCTTATGAATTGCCTTCCTTTTGTAGTTTTTCTTTCTGCTTTTTATTTGCCTTCATATATCTGGAACGAAATTAACCATTTAAGAAAATTACTGATTTAAACCCCACACAATTCGGCG
>NC_051405.1:14846378-14846884 GCF_015228065.2 Penaeus monodon
AACCAGTTATATTTACATTTCCTGAAAAAGACCATGACAC
The DNA here is from genome assembly GCF_015228065.2 of Penaeus monodon. Lineage (NCBI taxonomy): Eukaryota > Metazoa > Arthropoda > Malacostraca > Decapoda > Penaeidae > Penaeus > Penaeus monodon. The sequence goes on from NC_051405.1 coordinate 14,846,419, forward strand.
AGTTGTCATTGTGCTAATCTGTTTACAATCTCTCGTTAAATAAGTGTGGAAAAACAAATTCGTGAAAGTTTAATAATAAAGAGTGAACGCAAAAGATATCTTCTACCATTTAACTGCAGAGATACTGCTTATAATTAATCCTAGGTACAATCAACCAGTCACTTAATTAATTATCAGAAGAATCATCGGTCTCATTATGTAACAGCAATGTACGGTAACCATATAATAAGTTATCAGTTCATTATTCACCTGAGGTTCGTAATGGGAAATGCTGACGAAATGAACAACAAAGACTTTAAACATCGAATTTGGCAAACAACTCGACGTTTATATTGAGGCGTCACTTAAACAAGGATGGTTTGCTTTCACAAACAGTGTCAGCTCGCGTCTGTAATGAGTTTATTTACATAGCAGAATAAAGTTAATTACCTAATCTTATCTAAGAAAACTGTCGTGTCATATTAAT
>NC_051405.1:14847030-14847211 GCF_015228065.2 Penaeus monodon
GCTTTTTAACCCCTTTATGACGTTAAAATTCTATTTGATTATTATTTAATTTCCTCATTTTCCCAGACTTTTTAATGGATGAAAAAAAGGGCTGATGTGGTTTCACTCCGAGCCTTTTTTTTTTTAAGTTTGTATTTCAATTTTGACGTAAGCGGATTTAAAAAAGGTAATAAGCCACTGT
>NC_051405.1:14847472-14848278 GCF_015228065.2 Penaeus monodon
GGAAATAATATTTTTCCTTCTTTTGCGTATCTTTTATTCGACGTTGCGTCTTAATACATATTTAATAATTCCTTTGAAAAAATTTTTCAGTAGGGACGATTTCGGAATCGAAATTTCTTTTTTTTAAAGATTTTTCTTTCTTTTTTATTGTCATCGTGTTCCCTCAATCATTATGGTTTCCCCTAATAAAAAATTTTGATAACGAAAAAACCCAATCGAAAACTAAACGGGAAAAGTAAACACTGAAAAAATTTGACATCAGGAAGATAACTATCATTATAAACTAAATGAAATGTGTATTTTCCCCAATAAATTTACCTGCAGCGATAAATTGATTATAAACTAAACAAAGATTCTTGCAATCAATGACACGGCTAAATAGTGAAATGATCATACGAAACGATTCTTTCCCCGAAACCCTAGGGGTTTAAAGGGTTTTTCACGACCGGTTTTATAAAAAACCCAACGACGATGATACAAATTCAAAAATTTAATTAAATAGAGAAAGAAAAGATAGAAAAAAAAAGGAAAGGGGCGTTTGACAATCAGATGAATTAAATCCTTTTAAACGAAGAATGTCAAGTGTTTTATTTTTTTTTAAAAATCCCCTAAGGAGAAGCATCACCCCCTCTTTTTTAAACCAGTAAATTAAATAGTATTGACAAATGCGACATAAATTGCAAACTTTTACGAAGAAAATACTTTCCCAAAATTTAATATAAGCAGAAAAAATAAGGAATTGTAAAAAAGGAATGGTAATCCCTTTCGTTTTATTAATGCCATAATAATAAGTTGTTCCCCAAGTC
>NC_051405.1:14848412-14848484 GCF_015228065.2 Penaeus monodon
GGTAATGGGACTATTATAATGAAAATATTGTTTATCTTTAAAATAGGGCCCCCTTCGTCAACTGATATCCCC
>NC_051405.1:14848687-14849093 GCF_015228065.2 Penaeus monodon
CTGTTGTCGTTACTCCCCTTATGATCCTTTTTTTCATCTATATTTTTTTCCGAAAAATCTAATTATAAAAAACTTTAAAGGGGTGATTTCAAATTTGGGGTCCCAAAAAAATTAATCACGGAAAAGACCCGACTTTTAAAGTACAAAATGTATAGTAAATAAAAATTAAAAAAGAAAGAATTGATGGACGGGCAAATACGTCCAAAGGGAAAAATGATGAAAAGGTAAATAATCTAAAGTGACAATTACTATGAAATGCGAAAAAGTGATTTAATACTTATATGGAAAAAAATTTTTTTTCAGATACCACATAAACAAAGCAGTCTTTCTTATAAAAACTTGGACAAGGTAGAAACATGATACTTATAAAAACCATATTGGGTTTTTTTTTTAATACGAAAGGCTT
>NC_051405.1:14849192-14849370 GCF_015228065.2 Penaeus monodon
CGGTAAGTAAACAACAGTAAGTAATGACCGTAAAGAGACACAATAAAGTGAAAATATTGTTTTAATGTGATGTAGATGGTACTCCCTGTATATCGCCATTTCGTTTTTTTTTTACTCTTTCCAAAGGTCGGGTTTAAAATTGGTCATCTTGAGTCCTCGCAGCAAAAATCAAGAGACC
>NC_051405.1:14849512-14850231 GCF_015228065.2 Penaeus monodon
TCTCAATAGGGAGATTGGCTCATAAAATAGGACCCCAAATTCGCTCCAGTTTTGTTTCGTTTAAGATAGTTTATCCGAGCTTTATGTAATTACGTTAATAATGGAATATTGCCCGTTTTTATTGTATGTTACTTTGTTCACTTTTCCGATTTTGTCATTTTTTTCTTTTAAAATTATTCATTTGTGGTTGCGTTTAATATATTCACAAAACTAATTTTTTTTTTTTTAAAAAATGGAAAAAACTTAATAACACTTGTTCCGATGTTTTCCCGGAAAAGTGTTTTTTGTCTGTCATAAGTTTTTTTTCTCTTATTTTTTTCCTTTCAAAAGTTGACGTGTTATTTTTTCATTTTATTATTTTTTACCCAAAGGAAAGTTGATTAAAAGAAAAGACTTATAGAAGTATTTATTTCAAGAAATTACTTTTATTAAAAGATAACTTAGATAAAATGAAAGGTGTATTTTTAAAAAAATTAATAACACTACGAATTTAAATTTTAGTGTTTATACTAAAGATATTATCCCAGGAAAATCCAGTGGGGTTAACACTTCAGCCCCGTTCCAAAAAACAAAGGGCAATAAAAAAAAGTCACGTTTTCTTGGGGGCCATTTTTAGGTTTAAAAGATAGAACATTTTGAAGAATTTCAGTAATACAATTCGACTGAAGGCGCCGATGCCAGTAATTCAGATAAAAATACACTTATAAAATGAAACCCTC
>NC_051405.1:14850573-14850736 GCF_015228065.2 Penaeus monodon
ATTGTTGAGATCGACGAACGCTGCGTGCACTGAAAACAATAGGGAGACAGTTGAGCCAGGTGTGGGTCTTTGGGGGTATTGAGCATGCGAGTTTAAAGAAATTTATTGTGCCATTGCTTGGCACTGACCATAGTGCCGACAAGCTCATACCCCTTCCTTTAGT
>NC_051405.1:14858808-14858881 GCF_015228065.2 Penaeus monodon
ACTCTTTACCTGATGCGATTGTATATATACCGTCAAGCATTTTCACCGCTAATCTGATTCTGGTTGCAGTTAT
>NC_051405.1:14859627-14859706 GCF_015228065.2 Penaeus monodon
ATAACTGCAACCCGAATCAGATTAGCGGGGAAAATGCTTTACGTATAATACAATGCACAGGTAAAGAGTTTTTTTAAAA
>NC_051405.1:14859806-14859894 GCF_015228065.2 Penaeus monodon
CCCTTTGCACCAGAGTTGGAGGATGGGCCCTTTTCCTAAACTCGCACCCCCGTTCCTCATCTCCTAATCTCCCGGGTTGATTTCCTGT
>NC_051405.1:14860086-14860227 GCF_015228065.2 Penaeus monodon
TGCCCTTTGGCCCACCACATTGGACATCCTTCAGAGCAGCACAGCGGAAAGTGATCTTCTGGCCCTTCTTCATGACTCTGAACTTCGCCACTGCATCCAGCTCTTAGAGGACGACCTTTCCACGACCCACCTACTGGCCAT
>NC_051405.1:14860364-14860438 GCF_015228065.2 Penaeus monodon
CCATCTCCTGCTGTTCTCAAGACCCCTCCCCCCTCTTCGGGCTGCGGACGAAGCTTCTTCAGGGGGGGGGTTTA
>NC_051405.1:14862276-14862853 GCF_015228065.2 Penaeus monodon
AAAACATAAAAACATGAAATAAAAAAAACAATAAATAACAAATGGAACAAATAATGATAATACAAAAATAAAAAATTTTAAAATATAAATTTTATAATTTTAAAATTAATTAAAATAAATAAAGGGCATATATAAAACAAAAAACAAAAAAACAATATAAAAATATATGCATAAATATACAAAAAACCCAATATAATGGTCAAATAGATAAATATATAAATAAGGGGAATAACATACAATATATAATATTATTATAAAAATACACAAAACATAGAAAATAGATTAAAATTTTAATTATATAATAATTATAATATTTTATTTTATATAAAATTTTAAATATATATTTTATAATATTTTATAATATTATAATAGAATATATATAAAAAAATTATCATTATATATATATATAAAAAAATTATAAATATGATATAAAAGAAATTTTAACAATATATATAAATAATAAAATAACAATAACAATATATAGATATATTTTTTTAAAAGTTAAAATTATAAAATATATATATTTAAAACTTTAAATTTTATATTTTATACATTTTTAATAAAAAAAATATTTTCG
>NC_051405.1:14862962-14863102 GCF_015228065.2 Penaeus monodon
TTTATCTAATGTTTTGTCATATTAAAACCTAAAAAACCCCCCATAAATTTTACCCAAATTTGCATTTACCAGAGTAATATGCAATTATAATGGGGGCGTAATTCCCGAAAGGGGTTAAGGGTTTAAAAAATAGAGATTGC
>NC_051405.1:14863135-14863323 GCF_015228065.2 Penaeus monodon
GGGGGTTGTTTCCCATTAGTTGTAGTCTAGCAGTAATTTCTGTTGTGAGGGAGTAATAAATAAATTTTTATAAATTCCCTATTTTGTTTTCCGCCAAACTTATTGGTTTGGAAAATTTTTCTTTTTTGACATTTTTTATCATATTTTCTTTATTTTATCACCTCCCCACCAATATTCCGGGGGGTCGT
>NC_051405.1:14863455-14865590 GCF_015228065.2 Penaeus monodon
GGGTTTTTCTGGACAAATGTACGTCACCTAATGAAACATGGGGGGGCTTAATATTATAATTCTTGAAATATTGATAATAACAAGAGTAATGATATTGAAAAGGACAATAATATGAATAAGATTATATCAATTGTGGTAATAATAAGGATATTGGTGATGATTATAACAGCCCTCAAAACAAAAATCAAAAAAATTTTATTTTTATGGGAATTTATTAAATTACATTAACAATGAAAAATAGAAAGGGAATACAAAGAAAAAACCTTAAAAATTTTGAAAGCGGTAATTTAAAAATCAAAAAATCCTTTTTTTTATACGGGGGGTTTTGTTATGATTAATTGGGAAAAGCCCGCCTTTTCAAAAAATAATAAATAAATTTTAAAACCAGTACCTAAAATTTTAAACATATTTTATTATATTAAACAAAATATGTTTTAAGTAATTTTTTATAATAAATTTTCATAAATTTTATTATATAAAATTTATATTAATTATTAAATTTATTGTATTATATTTATATTATATTATTATATATTACTTATATATATAGGTTATGTTAAATAATTACTACATTAAAAAATTTAAAAATATTTTATATATATATTATTTTTAAAAAATAATATTTTTATATATTAAATATATTAATTTTTATAATTTTTTAATTTTTAAAAATTTTTTATGTTATATTATAATTTTTATATATACATATTATATTATATAAAATATATTAAAATATATATTTTTAAAACTATTTTAATATATTTTTATATATTTATATTCTTATTTTTATATATTTTTATAAAATAAATTTTAAAATTAAAAAATTATATATATATTATATATTATATTATATTAAACTTTCTTAATATATTATATATTATCTATTAAAATATTATATAAATATATAAAATTATTTTTAATATTAAAAGATTTATAAATAAATATATTTATTTAAAAATTTTATTATTTTATATTAAAACATATTTAAAAATTTTATTTAAAATTTTTTTTTATAATAAAAATATTAATTTTAATTTTATTTGTTAAAATTAAAATTAAAATATATTATCTTAAAATTAAAATATAAAAAATTTTATTGTTATAAAAAAAATTTTTTATATATTTTTATAATATATTATTAAAATTTTTAAAAATATATATTTGTGGGAAAACTAGATATTGTAAAAAAAATCGTGTAATATAATTTCAAAATTTTAGTATTTTTTTAAAATATAATTATATTATATTTAAATTATAATTAAATATTTTTTAATTTTAAAAACAATATTATATAATAATATTTAAAAAAATAAAATAAAAATAAAAATAGTATATATATATAAAAAAATATATAAAAAATCTATATTATATTATATATAATAAAAATTTTATATAATATATTCTTTTAAATTTTTCTTTTAAAATTTATAATTTTATATATATATATATATAAATTCTTATATTATTTAAATATATATAATATGTATATTTTTAAAAATATATATATAATAATTATATATATAATATAAGCATATATATATATATTTTATATACCTTTAAAATAATTTATTTTAAAACTTGTATTATATATATTAAAATAGAAAAAAATATAAATTATATATTAAAATATAATTATAATAAAATATATATATTTATATTATAAAATATATTTTATAAAATTTTAAAATTTTTGTAAAAAATATAAAAATTTTTTAAAATTAAAATATATTGTCTTAAAAATTATATATCTCTATATAAATATATATAATATTTATATATATAAAAATTTTAAAAACCCAAAAAATTAAAATATTAAAATTAAATATATAAAAAATATTTAATTGTATAATTATATATATTATTATTAAAATTCAAAACATCTATTTTTAATTATTATATGTATATATTTGATAATATTCATTTTTTAAATATATATATATATACAAGCATCCAAAAAATTTTTATTCGGTATTATATTATTATATTTTAATTTTATCATTTATATAAAAAGTTAAATTCCCATTTCCCTATTTTGTTTTTATTAATTATTATATAAATGATATTTATATATATATAAAACTTTTTATTAAAATTATATTTAACTTATATTTTAATTTTAAAAAAATATAAAAATT
>NC_051405.1:14865646-14867712 GCF_015228065.2 Penaeus monodon
AAAATTTGTTAAAATTTTTATATAATATATTAATTTATTTATATATTAAAATAAAATTCTTTTATTATACAATTATAATATTATTTATATATAAATTTTATATATAATTTTCTTATTTTTTTTGCGGAACCCAACTTAAATTTTATAAAAAATTATCCCTATTTATCCTATAAATAAATTTTCTTAAGGGGTAAAACCAAAAATTAAATTTATATAAAATAAAATTTTTAATTTTTTTTTATTTAAAAAAATTCTAAAAAAAAAATTTATTAAAAAATATAATTTTTATTAAAAAATTAAATTAATAAAAATTAAAATATTTCTAAAAAATAATTTTTAAAAAATTTTTATTTGTTTTAATATAAAAAATAAAATAAATTTTTATAAATAAATTTTATATTTAATATAATTTTTTATAAATAAATTTCATATTTTTAATATTAAAAAATTAATTATTATATTTTTTATTTTTTTTAAATAATTATTTTAAAAATTATGGGGTTTTTGTGTTGATTTAAAATTTTTTAATTTTAAATTTTAAAAAAATAAAAAAAAAATTTTAGTAATAACAAAAAAATTTATTTAAAAAATATATTTATATAAAAATATAAAAAACTAATAATTTTAAATATTATTAAAATTTATTAAATAAAATAAAAAATTTATATATATTATAATTTTTTAAAATAATATATTTTATTATATTATAAATAAATAATTTTTTAAAATTTGAAAAAATAATATTATTAAATATATATATAATATATATTATATATATTTATATATTAATATTATTTTTAAACAAATATAAAAAATTTTTTATTTTTTTATATAAAATTTTAATTTTATATATATATATTATAAAATTTTTAAAATTTATTATTATAAATAATAGATAATAATATAAAATATATATAAAATTAAGATATATATATTTAAATTATAATATATATTTTTATATATATATTATATATTAAAATAGATATTTAAAATAAATATAGAATAAAAATTTATAAAAAAAATATAAGAAAAAAAATATTTTAAGTTATAATAATAATATTTTATAAAAATATAATATATATATATAGAAATATTAATAAATTATATATAATTTTTGGGTTTAATAATAAAAATAAATAATAAAAATAAAAGGGGAAATATAATATATTAAAATATTGAGATATATAAATAATTTATTATATTTTTTAAGAATTTTTGTTAATATAAAAAATTTATAATATTAATATTTTTAAAATATATTAAACTAAAAATAATTAATATAAATAAATATATTATATATATATTATAAAATTTTAACCAATAAAATATAAAATTAAAAATAAAAAAAATTTTATAAAAATAAAAATTTAAAGTTTTTAAAATTATATAAAGAAAAAAATATATATATAATATATAGCTAATAAAAATTTTATAAAATATAATATATATATATATTATATATATAAATAAAATAAAAGAAAATATAAAATAATATAAAATAAAATATAGAAAATTTTAAAAATTATATATAATATTAATAAGAATAAATAATTTATAATAGAAATATAAAAATATATATAAAAATTTTATATTATATATTAAAATTATATATATTTATATATAAATTATATATTAAAAATATGTTTATATTAATTTTAATTATAACAAATAAATAAATAATATTAAAAAATAAAATATAATAAAATATATAATTATTAAAATATTTTTATAAAAAATTTATAAATGTAGTATTTATTAACAAAAACTATCAATTAGAAATATATAAATATAAAATAATTAATACAAAAAATTTAAAAATAAATATGATAATAATAATATAATATATAAAAACTATAAAATTAAAAATATAAATATATATATAATAAATATAATTGTATAATTATCGTACTGGTGTATTTTTATATATATTTTTTGCAAGCGGGTCTATTCATTATAATCATAATCATCAACAGCAGTATATAATAAAGATTTTTGATTTTACAATTCCCGCTTTATTTTTTAGTATTTTCTTGCTTTTCCATCATATTTTCATTTTTAAAGAAAAT
>NC_051405.1:14868344-14868476 GCF_015228065.2 Penaeus monodon
AGCAATCTCTAGTTTTAACCATTACACTCTACGGGAATTACGCTCCCATTATAATTGCATATTACTCTGGTAAATGCAATGGATAATCTCATGTGGGTTATTTAGTGTTTAATATGACAAACACATGTAGAT
>NC_051405.1:14870614-14870762 GCF_015228065.2 Penaeus monodon
ATGGCCAGTAGGTGGGTCGTGGAAAGGTCGTCCTCTAAGAGCTGGATGCAGTGGCGAAGTTCAGAGTCATGAAGAAGGGCCAGAAGATCACTTTCACGCTGTGCTTGCTCATGAAGGATGTCCAATTGTGGTGTGGGCCAAGGACATA
>NC_051405.1:14871806-14872207 GCF_015228065.2 Penaeus monodon
AGAATTAACTAAAGATATAGCAGAATCCAGCACACTAAAAACTTGTCTTTTTGATTGTGACCTTCAGGAGCCCTCTTGAGGTATTAAAGTCAACAAAATTCAGAATGTCCTCCTTGTGATATTACATTTCGTCTCGTTAATGAATCAATCTGCCTGAAAGAGTTAGAGAAACTCTGATCTATATGGGGATCCTTGTAGAAGTCGACAGTTGTATTCAGTAGCTGATCAGCAGGGGACATGAGCTCACTACAAGAGAGGATAAATGGGACAACATCCTGGTTTCCTGATGCTCAAGTCGTCCCCAATGGGGTAAATACTACCCCTTCCTTTGCCGAGGCCTCTGGCACCTCTCTGACATCTCCCTTGAAGGCTCACTAGGGGTAAAGGCCAGATATGGAATA
>NC_051405.1:14876703-14876785 GCF_015228065.2 Penaeus monodon
AGATGCCAGTTTAAATTCCAAGCATACCTTACATGATTTAAGAAGCTTTTCACCATATCTCACCATGGATTCCCAATATGCC
>NC_051405.1:14883580-14885353 GCF_015228065.2 Penaeus monodon
ATTTTCTACATCACTATATATCTACATTTCTACATCTAGAACACAACTCTCTCAGGATACATTTCAAAGCACCCCAAAATACAAAGGGGCACATTACATTCCTTACACATGTATCTGGTGTAGGACTTCTTTATTTGTTTCAACCGAGTGTGGGCGCAAACACAACAGATCCTCTGTGCGTTCTTCTTTTTCTCTGTCGATGGCACATTCACCGGGTAATGACGGCCACATTGGAGCCTACCTACGACAGGAAGAGCCAGAGGTGCAGGAGGGGGCTGTGGGGGGGCCATATTTCTCCCACCGCTGACGTACAAAGTCAGTGAAAACACTCTCAAACCTGTTTTTTTCCCTGTCAGAGAAGAATGAATGTAGTAAGCATTCAACACACACAGGTCCATGAGGTGGAAGAAGTACTTCTTATACCACTTCTGCGTCTTTCTTAGGCATTCATTGAAACTGATCATGTAGCTTTTATCTACCAGTCTCATGTTCTTATTGTAATCTATAATTGCTTTTGGGTTTAGCTGTGGTTGGTCATCCCTTTCTCTTTCCATAGTAACAATTTCATCATTATGCACAGTTGTGAGAAGTGTTACATTTTTCATTCCATTTCAGTGCTAACACATTGTTTGCTTGGTATGATTTTACTTCTCCTTTTTTCAACTTAGGACACGTTGGTAGAGGTTTCCTGTTCGATCTGACTGTACCACAAGCACCTATCTTCAATGCATGCAAATTACTAAATAGTAGGGGACTTGAGTGCCAATTGTCAAGGTAAGCTATATGGCATCGTCCCTTGTATGGCCCCAACATTGTCAAAACAACTGAACCTGATACTCCTACATCAGCATGCCTATCTATTGCAGTATCCTTTCCGGTATAAGGGATGATATCAAGGATATAACCAGTTTGGCAGTCGCACTAAACAAATGCCTTGATGCCATACCTATGGCGTTTTGAAGGTATGTACTGCCTGAATCCCAGTCTTTCCCTCCATAACATGAGGCTCTCATCTATCACTACATTTTAAAATGGATAAAAAGTGGTTCTGAACTTGTCTGTTATCATCGAAAGTACCGGTCTAATGTTTTTCAGTCGATCAGGATCCGTCTGTGTGCTGTTGTTGTTACAAAGTGAAGGTTATGCAGTAACAAAACTAAACGCCTGTACGACATGATGTGGCCGAAAGTGGTGGTGTGTATCAAAGGATCTTTCGACCAGTATGAGGGCAACTCATTTTTCTTTACATGTGGAGAAAGAGGCATCAGAGCCAGGAAAAGATAAAATTCCTTGAAACCGACTGGAGTCCACTGCCGTAGTCTAGAGCGGGGCGTTAGGGCCACATTTTCTTTTCGTGTGCTCGTGGAATCGATTTGTCTCATTGCAGATATAAGAAATCAATGGCTCATCAAAAAAATGTCAGAACAAATCGATCTCTTGTGAGGCCGCGCTCAGTCCTAAGTTTGGATTCACGCCTGAAGTTGCCTCATCGAAATCGTGGCGGTATGGGATGAACGGCGTGGACCGCCACTCCCATGAAGTACTGTTTCCTTCAAGTCTCTGAGGGCCATTCTCAACATCATTTTGTGCTTCAGAAACTGAAAAAGAGTTGCATCATGAAAGGAAATAATGTTATGATAGAGTGATATCAACATACATAAGAATAAATGAAATGTCATTATAAAAAGCAACAACAAAAACAGTGTAGAGAGCCTCACATACCAGCATTGCCATGAATGAAAAAATGAATACACCAATTTCCTGATCATTGAA
>NC_051405.1:14885768-14885841 GCF_015228065.2 Penaeus monodon
ATAACTGCAACCAGAATCAGATTAGCGGTGAAAATGTTTGACGGTATATATACAATCGCATCAGGTAAAGAGT
>NC_051405.1:14892722-14893116 GCF_015228065.2 Penaeus monodon
GACTAAAGGAAGGGGTATGAGCTTGTCGGCACTATGGTCAGTGCCAAGCACTTTAAACTCGCATGCTCAATACCCCCAAAGACCCACACCTGGCTCAACTGTCTCCCCTATTGTATTTTCAGTGCACGAGCAGCGTCTCGTCGATCTCAACAATTACACTGGCACCTCCTATTGAATTTTGGTTTTGTAAACAAATTTCGGTTACTTCAGAAAAACTCCTCCAATCTACGCTAGTTGGCTTAGAAAATACTAATACATTTAATAAGTTGAGCATGATCCCAATAAACTTTTACAACCAATGATTCACAAACAAAATGATTTTAAAAGGTTCCAAATGTCCCCCCTGCAGAAATGTGCCTGTGTAATTGCTGGTCGAGAAAACGCAACTTTTGCG
>NC_051405.1:14894270-14894406 GCF_015228065.2 Penaeus monodon
CTTTTTCATTTGGGCCTGGGAACTTGGGGTCCAATAACTTTGGGTTTGCAACGGAGTATTAGAAAATAATTTCTAATTTTTTTGCTCTATCATTTGCTATATTATTTTAAAGATGGCATCAAAAAATTTTCCGACC
>NC_051405.1:14900686-14900804 GCF_015228065.2 Penaeus monodon
ATATAACCCTGTAGTGTAATTATATAATGTATGTATTTATGAATGTAAGTATGTATGGCATGTATATATTAAATATTATATAATATTAATATAATATTATTATTACGTTTAAATAAAA
>NC_051405.1:14902212-14903308 GCF_015228065.2 Penaeus monodon
CCCCCCCCTTTGGGGGGGGGGGGGCCCCCAAGGGGGGGTTTTAAAATTTTTGGGGCCCCCCCAAAAAAAGGGGGGGGGGAAAGGGGGGTTCACCCCGGTGGGGGGGGAAAACCCCTTTCCCTTCCCCCATTTTTCCCCCTTTTTTGCTTTTCCCCGGGGAAAAAAAACCAAAAGGGGGGCCTTTTTTTTTTTGGGGGGCCCCCCCCCCCTTTTTAAAAAGGGGGGGGGGCCCCCCCCAAAATTTTTGGGGGGCCCCCCCCCCCGGGGGGGCCGCCCCCGGGGCCCCCGGGGGGGGGTCTTGGTTTTTTAAAAAAACCCCCCCCTTTTTGGGTAAAAAAAAGGGGGGGGGCCCGGGGGCCCAAACCCCCAAAAAGGGGGGGGAAAAAAAAATTTTCCGGGGGGGCCCCCCCGGGCCAAGGTTTTGGGGCCCCCCCTTAAAAACCCCCCCGGGGTTTTTCCCCCCCCAAAATTTTCCCAAAAAAAGGGGGGGTTTCCCCCCCCCCCCCCTTTTTTTAAAAAAAAAGGGGGAAGGGGGGGGTTTTTGGGGCCCTCCGGCCCGGGCCCAAATTTTAGGGCCCGGCCGGGATTCCCACCCCCCCAAACCCGGGGGGGCCCCCCCCAAAAAGGGAAAACCCCCTTTTGGGGGCCCAAAAAAAAAAAAATTTTGGGGGGGGGTTTGGGGGGTTTTTTTCCCCCCCCCGGGGGAAAAAAACCCAAGGGGGGGGCCCCCCCCCCCAAAACCCTTAAAAAAAAAAGGGGGGGGATGATTTTTTGGGGGGTTTCCCGGGTTTGGGTTTGGGGGGGGCCGGGGGGGGAAAAATTTCCCGGGGGGCCCCTTTCCCAAAAGCGGGCTTTTTTTGGGGGGGCCCCCCCCAAAGGCCCCCCCAAAATTTTTTTAAATTTTTTAAAAAATTGGGGGGGAAAAACCCCCCCCTTTCCGGGGGGGGAAAAATGGGGGGTTTTCCCCTTTCCCTGGGGAAAGGGGGGAAAAAAACCCCCTTTAAAAAAAAACCCCCCCCCAAAAAAATTTTCGGGAAAAAACCCCCCCAAGTGGGGGGTTTTTTTTTTTTAAAGGGCCCAAAAACCCAAACCCCCC
>NC_051405.1:14903328-14904086 GCF_015228065.2 Penaeus monodon
TCAAAAAGGGTTTTTAACCCCGGGTTTTTTTTTGGGGGGGGCCCAAAACCCCCCCTTTTTTGGGGTTTTTTTAAGTTTTTTTGGGGGGGGAAAAAAAAAGGGGGGGGTTTTTTTTTTTTTCCCCCGGGGAGGAAGGGTTTTTTAAAATTTTTTTTAAAAGGGGGACCCCCTTTTTTCCCCAAGGGTTTTGGGGGGGGGGGAAAAAAAAAAAAGGTTTGCCCCCCCAAAATTTTTGGGGTTTTTCCCCGGGGCCCCCCCCTTTTTTTTTGGGGCCCCTTTTTTTAAAAGGGGGGGGGAAGGGCCCCCCCTTTTTTTAAAAAATTTGGGGGAAAAAAAATTTTTGGTTTTTTCCCCCCGGGGGGGGAAAAAAAAAATTTTTTTGGCGGGGTTTTTTAAAAAGGGGGAAAAAAATTTTTTTTGGGGAAAGGGGGGGGGGTTTCCCCCGGGGGGGTTTGGAACCAAAAAAAGGCCCTTCCGGGCCGGGGTTTTTTTTGTTTTTAAAAAACCCCCCCCCGGGGGGGGCCCCTTTTTTTTTTTAAACCCTTGGGGGGGGGGGGGAAAACCGGGCCCCCCCGGGGGCCCTTTGGGGGGTTTTTTTTTCCCCCCGGGGGGCCCCCCTTTGGGGGGGGGGGGCCCCCCGGGGTTTATTTTTGGGGCCCCCCGGGAGGGGGAAAAAAGGGGGGGGGGGGTTTGGGGCCCCTCAAACCCCCCCGGGGGAAAAAAAGGGGGGGCCCCCCCCCCAATTTTTTTAAAAAAAA
>NC_051405.1:14904103-14904584 GCF_015228065.2 Penaeus monodon
TTTTTTTTTATTTTTTAATATAAAATTTTTTTTTTAATTTTTTTTTTTTAAAATATAAAAATTTATATTTTATATATTTTTTTTAAAAATATAAATTTTTTTTTAAAAAAAAATTTTATATAATAAAATTATTATTTTTTAAATATATATTTTTAATTTTTTTTTTTTTTTTTTAAAAATATTTTTTTTTAAAATAATATTTTATATTATATATATTTTTTTTTTATAAAAAATTTTTTTAATATTATATTTTTTATATAATATAAAAAAATTTTTATATATTTTTTATATTTTATTTTATTTTTAAATATATATATTTTTTTTTTATAATAAAATTTTTAAATTTTTTTTTTTTAAAGGATGTTTATAAAAAAAAAAAAATTTTTTTTTTTTATATTGAAATTTTCCCTTTAAAAAAATTTTTTTTGGGGAAAAAATTTTTTTTAAAAATATATTTTTAAAAAAAAAAAAATTTTTTTTT
>NC_051405.1:14904827-14904912 GCF_015228065.2 Penaeus monodon
TTTTTTTAAAAAAATTATATAATAATGGGGGGGAAAAAAAAATATATTTTTTAATATAAAATTAATTTTGGGTTTTTTTTTTTTT
>NC_051405.1:14904934-14905460 GCF_015228065.2 Penaeus monodon
TTTTTAAATTAATTTTTTTTTTTAAATATATATAAAATATATTTTTTTTTTAAAAAAAAAAAATATTTTAAAATTTTTAAATTATATATAAAAAAAATTTTTTTTAAAAAATTAATATTTTTAATATATTTTTTTTTAATATATTTTTTTTAAAAATATAAAATTTTTTTTTTTTTAAAAAAAAAATATTTTTTTTTAAATTTTATATATTTTTTTAAAATTAAAAAAAAATTTTTATATTTTTTATATATATTTTAATTTATATATATATTTTTTTTTTTTTTTTAAAAAAAAAAATTTTATTTTTTTTATTTTTTTTTTTGGGGGGTTTTTAAAAAATAAAAATTGTTTTTTTTAAAAAAAAAAGGGGAAAAAAAAAAAAAATTTTTTTTTAAATTATATAATAAAAAAAAATTATAAAAAAAAAATATATTTTTTTTTTAATAAAAATTTAAATTTAATAAAAAAAAATTTTAAAAAAAAAAAAAAATTTTTATATATATTTTTTTTAATATATTTTTTATAT
>NC_051405.1:14905678-14905823 GCF_015228065.2 Penaeus monodon
TATATATATATATTATAAAAAATTTTTTTTTTTAAAAATATTTTTTTTTTAAAAAAAATATATATATTTTTTTTAATATAAAAAATAAAAATTTTAAATTATATATATAAGGAAAAAATAAAAAAATTTTTATATTTTTTTTTTT
>NC_051405.1:14905844-14905918 GCF_015228065.2 Penaeus monodon
TTTTTTTTTTATATATAAAATTTTTTTTTAATTATATTTTTTAAAATTATAAAAAAAATATAAATATATATATA
>NC_051405.1:14906039-14906113 GCF_015228065.2 Penaeus monodon
AAAAAAAAATTTTTTTATATATTATTTATATATTTCCAAAAATATAAAATTAATATATTTTTTTTTAAAAAAAA
>NC_051405.1:14906230-14906682 GCF_015228065.2 Penaeus monodon
AAAATTATATTTTTTAAAATTATATATTTTAATATATTATATATATTATATATTAATATTATTTTTTTTAAAAAATATATTTTTTAAAAAGAAAAAAAACCTTTTTTTTTTTTTTAAAATATATATTTTATATATAAAAAAAAAATTTTTTTAAAAAATTTTTAAATATATTTTAAAAAATAAATTTTTTTTTAAAAAAAAATTTTTAATAAAAAAAAAATAATAAATTAAAAAAAAATCAATAAAAAAAATCCAAAAAAATTTTTTAAAAAAAAAAAAAATTTTAAAAAAAACCAAATAAATCAAAATTTTAAAAAAAAAAAATAAATCCTAAATTTTTAAACATAAAAAAAAAAAAAAATATATAAAATTAAAATTTTTTTTTTAAAAAAAAAAAAAAAAAAAAATTTTTTTTAAAAAAAAAATTTTTTTTTTTTTTTAAAAAACCTTTA
>NC_051405.1:14906743-14906962 GCF_015228065.2 Penaeus monodon
AAAAAAAAAAATTTTTAATATATATTTTTAAATTATTATAAAAAAAATTTTTTAAAAAATTTTTATTTTTTATTATATATATTATATTTATTAAAATTATTTTTTTTTTTAAAAATTTTTGGGTATGTTTTAAAAGAATATTTTTTTTTTATATATGCATGTAGTATTATATATACCCTGTAAAAATTTTGGGGGGAAATATATATATATATTTTAAAA
>NC_051405.1:14907038-14907287 GCF_015228065.2 Penaeus monodon
AAAAAATTTTTTTTTGGGAAAATTTTTTTTAAAAAAAAAAAGGGGTTTGTTTTTTTGGGAATTTTAAAGGTGGTTTTTTTTCCCCCCCGGGGGGGTTTTTTTCCCCGGCCCCCGGGTTTTCCCCGGGGGGGGGGGGTTTCTTTTTGGCCCCCGGGGGGCCCCCCAAAAAATTTTTGGGGGGGGGTTTTGGGGGAAAAAGGGGGGGGTTTAAAAGGGGGAAAAAAAAAGGGGGGCCCCCCGGGAAAAATT
>NC_051405.1:14907321-14907551 GCF_015228065.2 Penaeus monodon
TTTTTCCCGGGCCCAAAAATTTCCCCGGGGGTCCCAACCCCCGGGGGGGCCCCCCGGGGGGCCCCCGGGGGGAAACCCCCCCAAAAAGGAAACCCGGCCCCCCAAAAAGGGGGGGAAAAAAAAGTTTTTTAAAAAACCCCCCCCCAAAAAAACCCAACCCCAACCACCCCCTTTAAAAATTTTTTTGGGGGGGGGGGGGGTTTTTTTTTTAAATTTAAAGGGTTTGTTTA
>NC_051405.1:14907603-14907785 GCF_015228065.2 Penaeus monodon
GGGAAAAATTTTTTATGTATTATTTTTAAAAAAAAAAAATTTTTTTTTTTTTTTAAAAAAAAATTTTTCTTTTTAAAAATTTATTTATTTTTAATTTTTTTTTTTTTTGGGGTTATATTATGTAGGGGGGAAAAATTTTTTTTTATATGTAGGTATGTATATAAATTTTATAAATTAAAAAA
>NC_051405.1:14908974-14909364 GCF_015228065.2 Penaeus monodon
GACTAAAGGAAGGGGTGAGCTTGTCGGCACTATGGTCAGTGCCACACTTTAAACTCGCATGCTCAATACCCCCAAAGACCCACACCTGGCTCAACTGTCTCCCCCTATTGTATTTTCAGTGCACGAGCAGCGTCTCGTCGATCTCAACAATTACACTGGCACCTCCTAGTGAATTTTGGTTTTGTAACCAAATTTCGGTTACTTCAGAAAAACTCCTCCAATCTACGCTAGTTGGCTTAGAAAATACTAATACATTTAATAAGTTGAGCATGATCCCAATAAACTTTTACAACCAATGATTCATAAACAAAATGATTTTAAAAGGTTCCAAATGTCCCCCCTGCAGAAACTGCCTGTGTAATTGCTGGTCGAGAAAACGCAACTTTTGCG
>NC_051405.1:14910586-14910692 GCF_015228065.2 Penaeus monodon
AGTTTTTCATTTGGGGCTCTGTGACACTTGGTGTCCAATAACTTTGGAGTTGCGACGGAAGTACTTAGAAGATAAGTTTCTTAGATTTATTTGCTCTATCATTTGC
>NC_051405.1:14920416-14920745 GCF_015228065.2 Penaeus monodon
CACCCCAAAAAGTAACATTTAAATTTTCCCAAACCCTTTTAATAAATTTTGATAGACAAAAAAATTAAAAGAAATTTTTATCTTTAATATTTTGAATAAATTTTGAAAATTCCAGGAAATAAAAACTGTTAATTTACACCCTGGTAAAAAAATAATGTCTTTAAAAAAAATAATAAAAGTTTATATAAAACCCGGGGGGTTTTATTAACCCGGAAATAAAAATAGTAAAACTCTAAAAAAGTCCCCCATATTTATGGGGGAAAACTGTATCATAATTATTTATTAAATATATTTTTCACCCTTTTAAAATTATTTTTAAAAAATTTCCC
>NC_051405.1:14920795-14921340 GCF_015228065.2 Penaeus monodon
GGGAAATTTTTTAATATTTTATAAATATCCTTTTCCCTTTCTTTTTCCATATTTACATTATTACATGAAAACCTTATAATTTTCAATTGGGGTTTCCCAATTTTAAAGCCATTTTTTTAGGGGAAAAAACTATTCCCCTAAATGAAAAAACACACAGGCCCAAGGGAAAAAATTTAAAATACAAATTTTAAAAAAACAAGAATTTTTGAGCAAATAATTCTAAGGGACTTATTTCAATAAATCCCGGACTCCCTTTAGGAACAATCCCCGGGGGCCCCGGGGGGGAACCCTTTTTATTTTAAATTTTCCACGGGGTAGGGGACCCCTTTGGTAGGGATAATAGATTGGGTATAAAAAAGAATTGGGGGGTTTTTTTTAACGATGACAAAATCCCTTTTGACCCCACTTCCCGGAACTAGTCCCCATTTCCCCCCCCCCTTACCCCCGGTTCCCCCCCAACCCCCAAAAGTTGGGGGGAAAAGATCAAAATTTTGTTTTAAATTTGCCTGGGGGTTATTTTTGGTACCAATTCCCTTAATTATATT
>NC_051405.1:14921489-14921874 GCF_015228065.2 Penaeus monodon
CGCAAAGTTGCGTTTTCTCGACCAGCAATTACACAGGCACATTTCTGCAGGGGGGACTTTGGAACCTTTTAAAATCATTTTGTTTGTGAATCATTGGTTGTAAAAGTTTATTGGGATCATGCTCAACTTATTAAATGTATTAGTATTTCTAAGCCAACTAGCGTAGATTGAGGAGTTTTTCTGAAGTAACCGAAATTTGGTTACAAACCAAAATTCACTAGGAGGTGCCAGTGTAATTGTTGAGATCGACGAGACGCTGCTCGTGCACTGAAAATACAATAGGGAGACAGTTGAGCCAGGTGTGGGTCTTTGGGGGTATTGAGCATGCGAGTTTAAAGTGCTTGGCACTGACCATAGTGCCGACAAGCTCATACCCTTCCTTGTC
>NC_051405.1:14924738-14924867 GCF_015228065.2 Penaeus monodon
AATACGTAATTTTTTTTCATCCTTCTTTCCACTGGGTTTTTTAATATTTTCTCTACATTTACTTAGGAGTATAGCATGGGTATATACCTCAGTCAAATGGGTTTTTATTTTAATATACGTGTGTATATA
>NC_051405.1:14924897-14925025 GCF_015228065.2 Penaeus monodon
AAATACAGCGGCTCTCACATCCTCTCTTGTCATCTGCAACACTAAAATACACCGAGCCATTTTGTAAATCCGTATAGAAATGGCTCTAATTTTAGTATCATGGTTAGAGAGGGTGAGACTGTTTAGGT
>NC_051405.1:14925064-14925934 GCF_015228065.2 Penaeus monodon
ATTTAACACAAAAAATGATAAGAGAGATTACAACTGACTACTTGGAAGCTCCCTACATCAAGAACTGACTGACCTAAGTTTCTCGGCCACTTAAGCGCAGGAGAACAACTTGGAACTAATTTCCACCAGTAATTGGGCCTCCACGCTGCTTAATTACCCTGGTGTCAGTAGCGTGGCAAACTGGGCCTGGTTCGAGACCACTCGCCTGGTCTCTTACGTCATTCAGTCATCGGACACTTTCAACACATGACGGCGAGAGAAAGAAAGCATAAACGGACAGAAAAAAAAGAGAAGAAAAAACAAAATGAAAATAGGAAAGAAATGATACGTATATAAACAGATGTATATAATAGGCTACTGAATGCTGCTGTATTAAATAAATCTTGGTAATCTTTTAAAGTCACGGGTATTTAGTATACCTAAGTAGGTATTTACTACTTAATATAAGACCCTCAGTACATTTAGGAAGAATAAGAACCTTAACTGTGGTTGTATCTAGTATTTTCCATTTCAACTAATACATACCATCAGTTACAGATTATGCAAATCATAATAAGAGATATTTATAAGAAGAGATTAATGATTTAGAGTAATTCAATGTGATTTTTAGATATTTTAAATTGTTTCCGATAAAAAAAATGTTCGTTTTTTTAAATTTTAGCAGCGATGTGCAATTATACGATTTTTATTTTTTTCCCCCTAAAACATTCACACCTACCGTCACATCTTCCAAAGTAAAAAGATCTTTCTGCCAAAGTTTAATTCCTACGCATTCTATTACGGCTATGTAAATTCTGCGATTCTTGTCCAACCGAACGAAGTCCCTTTTCAGAACACTGTTTGCTCTTCAATATTTCCATTTCTGGAGAC
>NC_051405.1:14925971-14926092 GCF_015228065.2 Penaeus monodon
ACAAAATATCACTCCTTACAGTCACACACATCCAGAGCGGAAGGAAAAAAGACATCAAACAGTAGAAAGATTACAAGATGAGGAATATAGTTTATATAAAAAAGGTATTTTACATCAGACG
>NC_051405.1:14926140-14927536 GCF_015228065.2 Penaeus monodon
CCACCCGCCCCGGTACGTAGCACAAGAATTATATACATGTATTCTCACGTTATATACTTTACACTGTTAACATGCATGAGATAGGCAACCTCACGGTCATAGTTTTTGCGTGAGATCTTTCTAAATGACAATCCTCCATATTGTGTTAATAAACGCTCATGTGTGTGTATATATATCTATTTGAGACCAACGGCATTGCTGTCAGTCATTACATTTGACTTAAAAAAAATTATTTGACCTGCTCTTTTGTCAAACTTTAAGTATTTCATTTTGCTGAAAAGCAGTTCTCTTTTAATAAAAAGTAAATCCCAAACTACAGAACAAAAAGAGAAAAACACAATGAAAATACTTAAGGAATAGAATCCTGAAGAAGAATATCAAGGTAAATGAATCACAAAAGATAAGACGGATTATTCACTGGAAAACACGAGGGCCTTGGCAGCTGAAGTCCATCTGACCAAACCCGTGATGCCCTTCGCCCCACTCTGCCGTGTTACATGTCATGGAATGTAACTTTTATTTAGACTAGCTTGTGTTGCATCACACGGAGTGTTTTCCTTAGCATACATCTAAAGTGATGACGGTGTCTTTAGATAATTCAGTGCATATCCCATACGTTTACCCTGTTTCACTTCTAAATTCTCCTTTAGTCCCCGGCTGTATCACATTGGTAAGTAAAATTCTCTCTGAATGACTCAATAATAATATTTATTATATGAATTAGCAATCATTTTCAAAATTAGATATCAACACATTCTGGATTTTCAATCCATTAACTCAGTTTAAAAAAAGGATCTGATATTTCATATCTAAAACCAAACAACTTTTGTTTTTTAAAGTGAGAAAAATGAAGAAATACAGCGTGATTAAAATCATTTACATATATAAAAAGGATCTATTTGCCCTCTCTAGCAATATCAAAGAATAAATCATATACGGCCTCTATCAACCTCCACGGGCTGGGCTCTTGCTTGCTCCCCTGATGTCTACTTCCGAAGTTTATTCCGGCCAGGAATAGTGTCAAACGCCCACGCAAAAGCAAGCGCTACTACAAAGACAAGGGACGCTAGTGACGTTAGTTGAACCATAACCAGCCAATGTTTTGCAGGTGTCTACCAGCCTTCGTTATCAGTTAACAGCAGGAAGTGTTCCTGTCCTTCCCAACGTTAGAAGTAATAACCCTTCCGTCAATTAGGCAAGTGTGTTTCATTTTTTTTTCTTCCAAATGACAAGCTCGGCTCATCTCCCTTTCTGCAAGACAAATCCTTTTATAAAAAAGCAAGTATAATGTAATTACTGTGGATAAATACAAGTCTCTCCCCTACGCATAAAACGCTATTGGACAACGGTCGCCATGTAGAAGAAGGACTATGTGATGACTCATTCACACACTGCA
>NC_051405.1:14927568-14928069 GCF_015228065.2 Penaeus monodon
ATATAGCAAACAATTGTTCCTGGAGAGGTGGCCACGACGCAGCCTCGAATACACTGAAGTTCTTTCTTTTGTTAAGGTCCCTGTAACCTGTGGGGTCCGGCACTGTCACTGCAGGTAAGCGCAACACGACGCTGTGCTGTGCCACTGTGGATGGGATAAGGAGTTCACACCACGCCCTGGACTGGCACACCCAGGGGAGGACACTTCACTAAGGGCCTTCCTCGCACACTTTTCATCTTTTTTTCCAACACTGGAAGTTCTCACTATCGAGTTTTTCCTTCGCTTTTCCTTCCCTTCCTTTAAAATCCCTTCCACGGCGTTTCTTTCTCTGATCCTTTTGTCCCTCTTCTGAAAGTCTGACCACGCGAAGATTCTTTTCATTACCAAAAGAAAAAACACCTTTAACTCGAAACGAAACGCGGCGAGGTTGAGATCACATTCGACTTCGTTTCCCCTTCGTCCTCGACCCAGAGACGTTGAAACACGGTGTGGATGGCGCCC
>NC_051405.1:14928095-14928161 GCF_015228065.2 Penaeus monodon
GGACAACGATATGCGAGGGGGGCGGGGGTGGGGGAGGGATGACGGAGGGTGGGGACAAGACGCTCG
>NC_051405.1:14928198-14928741 GCF_015228065.2 Penaeus monodon
GAAGGACCATGGCGAGAGCTCGGCCGGCCGTCTGCCTCGCCGCGGACGACCATGCAACTCTTATACCTGCAAAATGGAGACAGTGTCAATAAGGTCCCGCCCAGGGCAAGTGTCGCTGCTGAAACGGTCTGCTTGGAAAATAATACGTGTTGATATTTTTAACTTTAGAATGAGCTTTGGCTATAATGTACATTTGGTTCTACAACTGCATAAATATGTATATTTTGTCGTTTCAATTATAAATTTTTCCATTACAAAATAATACTGTAAAAAGTGCGCAGAACAGAACACACCTTCTAATGACTGTAGAACCTTTGGCATGCTTTCAACAATGATCCAGTCTTACGATAACGAGTCACTCGCTTCACTTTTTAGCGTCGCCTCCATCATTGGCGTAGGCTGTTTCTCTGTATTTTTACTATTACTATCACTATTTTTTGTTATAAAGACAGTCTTTTTGGGTCTGGTGGCGCTGGCGTCAGAGCCTCCGTCAGCGACGCCCTCGCTCGCATCAGGCGCCGCCCTGTCCTGGGCGCCCGCGGC
>NC_051405.1:14928763-14929689 GCF_015228065.2 Penaeus monodon
GAGAACTTTGCGAGGCGCGAGCGCACGATCTTGAGGTGGCGGAGGATGTAGTCCTCGTGGGGCGCCATGGCGTGCGCACGGCTCAGGCACGTCTCGGCGGCCGCCAGCTCGCCGCGCTCCACGTACACCACACACAGGTTGTGCAGGCCCTGCACGTTGCTCGGCTCCACGGCCAGGATGCGCTCGTAGCACTGCGGGGAAAGGCAGGTCATCTTTAGTAAAGTGAAACAAACAAGCAGAGCAACTAGGTTATTTGGACAAATCTAGCTCTTTTACAAGGACGAACATCACCGATAACAGTATGCAAACGGCACCGACTCCCGCGAGCGAGGCAGCGCCACAACGCAAACAAGAGCCCTTCTCGCCAAGACCTTCTCGGCGGCGTCCAGGTCCTTGATGTTGTTGATGTAGATGTCGCCGAGGAGGATGAGGCCCTTGACGTGATCGGGGTGGTGCTTGACCAGCTGGTTGAGGAAGGGCGCCGCCTCCAGGGGCCGCATGTCGTCCGTCAGGAGCAGCGCCAGGTTGAACAGCGCCGACCGGAAGTCCTCCTTCAGCTCGATGGCCTGCGGGGGGAGCAGGGGCGGCGTCAAAATTCCGATCGGCGAAGAAAAATCAGAAAGGGGAAAAAAGGAAAGAAAGAAAAGGAAAAGACAGGAAATGCGTTAGCGAAAATCAAATATTCTAGACTCAGAAACTATAATAAAAAAAAAAAAAAATCAAGTAAGATTATTGTCTGCATTTATTATCAACAATGATTCAGCAAGAAATTAATTGTGCTGAACTATGCCGTACTAGTTTTAAATGTTTTCACCTGCGCAATGAAACCATTTCAGCTCCGGTGAATATTTGGTGAAGGAACAGAAAAACTGTCGACTTTATATATTGGTCATTACACATTTGCTCTTTCTTTTCGAGGTCGATAT
>NC_051405.1:14929792-14929911 GCF_015228065.2 Penaeus monodon
TGCAAACCACACTGCACCCCCCCCCTTCCACTCACCCCCCCCAAGAATCAAACCCACAGTCGCCATGGAGAGTAAAATATGGACATTAATTAAATACATTCATTAAGAAGTAACGGTCC
>NC_051405.1:14929965-14930116 GCF_015228065.2 Penaeus monodon
ATCATTGGATAAATACAACTCGAGTAAACAAGAGAAAAACCCAAACCAACCAACAAACCTCAGCACCCCCCCCCCCCGCCCTCGTACCAGACCCCTTGACCCCAAACCCCAACTTCTCTCACCCCTTGACCCCCAACCTTTACACCATGAC
>NC_051405.1:14930488-14931268 GCF_015228065.2 Penaeus monodon
TGGGCCACTCACCTTCCTGAACCAATTCTCCGCGTTCCTGTAGTCCCCGTCGTCCATCGCGATCATGCCCAGGTTGAAGAAGATGCGCTCGTTGAGGGGGTCGCGCTGCACCAGGCGGAGGAGGCGCTGGTAGGCGAGGGGGCGCAGCTCCCCGTTGCCGGACTCCTGCGCGGGCGGGGGGGGGGGGGGTATTTCAACACTATGGTCATGGTCATAGCAACATTAATATCATCAATATGAACAATTACCGGAATTTCTTAATCGTTATTATCATTCCATCCCTTTCATTATGGCTAAACAAGTGTATTTATAAATACAGTCTATACTCGCATATGAATGTAAACAAGAAGTAAATAATAATATAATTATTTTCATAAACAAACAAGCTGACAGACTGATAATCAGATCTAGGCCCGTTTCATACACATCTACTTTTCGCCGGCCACCGTGGCCGCTGCGCCGCACAGACGCCGGTGACCGCACGATAGATATATTTTAGATATTTCTCTCAGATGCACCGATATTTTGCCGTCCGCCGTGGATGAGGCAACGCCATCCTGTGTTGAAAAAGGCACGCCAATTTCCACAATAGTTATATCTGAAGGCACGGCGGGCGGGGAAAAGTCGATGCATCTGAGGAGCCGTGTTGCAAAGGACGCCGCAGTGACCACGGCGACTATGAACGGCGCCTGATATGTTTAAAGGCATTCATTTATGCCAGCTGTTATCTGAAACCACGGTTTTGGCGGATGGAAACTGTATAGACACACAGAACGAGTG
>NC_051405.1:14931322-14931575 GCF_015228065.2 Penaeus monodon
CTAGATATAATATTTAAAACTGACCTGTATAAGAACCGCCGAGTTCAAGAGCGCCTGCTGATGATCCGGATCCATCTCGAGCGCCTTGTCCAGGTACGCCAACGCCTGCTGCGGCCGCCCCTGCTCAAGCAGCACCACGCCCAGCTGGGGAAGACACCGCGCTTCAGAAGGGGATTTCTTCGCATGGACAGATGGACGCATTCGTTTATTTCGCTCCCCGTCTTTGCAGGTCTTTCTATCATACCTCTCTCTT
>NC_051405.1:14931710-14931776 GCF_015228065.2 Penaeus monodon
CTTCCACTCAATCACCCCCAAAATCTCTCACACACACCAAAAAGTAATCAAAACGCACTTCACTAT
>NC_051405.1:14931816-14932703 GCF_015228065.2 Penaeus monodon
CACCAACATCGCAAACTCTCCAAACTACGACCGGCGCGCGTAGGTCGCCTCCACCCGGGACACTCACATTGTAGTATATATCCGGGTTGGTGCTGTCGTAGAAAAGCGCCCTCTCGTAAACCTCTTGAGCTTCTTTCGTCCTATAAGGAGTGGAGAGAAAAAAATATATATTAAATCAATCGTTAAGAGAAAAAAATATTTATGCGTGTATGCTTGTCAAGTCCACATGAAGGATGGCGGTGAGAATTTATTTATTTTCGTTGACGTTACTTATTAGAAACCCAGGCGCGTCTTCATTTATTTATTCCAAAGAAGGATGCTACTTTTAAATAAAGTTTTAAAATCACAGAAGGTAATAATAGTTTTGTAAATTTCTCCTTTTCAAGAGAAACAAAATGCAGATCAACCCCCCCCCCCACACACACATAAATATTACGCATCATCTATTCTTTCACAAAAAATATACAAATCATGCAAAAAAAAAAAAAAAACGTACACAACCCGAAAATACACAAAGACAAACGAAGACATCCGACTGAAAAGAGAAAGAGAAAAAGATGACGATAATGACGCAGATGGCACAGAAGGAAAACGAAAGGGGGTCGGGATGAAGTTCGGGAGACCTCAATGCGGCGCAGGAAGTGATCCACGAAGAACGACCCACGTAATTTCCTCTGTCTGTCGCTCATTTAATTCGCTCCCTCAAGGTGACTTCCAACGACTTAACGTGCGCAGTTTTTGTTAAATGAAGAAGTGAAGGAGAATGGGAGGGGAGGGGGGAGGGGGGAGAGGGAACCAGACTAAAATGACTTCCTTCATCTGATAACAATCGCAGACAGCCAAGTTTGGAATCTCGATCTCTCTGCCACACAATGCATACACGCAGC
>NC_051405.1:14932977-14933176 GCF_015228065.2 Penaeus monodon
GATGTGGACCCGGGGTAGGGGTGGTGGCGGAGGGGGCCGGAGGGTGAGGCGCCGGCCCCCTGTAGCGCCTAAGGGTCACCCAGCGGGACATCTGCCCACCCCCCGAGGACGCTGTGTCTACCCCAGGACGTCCGTGTGCCTCGCATGCCTCCAGCCCCGACTACCCTTGCCCTGATCACGACGGCCACGCGCACCTCCG
>NC_051405.1:14933669-14933838 GCF_015228065.2 Penaeus monodon
CCACAACTTCAAATACAGCATCCCCCCCTCCCCCTTAAAGAAAAAATCACAAGTCCTTCTTGGGCCAAAGAAATGGGAAAATTTTCGATTCTTCCATCCTCAATGAGGCGTGATGGGCGAGTCAAGCAGGGTGACAATGCCTTCATGTCCGCCCCACCCACGCCCGGCG
>NC_051405.1:14934428-14934935 GCF_015228065.2 Penaeus monodon
GTACCTGGAGAACCAGTTAATAATAAGAAAACGGCCAAGCCGAAGGAGGAGGCAGGACGAGGGAGGAAAAGGAAGGCCGCTTAAAGACAAAGCACCGACGCTGGCACGGGGGAAGGCCATATCACACGCCGCTGCAGGATTCCCGGCCGAGGATTATAACGCTCACATAACACGAAGTAATAACCGCTCTCGTAGCCATCGGCGGGGCGGCGACAAGGCAAACTGGGCCTTACGCTGCGGCTTCCAAACGACGAAAGTCGCGTTCAAAGCGTGAGGGGAGCTGTCAGGCCTCCTGCAGACACAGTCAAGGTTAGGCTGACGCCCGCTGTCTTCACCCCCCCCTCACCCCTACCAAACACACAGACACACAAATCTTAGCAACGTCTTTGGGTCGGTCTCTCGATTCTCTCGGTTCTTCCGCCGAGGGAATCCCGCCGGCCTTGGCGCTCCCGGCGGCATGATGGGTTTCCAGCGGCTTAACATCTGCGATTTTCCTCGCCGCATCTA
>NC_051405.1:14937422-14937665 GCF_015228065.2 Penaeus monodon
CTAAAAAATGCTCACAGCGATCTGTCAGTTAGATGATTCGACGACAGTGTTGCAAATAATAGATATTAATAATATTTATACTGACGATATTGGTCGTTGGTCTATCTTGGGAGAGGAGAAAGGGGGAAGTCAATTGATGGGGAAAGGCAGGTAGGGAAGAGGGAGAGAGAAGAGAGAAAGGATGAGAGAATGAGAATAAGGGATGAGAATATACGATGATAATAAGAAAGAGAAAGCGAAAGC
>NC_051405.1:14937816-14938224 GCF_015228065.2 Penaeus monodon
TCCATCAACGGAGGAGCCTGTCTGAACACGTCTCCGTTTACCGTTACCGCCTGACAGCGCCGGGGAAGCGCGTCTGTATTCCCTCCGAGCAACGCGACGTAGCGGCCACTTCGGCTTCATTCACACAAGGGCGGCGGCTAGATTCCTGGGCTATCTCGGGGGCTACTGTTCCGGATGCCAGCTCTGCCGGGCGCCCATCTGCATGCAGAGTGCCCGACGGAGGAGCCCCGCCCCGTGATGGGAGGGTCTTGGCCCGGGCGCTGGCAATGGCGGCCCGCGGACGGGCTCGCCAAGAGGGCCGATTTTCACCCTGACGCGATGGGATCTTTTCTGTGCCCTCGAGGCGAGCCAACAGCGACCGCCACCGCTGTGGTCGAGAATCAAGCGCGGCTTCCTGGTCACGCGTCG
>NC_051405.1:14938301-14939634 GCF_015228065.2 Penaeus monodon
CCTCCGCCGGGCCGCAGGATCATTAACAGCGGGGCGGCGGGCCGAGAATTTCAATGGCACCTGCCGCGGATGCATTATTCAGCGGGCTCCTCGGCCCCGACTCCGATTTGATTAAGACTCGGACTTGGCCCGTGACCGGCAAGGCAATGCAATTTGCAGATTGGGCGGCCGGACCGCGGGCCGGGAATCCAGGTCGGAGCTCGTCGGCCCCGCCCGCCGCCCGCATATAAATGGCCGGCATGATACACCGCGACACTGATGGCAGCTCACCGCCGCGCGGCCCTGGCAACACAGACCGCAACCTGCTGTTGCTCCTGCATCGCTCGGGGATACGGGGCGGCGGAAGCGCTGCCTCCGCCCTCAGTTCCCGCCGTGCTCTCCTGCGCGCCAGCTCCTGCAGTCAACTGCATGCTGCACTGACGCTCACGCCTACAATTTGTTGCAGGGCGACCCTCGCAGCCTTCCGTCCACCCCCTCGCCCTTTCGACAGGCATCAGCATTTACCTAATGTAAATAAACACTAATCGCCGCCCATGACCAGCTTTGCTCCTAATCCTTACAAATGAGTGGATTGCAGTGAGACAGCCCTTAATCCAACCCCCCCCCCCCCCGCCGGTGCCCAGGGGAGCCGCGCGAACCACCTGCGCGACTCACGCGAGGGACGGGCAGGAGGGACTCACCTGTTCATCTTGATGAGGATGTCGCCGCGGTTGATGTAGGCCTGCGTGTAGTCCGCCCGCATGCTGATGGCCTGGCGGTAGAGGGCGTCCGCCTCCTCCAGGCGCGTCTGGTTGCGGGCGATGAGGTTGGCCAGGTTGAGGAACACGTTCAGGTGGTTGGGGGCGATGCGCGCCTGGTAGCTCTCCCCGGGCTTGGCTTTGGGCAGCAGCGACTTGGCCTGCGCGCAAGAACATACCGTTAGAGCACATCTGGAACGAACAGCGGGATCATGAACAATAACAGCGACTTCCTCTCCTCGCTCCGTCTCCTCCAGCCTGAGAACCTTCCCTCCGCACGCGCGAGTCGGAGGGAGAACCTGTTGCACCTGCAACGGCGCCACCTGCATGCACCTACTCTATTTCACACTCATCGCTGGCCTTTCCCCGTGCCGTCTGCAAGCCTTTCATCCTACACGCAGGCGACTTCAAGCGGGCTTTAATTCGCCCAGCCTTCGCTCACCAACTTCTTGCTGCTCTCAGGAGCGAAGGGAACTTCCCCACTGACCTTTCAGCCTGCGTGCGCTCCCGGCCTGCTCGGCTCACTCACGGGGAACCGACGCTTGGCTTCAGGGCAGGGAAGAGCTGGATATTTGCTATCTAAAGCATCAATTTGT
>NC_051405.1:14940389-14940847 GCF_015228065.2 Penaeus monodon
CAATAAATAACCCCCCCCCCGTCCCCCCGCCGCCGAGGCCCACCTTGAGGTACGCCTGTTCCGCCTCCGAGTACTGCTTGAGGTTGTTGTAGGTGCGGCCCACGTTGATGTGCGCGCCGATGTCGTCCTCCTGCACCGTCACGGCCGCCTGGAAGTACTTGAGGGCCTCGGCGAACCGCCCCTGGGACTCGAGGGCGTGACCCACGTTGTTGAACAGCTTGGCGTTGCGTTGGTTCACCTGCGGGAGACACGCGGAGCTTGGGAAGCTAATTCGAAAGCTAAAGAGATTGATTTTTGTTTTCATTCTGTATTTACCTTATTTGTGCCGTTTGTGAATATAATTCTATATCTAAGTAAACTATAAAACAACTTTTTTTTTCTCTTTTTTGTATTTATCGTATTTGTGCCGTTTGTATATAAGTATATAAAAAGAAAAAATATATATATTTCTTATACAA
>NC_051405.1:14941117-14941431 GCF_015228065.2 Penaeus monodon
CCGGAACCCCAAAGCGAATACAAAACATAAGGACAAACGCCAATAACAGTAACTCCGAGTAAATATTTACTAAAACGAAAAGGGAAAAAGACGAAAAGGACGAAAGCGAGAGCGAGGTCAGAGAGAGCCCTCGGCCACAACGTCCGGCCAAACACCGGTCGAAAACACGAGTTTCGAGACCGATATGAATGCTTAACTTCTGATGGGCATTTAACGCGGCGCCGCCTGCAAAACTCGCGGACAAAGTAATACAAAAGTTTCGCGGAATTGGACTAGCAGGGCGGAGGGGGGGGGGACGGAATTCCAGCCACGCC
>NC_051405.1:14941465-14941559 GCF_015228065.2 Penaeus monodon
ACGAAGGCGGCAATATCCAATAATAAAAAAAAAAAACGTATTAAAAAAAGGGGGGGAGGGAGAAAAGAGGTAGAGAAGGCCAGGACATATATAT
>NC_051405.1:14941609-14941761 GCF_015228065.2 Penaeus monodon
AGACATTTTAAAATACGTCTTCACTCAATAGCGTTTGAAATCCAAAGAATCCTGGGCCGCGGGAGTCTCATTCTTGGCCTATTTTCAGACTGAGCCCCGTCCTTCTCCCTCCGCAAGGACAAAAGAAAAACAAAAGACTTTCGAATTCCTGA
>NC_051405.1:14942774-14942953 GCF_015228065.2 Penaeus monodon
GCAAAAAGACAAAAAAGGGAAACCCCAAAAGAATTTTCCCCTTCCCTTTGCTGTTTTAAATCCATAGCCTTGTATGGGATACGAAATGGGAGTTTATTTTTATTCCAAATATATGAATTTGATTTTTGCTTCACGTGTGTCCTTTCATGTCGCTGAACTACAGTAATAAATTGCATTCT
>NC_051405.1:14942982-14943141 GCF_015228065.2 Penaeus monodon
TTCATGTGCTGTTTTAAAAAATTTTTAAAAAAAAAAGGGTTTTTAAAAAAAACCCCCCCTTTGGTTTTCCCGATGTTCCTCCTTATCCCAAAATTTTCCCCAAAAAAAAAAAAAATTTTTTTCTGGGTTTTTTTTGGGGGGGGGAAAAAAAAAAAAAAA
>NC_051405.1:14943199-14943281 GCF_015228065.2 Penaeus monodon
GGGGGCCCCCCCCAAAAAAAAAACCCCCCCCCCCCCTTTTTTTTTTCCCCCCCCCCCCTTTTTTTTTTCCCCCCCCCCCCCC
>NC_051405.1:14943588-14943701 GCF_015228065.2 Penaeus monodon
AAAAAAATTTTTCCCCCCCAAAAACCCCCCCCCCCAAAAAAAAAAAATTTTTTTTTTTTAAAACCCCCCCCCCCCCCCAAAAAAAAACCCCCCTTTTTCCCCCCCCCAATTTT
>NC_051405.1:14943799-14943905 GCF_015228065.2 Penaeus monodon
TTTTTTAAAAAAACCCCCCCCCTTCAATTTTTTTTTCCCCCCCCTTTTCCCCCCCCTTCCTTTTCCCCCCCCCCCCCTTTTTTCCCCCCCCCCTTTTTCCCCCCCC
>NC_051405.1:14943922-14944411 GCF_015228065.2 Penaeus monodon
TTTTTTCCCGGGAAAACCCCAAATTAAATTTTGGGGATTCTTCCCTTTTTTTTTAAAAAAACCCCCCCCCCCCCCCAAAAAAAAAAAATTTTCACTTTAAAACCGGGGTTTTTAATTTAAAAAAAAGGGGCCCCTTTTTCCCCTTTAAAATTTTTAAAAAACCTCCAAAATTTTTTTTTTGGGGGGCCCCTTTTTGGGGGGAAAAAACCAATTAAAATTTTTTTCCCCTTTGGGGAAAAACCCCGGCCCCCCCTTTTCCCCCTTTTTGTGGGTTTTTAACCCCCCCAAAAAAAAAACCTTTTTTCCTTTGGGGTTTGGGCCCCCCCCCAAAAAACCCCCCGGGGGACCCCAAAAAAACCCAAAAAAACCCCCCGGGGGGGCCCCGGGGGGCCCGGGGGAAAAGGGGGGGGAAGGGGTTTTTTTTTGGTTGCCCTTCCCCGGGGGGCCCCCCAACCCCAAAAAAAAACCCAAAAAAAACCCCGGGGCCCC
>NC_051405.1:14944552-14945218 GCF_015228065.2 Penaeus monodon
GAGAAGGGGGGGGGAGAGGAAGTTCATATCGAGGTTGAGCACTTTCAAAGCGGACGTTTTTGCAATGTGGCAGAAAAAAAAACGTGGGGACAGAAAGTAGATTTATTACAATATTCATCTTTTCGATAAACCTGCTTTGCACTGTGCGTTTGAGGGTCATGATTGCAGTAGTGTTATCACGTGTTGAATGCACGATGTTCACACTACACCCGATTTCTCTTTCAACGCCATATCGGATGCCTATGTTCACAGTATCCCACCTGATCTCCTCACTCACATTATATCCGATGTCCGTGTTCACACTATGCCCGATCGCTATACTCATACAACATCCGACCTCCCGCAGTTAACATTCATCGAGAGTGAGACGCACTACATCAAACCTTAATTAAATATTTTCAAACTCGGTGCCGGACAGGAATAACAACCAGAACAGAAGAACCGAACTTGCGGGGGCGTCCTTGCGTGGTACGTACCTTGAGACCGGCGGTGAAGATGGTGTACTCGTCCTTCCAGTCTGCGTTACGCACGTGCGTCTTGGCGGCGTGCACGGCCAGCAGACCGAGCAGCGCTAACCACACGTACTTCCGCGGCTGTCTGCAATCGCGAGGAAAAGCATCCAGGTTAAGGTGCGTGACTATGCACGCCTGCAATCGCATTCGCAGC
>NC_051405.1:14945570-14945648 GCF_015228065.2 Penaeus monodon
CTCTGCCCCGGTATCGCTCTCGAGTTACACCATCGCCAATAATACTTCCCAACAGAGAATCACTCGCAACCAGACAGA
>NC_051405.1:14945850-14945979 GCF_015228065.2 Penaeus monodon
TGGGGAACGGGAGAGGTGAATGGGGCAGTAAAGGGTGGATGGGGAAGGGGGGGAGGAGCCTTCCCACAGGAGTATATTTCAAAGCAGAGAGGGAGACTCCTTCAGAACACTGGTAACGGGAGATCAAAG
>NC_051405.1:14946242-14946339 GCF_015228065.2 Penaeus monodon
AAAAAGCGAGCATGATAAAGACAGGGGAAAGAAGAAAGGCTGGATTGGGAAGGAAAAGGGGGGAGGGGGATAAACTGAGGAAGGAGCGATGGACAAG
>NC_051405.1:14946383-14946538 GCF_015228065.2 Penaeus monodon
TAAAAGGAAAGCGGAGGAAAAGGTTATAGGTAGTAAAAGGAAGAATGGATAGGAGAAAGAAAGAATGGGGATAGAGAACGTTAGAGTGATAAAGCAATACAGCAACAGACAGATAAAGAGATAGCGACATATACCTCTTTCCTCGGTCTTTCGCC
>NC_051405.1:14946690-14946937 GCF_015228065.2 Penaeus monodon
AAGTAATTACGACTTTGGGAATGAAAATAGTTGATTCTAATTTTTCTTCCTGGGAGAACTTTGCCCGTTTCTTTTAAGACGGACTGACTCAAGCATGTTGGTAATTAGACTGGGCTCGCAAATTAACTGAAAAAATAGGCCAAAGTGACTTAATGGACCTTTGTAAAGTACCAAAGGGGGACCCGCGTTGGCTCGGGGGTGGGGTGGGATGTGTGTGGGGGGGGTTCGAGGGGGTTGGGGACATTTG
>NC_051405.1:14947102-14947230 GCF_015228065.2 Penaeus monodon
CTGAACGCTTGGTCCTAAGGCCGGGGGTTCCACTGCCTCACCTTCCTCTGGGCCTATTGCTCCCTTGGCCAGGCCTGGGCTCGCTTCCTGGGGATCGAGGGCGTCACACCAACACCCTGATACGTATA
>NC_051405.1:14947584-14947745 GCF_015228065.2 Penaeus monodon
GCCCCCCCCCCCACATACAATGAGGGTTTTATATTCTATGATGTGCAGGTTTCTTCGTTAAACAATCACTATGCAACTGTGACATGATTGAAATCGCTTTGAAGTTTAGTGTAATTGTGCTGTAAAAGGGAACAGGAGGCTGGCGGGACGCTCAAAGACCT
>NC_051405.1:14947789-14947876 GCF_015228065.2 Penaeus monodon
TTAAAGGAGACGGAGGAAAAGTGTACAAGAAAAAGGAAGAAAACGACGGTAAAAAAGATAGTAAGAAAAAAAAAAACTTGAACTTAA
>NC_051405.1:14947925-14948243 GCF_015228065.2 Penaeus monodon
TCACAGAGAAACCCCGAACTCACATTCTCTCCAGCAGGATGGAGAAGCCGTGCGCCACCATCATGCAGAATCCCATCGAGGGCATGTACAGGACGCGCTCGGCCACCACGAACCCGACGGGGAAGAACAGGTTGGTCGCCGGCAGGAACGGCAGGACGACGAAGGCCAGGCCCTGCGGGAGGCCAGGGGAATGCGTTAGGGGGGGGGAGGCTGATGATGAGGCTGACTGAAGGAAAATGATATTTATATTTGTGGTGATGATGAGGAATGCTGTTGTTACTGCTGATGGTGATGATCAGGAAGAAGGTGAAGGTAACG
>NC_051405.1:14948321-14948867 GCF_015228065.2 Penaeus monodon
AAGTTGTTCAACGCCTTGGATCTCGCATTTGTACATATCCACCACAGTAAAATTTTACGAAAATTACAAGTATTACGGCATTCGCCCCATCAGTCACGCAGCGACGCAAGATGACACAGAATGATCAATAATGACAAACTATGACGAAGCACAAGGAAAACGACATTATCTGGCGCTGCGTCGATGCCGATGGCGCGCCGATGGGGTCGACCCCAACGGACAGCCTCTCCGGAAAAGCTTTTAATTTTATTTATATGTATATATTCTTTTCGACCGCAGCGACAGGGCCCCGTGTTGACAAGGCAATTATGCGTCGCCATAACTCACGCCCGCCCGAGACAGCGACATGATTAAGAACGGTCTCCGGCCAGACGCAAAAACGCTCGTGGCGCCCAATGTTTTCATCGGCGACCCCGACAGGAGAGCTTAAGGGGAGGGGGGGAGGGGGGATGGGGGGTGGGGAGGTGGGGGAGGGGAGGG
This sequence comes from Penaeus monodon, assembly GCF_015228065.2. Lineage (NCBI taxonomy): Eukaryota > Metazoa > Arthropoda > Malacostraca > Decapoda > Penaeidae > Penaeus > Penaeus monodon. Next base: position 14,948,802 of record NC_051405.1, read on the forward strand.
AGAGGTATGGGAGGGGAGGGAGAGGTAAGGGAGGGGAGGGAGAGGTGGAGGAGGGGAGGGAGGGAA
>NC_051405.1:14948937-14949178 GCF_015228065.2 Penaeus monodon
TACGAGCGCTTGCACGTATGTATTTGATTTACATGGTTTTATCCTGATTTTTCTTTTTTACCTCAGAATGTAAACTAATTATAAATAGTATCACATTTTCACCATGTCAACAAGTGATAATTTGATGTATAACTGAATAACGATAAAAGTTATTAACGTTCCACAAAATTTCGATTCACGGGATTAAAAGTATAAAACGGAAGCCAGTCAACCGAATAATTTCAAAACGACGCTGAGAGAC
>NC_051405.1:14949371-14949761 GCF_015228065.2 Penaeus monodon
CAAATAACTAATTTAGTATATGTCATATAACAACAACAACAACCATGCAGCTACCATACCAACACAGCAGGAAGGGGATGACCTACCATGACGATGACCTGGGCGTGCTGACGAGGGGCCACGAAGAGCGCGTGGTAAGTCAGCTTGATCAGCACCACATACACTGCCAAGGTGCCCAGGTTCCTGTCGTGCGAGAGGGGGAGGGGGGAGAGGGGGAAAGAGGGGGGAGAGGTGTGGTTATCTGGTGCCAATCGTTTAATCGCGCGTGCATTTAAATGGTAGCATAAAATTATCAATTTTCATGGTTATCATCATCAACGGGGTTATTTGTCACTTGCAACATCTGCTACTGCTGAATTATTGACGTAACACTCTTACAAATTCAAATGG
>NC_051405.1:14949859-14950025 GCF_015228065.2 Penaeus monodon
TGTATTGGATAGTCTACTAAGCTCATTCCTCTAGCGATGAACATAAAGAAAAAAAATAACATATATATATCAAAGTCTCCCATAAACTTCGGAAAAAAACGCATTTGAGTCCTCTAAAAACGTATAATAAAAACAATTATCATAAAAAAGTAAACAAATAAATCAA
>NC_051405.1:14950063-14950492 GCF_015228065.2 Penaeus monodon
AAAAAAAAAAAAAAAAAAAAAAAAAAAAAAAAAAAAAAAAAAAAAAACGCAGCGACTCCTCAAAAAAAGAAAGAGAGAAAAAAAACGTATAAAAACAATTATAACAAAAAGAAAAACAAACGAAAACGACTCGCCACGCGGCCTCCTCACCTGAGATCCGTGAAGGACTCGACCAGCGGAATGGTGGCCATCGTCCAGTCGCAGCAGAGGGAGGAAGGCATCAGCAGGAGGCCGGCGTTGACACTCAGCAGGTAGTTGTAGGTGAGCTGGCGGGTCGGGGTCGGCGCCACGCTCGCGGGGTTGTCGAATCTGGGGGGGAGGAGGAGGTGGGGGTGATAGGGGGGGGGAAGAGTTTCGACAATTGGTTTTTGCTGTTGGTGTGAAAATCGTTTTTTTCTTTCTTTCAGACACAGGCAGGCAGACAGACAG
>NC_051405.1:14950517-14950773 GCF_015228065.2 Penaeus monodon
AATTGCGACGAGGAAAACCCCGAAATCCCAAGCCCGTCGTGAGCGCGAGTCGCAGGTCAGGAGGAAGAATTACGCCGACCGATTAATTTCCGCCAAATCGCTTGACAAAGGTTAATAAGAATAAACACAAAACAAAGCCATTATATGTAATTGACAAAGCAAGAGGTATAAGCGACGCGTGTCGATGCCATATCTTCACCAGAATTACATGAATAAATATGCATTAATCTATAAATCATCCTTATCGATAAGTATC
>NC_051405.1:14950827-14951152 GCF_015228065.2 Penaeus monodon
TTGGACGCGCTGCGATGATGCCGGGGTACGACAGCGAATCATAACCACGGTGAGCTTTTAATTACGAAAATTCCTTAATGGGTGGGATGGGGGGGGAGGGGAGAGCCCTTCCTTTTTACTCCCCAAGCAATAGGCCTATCACTTGTTTATTTTGCTTTGTTTTACATCTTTTACTTATTCATTTAACCCTTTCATGTCCTTTTTATTGGCAGGGCGGGGACCAAGATTTATATATCTGAAGTTGCATGGTAATTAGAAATACACAATAGTCTAGGGCCGTAACGCGTAACCTGACGCTCATATTAACGTAACACTTATCGCCTAG
>NC_051405.1:14953179-14953388 GCF_015228065.2 Penaeus monodon
CTGACCTGGTAAAGACGGGCAGCTGCGCGCCCATGACGTGCACGCGCGCCAGCATGAGGCCAAGCGTGGTGGCCACCAGCACGAAGACCCGCGGGGCCATGTCGGCCAGCCAGGGGGGCACCGAGCCCTTGCCGGACACCACGCCCTCGCCGAACTGCACCAGCTCCCACCCGCGCACCTGGGGGGGGGGGGGGAGGTTTTACATCAGT
>NC_051405.1:14953490-14953595 GCF_015228065.2 Penaeus monodon
ATAAAAGCAACAACTACAATAAAAAAAAATAAAATTAAAAAATTAAATATAACAAAATCGATAGTAATACTAACGGCATTATCAAAAATGCAATGAAAATACTCG
>NC_051405.1:14953666-14954167 GCF_015228065.2 Penaeus monodon
TTATTGATAACAAAACTGTCATAGCAAACAATCATCGTTTCCAATAACATAAATTTCCAATTACCCCCCCCCTTCCCCCTCCTCTTTACCCCTTCCCTCCCCCTTCACAAAAAACGCCATCAATCATTCAAAAAATACAATTCCTCGTAAGTTGTATCAACATAACAATAAATTGCAGCAGTCGGCCCTAATGCAACAGTAACCGCAGTGCCAATTACGAGGCAAAAAGCCGGAATCGTCTGCAATATTCGTGCATCATAAAACACCTTGCAAGCGGCCGCCTCCCATGCGAAAACACGAGCTTTTTTCGCGACGTTTTTGTTATTATTGTTGTTGTTCTTCTTCTTCTTCTCTCGCTGTTTCTGCTTCGTTTTCTTTATGTGTTTCTGTTTCTGTTTGTACGTTCGCTTGTCTGTTTATCTTCCCTTTTTGTTATTTCAATTTCTGTCGGTCTATTGTTGTTTTCTCCTCTCGTTTGTTGTTTTTGGTTTTGTTCCCATG
>NC_051405.1:14954473-14954609 GCF_015228065.2 Penaeus monodon
CCGTGTTTGTGTGCCATGTTTGACGGGATTAAGGCCGATGCAGTAACTCAAAAGTGATGCGTTTTATTTCTGCTTAATTAGGCTTCATGTAAGAAAAACAGAATTACCAACACCGTGCTGTCATTTTTTCCCCCTA
>NC_051405.1:14954778-14955624 GCF_015228065.2 Penaeus monodon
CCTTAAAAAAGTACTTTCGTCCCAATATGCAATTAAGGCTATTGATCTGGGCGCCGAAGTACTGTACAGGCGCGTAACAAAGCGAGCGGTGGCGTGTGGGCGGGCAGAGCACACGCGGCCTCCCCTGTCCCGGGTTAATAAGGGCGGGGAAGGCGTTCCTCGTTGCGTAATCTGCGTGGGCGCGGGCGGGCGAATACTAGTGTAACACCGCGACACGCTATAGAGTCATCACGTGTTATGCGGATTTTTTTTTCTCCTTCTTTTCATGTTTTCTCCACACTGTCTCCCCTTTCGCTTCTCCTTCGTCGAACAAACCCACGAGATTTAAAAACCCTCAGCCCCACCCCACCCACTTTCTGCGACAACCCTCCCCCCCTTTCCTCCCTCCTCCAACCCCACCCCAACTATATATAACCCCCTCCTACCCCTTTCCCCTTCCCCCTTAAGCAATGTAACTTTTTTTCCTCCCGTTTCCCCCCCCCCAGAACTCCTCCCCCTTCAAATTAATCCCCTCCTCCCCCTCCCCCACCCCCTCGCGAACTACTCCCAGCTCGCGCCCTTGTCTGGGTCATTCTGATCATCCGAATCATTTCCAGTTAAACTTATAAAAGAGATAAAAAGCGAGAAAGAATTGAATTTCAGTTTCCATTTTTTCCCCTTTTTTTCTTTTCTTCTTTATCAGATAATGGCAGATCACAGGATTAGAACCTCAGAAGCTTTGTAATCTCAATAGCCTATTTCTTTTCTTTCAGTCAGTCTCTCTTTCATCGCGGGTGTAGAACCTCTGAGCCTTTCCTTGGTAATCATAATATCCAAGTTATTTTTGTATGATTCTCGCTCTCGCCA
>NC_051405.1:14955659-14955736 GCF_015228065.2 Penaeus monodon
AACCAGCTTTGTCGATCTCTGACAGTGTGCCTGTTTTGCTTTGATCTCCGCTGGTCACTACCGCTCTCTCTCTCTCT
>NC_051405.1:14956256-14956440 GCF_015228065.2 Penaeus monodon
CGAAACCCGCGCCTCGGAAGAAGCAACAGCGAGAGGAAGGAGCGACGCCGTCTGTATACTAATGTCGGGTCGAATCAGACCGAAGGCCTCGCATCCAAAGACTCCCCGACGCAAATAATACATGCAAGACATTTTAATTAAAATCTCGACTCTGCGCTGCCCCTTTGATACCGTTTCATAAGAC
>NC_051405.1:14956689-14956836 GCF_015228065.2 Penaeus monodon
CTGAGATCTCTATCTGTTTCATTTTTTTCCTCTCTGGCTCATTTTCTTCTCCCTCACCGGCTTTCCTATCTCCATCTGTCTGACTTTACATATGATTTCCTTTAACATTCGCTTCATTCGTTTCTACTTGTATGCGCATTTTTTCCT
>NC_051405.1:14956935-14957086 GCF_015228065.2 Penaeus monodon
ACCCCATCGACTTATTCTCCATTTTTACTTCTCCCTCTTCTCTCTTTTATCTCAGAATCGCTTATTCTTTTCCGCTTGTTTGACAGTTTTTTCCCTCTCCACGCTTTTCGTTGTAAAAGGAAAACTATATAATGGTTGGTCATTCAATTCG
>NC_051405.1:14957314-14958028 GCF_015228065.2 Penaeus monodon
CCAATAAAATGCAAGACGCACATGCTGACACAGCCTGTTTTCTTCCTCTAATCTGCAAAATGCCCTCCGATATCGAAAGGAAATGCCTCTTTCATATCGGTCCGTATCATCTGATATTACAATTCTGAATCAAAGTAACAGTATAATGATCTTATCAAAAGCTGGCCGTCGAATGGGGATTTTTTTTTTCTTCTTCGAAAGTTGAAGTGAAAAATGATGAAAACAAATAATCAGTAACTGGTTTCCAAAGCGATTCGTTTTCGTTTGTTTGCTGAAAATGCTCAGCAGCTGGGGAAGAGATTCGTGCATAATTTCGTGCCTAATATGTTCATCCTTTTCACTGCTGCAAATAAAACATTAATGACGTTTAGGTACTACGATGACTATGCTATTGATATAGAAATAACAATGATGTTGATAAAACATCGCCAGCTATTACGTACAATGTAATAAGTACGTTGAAAAAAGTACTAATAATAATGCTAATTACTACAACTCGGCAGCAGTACAATATTACGAACAGAGCGCTAACCTAAACCCTAATAATACAACGTTAATATTATAACAGAACTACACCTACTTCTCTATGAAACTACAATAACGGTACAAAGCTGTAACACATTTTGTAGACAACATTTATCGTAGTGATGATATTGAAAGAATGAAACCTCTGAAGCCAAAACGATTTTTTTTTTAACAAATACGCTTTGCTTT
>NC_051405.1:14958559-14958738 GCF_015228065.2 Penaeus monodon
TTGCTGTTGTTCTATTAACATTATTCATTTCCTTTTGACATGCAGCAACGTCTAAAGTAACTGCATTTTGACCGCGTTTATGGCATCGCCTCTGTTATGAACAGTGTTCTTACTTTTCATAATTTCTCATTCTTTCCTATTAGCTGTCTTTATCCATCTCCATTAATCTTAAGTAATTT
>NC_051405.1:14959823-14959919 GCF_015228065.2 Penaeus monodon
TTCACGTTTGCTTTTACATCATTTCATTTGTCTTGCAATTTTCCATCACGTTTAATTACATTGCTCATCTCCCATCGTCTCTTCCTCTCCAATTTA
>NC_051405.1:14961011-14961221 GCF_015228065.2 Penaeus monodon
TTAATGGACTCATGGCGGGGACATCGGTTTTAATTCACTCATGTTACTTTCCCGACCACCTTTGAAGGGTTATTCCCCTGATGTTGACTGACGCGAAAGAAAACGAAAAACTAAACTTTCCTTCGATTTCTGCAACACTTAACGCACAGGGAGAGAGTTTTGCCGTCGCCATATTTTAGAACAGCTCGATATAGTGTGCAGTGTATCCTG
>NC_051405.1:14961339-14961550 GCF_015228065.2 Penaeus monodon
TACTCGCGCGCAATCACACCGACACCGGCCACTTGTACGGGCGGCCATCACGCACGCTTCACTCCCGCCGGGCGTCACTTGTAACTCGTCCAATTTTCCCGTTGGGTAAATCGTGCAGTTTACGACGCCCAATAAAAGCCGTGTAATAACAAGAAGTTCTGGCGCTGCAGCAACGAGCAAGAGAGAGACCGCGTGTCCAGCTATACCCTTC
>NC_051405.1:14961593-14961681 GCF_015228065.2 Penaeus monodon
ACTCTGCCGCCTCCAAAACCCCGGCCTTGTACGGAGAGGAGATAAAGGGTGGAGGAGGGAAGGGTGGAAGAAAGGAAGGAATGAAGGC
>NC_051405.1:14962507-14962939 GCF_015228065.2 Penaeus monodon
GGGGGGGGGGGGTTGGCCGGATAAAATGCCCTCCCCAATAAAACTCGGCGAGCGCGGCGATGAACGCGAAACGATGGCCATCTCTCAACAGTCAATTCCCCAACCGGACATCACTCTAAACCCCGAAGGACACCCCCCGCCCCCCCTCCGCCTCATTCCCCAGGCAGACATTCGCCGTCCGGTCCTCCTAGGATCTCGCTCCCCCCCCCCTTCCTCGCCCTGCCTCTATCCCCTCCTTGCCTCCCGAGAACGTCTTTACCTCTTCGTTCCTTCCCCTTCGCCCCCCTCAGATGGAGTTCTCTACCTTCATTCCCTTCTTTCTTCCCCTCTTCATTACTTCTTCACCTCTCCTTCGTTTCGTTCCTTAACCTTCTGCCCTTTAAGGCGGGTTTTCCGATTCATTTATTCACTCTTCCTAAGAACCTCTCTACC
>NC_051405.1:14963003-14963154 GCF_015228065.2 Penaeus monodon
CCACCTAAGAATTTTCCAAAACCCTTTCCCCCATTCCCCTTCCCCCCTTTCCCGTTTTTATTCCCTCTTCCTCCCCCCCCTACCTTTTAGAAATTTCCCCCAAGCTCCCCACCCTTTACTTACTTTCCTCTCCCTTCCCCCCTACGAAGTG
>NC_051405.1:14963202-14963471 GCF_015228065.2 Penaeus monodon
CTTCGGAACTCCAACACGGGCACCAAACTGTCATCTCCTTATGTTAAAGGTTTCCAATACCCTGTCGAGGAAGGAGGGTAGGGTCCGAGAGCCGCGCTGATGGAGAGGAGGACGATAATTGTCTCTTGTGAAGGATAGAGCTCGAGACTGTGTTCGCGCGAGGAAAGAAATGTAACGCCATTACATTATCACAACGGGAGGAGCACCTGTACAAGGGAGAGAGAGAGACCGACCCCTAAACGCCGAGGATAGTACAGTCGGGTGACTTG
>NC_051405.1:14963493-14963570 GCF_015228065.2 Penaeus monodon
TGGTATCCCTACCTCTTCCTCTCATAATCCTTCTCTGTATTAACTCTTTACCCTTTTCCGTCTAGAACTCCGCCCCA
>NC_051405.1:14963732-14964144 GCF_015228065.2 Penaeus monodon
ATATTAAACGGTGACAATAGTGTCCACTTGTTGGTGCTAAAATAAAACACAGGACAAAAAAAGAGAAAGAGAGAAAAAGACCAAAGCATAATACCGCTAACCTCTAAAAGGCTCGGGAACTCACAGAGGACGAACAATGAACAATAAATTCGGGAACAGACATAAACAAGGACGAACTCCGTATTGCAGTATATAATGGGAACTGATACAAGTGGATAACGGAGATGCATCTAAATTTAACGCCGGTGGTAGAGCGTAGTTTCCGTTATTGACAAAAGTGGACAGCGATGCCAATAATAGTACCAATAACGAGTGCATGTACAGGGATTGCTATCATCATCAAACACACCAGAATTGCAGTTTATGTATAAACGCCATTATCGCCGTCTTTTATATCATGAATTGTCCTTTT
>NC_051405.1:14964325-14964785 GCF_015228065.2 Penaeus monodon
CGCACCAGCCCCATCAGTGATACCAGGATTCACAACTCACATTAACTGTAACGTCGCCCCGCCATAGCAACCGAACTCTCACCAAATTCTGGCCATAACTACAACGAAATTCCACAATACCGTCAAGTCACCAAGTCACAAACGTAACGACAAACATACTCCTGATACCGAATCACAAGAACCACACACCAGGGTCGCTCGCCGTCACCGAGTCCTCTGCGTTACCAGTGGCCACGTGACCTACCTAACAGATCCCACTTGGAGGCAACTATCCTCTAGCAACAAGGTCTTCCTGTTAGCGCCCTCGGTTTACACTATCTGGAGTGTCAGGGGAGAGTGAGGGGAAAGGGAGGAGGGAGAGTGAGGGGAAAGGGAGGAGGGAGAGTGGGGGGAAACTGGGGAGTGAGGGTGAGGGAAAAATAATGCCACGCTCGGTATCCTATGTGGGTGATAACAGACA
>NC_051405.1:14964811-14964886 GCF_015228065.2 Penaeus monodon
ACTCATTTCCCTCACCTGTTTCCTCTTCCACCTTACCGTAAGATACGAGACCAGCGTAAATTTACCCCAAACAAC
>NC_051405.1:14964959-14966078 GCF_015228065.2 Penaeus monodon
AATGTAAATACGAAATCGATGGTTTATGGTGTCCGAGGGTCCATGGTTCGGCTGCTGGGCTGTTTGTCAGAACAATTGTGCGGTTCCGGTTGTGGCCGACGCAACAACTTCGCCATCGTGGTCGAACTGTGCACGACCGGTTATTGTATTATTTTATTCATAATTACTTCTTACAACACGGTTATTAACAATTCAACGCTACTCGATAACAATGTTTCGATAATATTCACACTGTTATCCTTATTAAGAATAGTTGCAGTAATAATACTCTCAGTATTTACTCTCACACAACTAGATATTTCCCAAAGCACATGAAATACGCGAAGTAAAAGTTAGTATTTTTATTTTTACTCTTTTTTTTTTCCTCGAGGCGATCGCATTTTGCTCGACCATAAATTGCTGCATTTCCCCCCCGCCGTGCCTGCTAAAAGCTTCATCGCCCGGTCCAATATTTACTGCTCCTTCGGCCATTCCTGTGACTGAGCGCTTTACTATCTGTGGAAATTCCGTTCAGTGTTACTGCTCACAAATTCAACTTTTTCTCCATCTGTTACTTTTCTTCTTTTGTTCATAAGCTCTTTCATTATGAAGAAAATGAGCACCCCATGAAAATAACTTCATCGCATTATGTGTACACGTATACTCGCAGCGAGATAACAATCGCAATTAGGTTGCACTTGCGACTTATGAAAGCAAAACCGACACTGCAAAGATCCTGAACAATGCACTCCTTCGCTAAAACAACACGGCTTTTACTCTTCAGCCACGTCGCTATTTTTCGTGGCGTTTTCAAAGCAGAATCGTCTAGTAGTTCCATCACATCCCAAGTGACCGTGACAGCAATCGCTGGTCCTCCGGAACGCACGATGTCCTTAAAACAATCATTTCGTCGGCAGGAAATTCCTTGACGAAGAACGCATCGAAAGCACTTATAAATGGACACCGAGTCGCAGGCCGGTCCGGAACATTTCGAAATAATCCAGTTTCGTCTCTTCCTCTCTCTGCTGCCACTGGCTCGTCCGTGGACGGTAGTCCTCTTTAAGTGAGTAAACGATAGGAATTCATCAATACATCACTGTGTGAAGCCCTTTGAATAAACGTTGTTAGTTAGGAAGGCAG
>NC_051405.1:14966345-14966440 GCF_015228065.2 Penaeus monodon
CATTATATCCCGTATACATATTGATAATCCTCACCTGATATATATATACTATCTATTATACCCCCTATCATTACTTATCCCCTTCATTCATCTTA
>NC_051405.1:14966683-14967011 GCF_015228065.2 Penaeus monodon
TTTCCGCCTTAAAGGACGCTTGTCGACGATCGGCCATTAGCTTTCCATTAACACAAAGAAACACGACTCGCGGGGTGTGTGAATTGCTTACAGCTTAAGGGAGTTACGGAAACTTTTCCTCTGAATCTTGTAACTTAACAGAACTTTGGGAGTAGTCACGAACAAGATACTTGGAACGATATTGGTGAAACTTTCTTGATTGCACGCACAGGTAGGAAAACCCTAACGTAGAGTGCATATAGTCTTCGGTGCTCACGCTGTTGCTCGCCGGGAAGCGATTCGTGTGGGAAAAGGGTGTTTGTCGGTATTTTATGTGACGAGCCCAAAA
>NC_051405.1:14968475-14968858 GCF_015228065.2 Penaeus monodon
TTTTCTGTCCCTGTCTTATACCAAGTGCCTCCATTTATTTTACTTCCACCATTCGTTTTAAAAAGATTAATTTGCACCTTACCAATATGTGAGTGGTACATTGGTTTTCACATTCACCCTATAAAGAATTTATAATACAAATTCTACATATTATGTCTATAACCTACTTATAATTGTCCACTTTTCACCAGTCGTCCTCCTCGTCTTTCCCCCTGCAATTGGCGCCGCGTCTGATGTTAGACCCGCTAGCCCTCAGCACCTCCCCCTCCCTTACCCCCACCCACCCCTTTTAGATCAGAGGCTGGCAGGGCGCTGTTTGGCGAGCGAGGGCGGTTGGCCACCTCGATTTATCGCCCACCGCGAAAAGGTATCCGGGCGAGGTA
>NC_051405.1:14968903-14969558 GCF_015228065.2 Penaeus monodon
GTGCTAAAAGTTCTCATGATGAAAATGGCAACTTGTTCGCTCTCACAGGGAAGAGCGAGCAATAAGAAGAGGTTTCGGATTAAAGCGCTGCTTGGGAGGAATGAGAGACGGTGGTAGAGGGGAGAAATAAGAGAAAAAAAGAGAGGAAGAGGCGTGAAGAAAGAAGAGAAGGAAGCGAGAGCGTGACAAGAGGTCAGACCCCCTTCACCCCCCCCCCCGAAACCCCTCTCCCCAAAACGTACCTTCTGCACGATGAAGAGCTCGTAGACGGCGCAGATGGCGATGATGGTGATGCCCTGCTCCTTGCACAGCATGGCGGTGGTGGCCAAGAGCATGGCCAGGACCAGCAGCCTCCAGTCGGTGGCCACCCGCACGCCACGGGGCCCCCTGACCTGGCGGGTGGTGGCGCCCGAGTAGGCCACGAGCGCCCCCAGGAAGAAGAGTGAAGACAGTGTTTCCGCTCGGCCGACCACGCCGGTCACCTGCGGAGGAGGAGGACACGCGTTAGTATCTGTCGGGGCTCACGCCGGCGGGGCGAGCCGGCTTCGTGAAATGGATGTCGTGTATTTGGCGTTTCTTGACCTTTTTAATGTCCCATTTAAAATCATTCTGGGGATAGCTTTCTCCAGGTAAAATTTACGCGTCATAAGCATTC
>NC_051405.1:14969782-14969880 GCF_015228065.2 Penaeus monodon
ACAGAGGACTCCATACGAAAATGATGGAAAATTCGATAAGCTGTCGCCTCCAACCCTCCACCCTTCCCTCTTCCATAAGCGGTGGCAAGCACAAGTAA
>NC_051405.1:14970070-14970524 GCF_015228065.2 Penaeus monodon
CATCAAGTTCCCGGCAGCGAGGCAAGGACTGATCGCCGTCGCTCGCCGGGCGCCGCAACAGCAATCCCATTGCGACTTGCAACGGCCGGAGAGAGGAGGGAGGAGTTTGCAACACGAAGGCGCTGTCGTGATCCGCCTCGGTGATGGGGGGGGGGGAGCGGCGGCCGACCGAATGACACGTCACTGACAATATTTGAATCTTACGCAGTCTTACGTAAGTGTTTGGCTTCTGGCGCCCTTGAGCTGCGACGCAGGGCGCGGACTGAATTTTGAGCCCTGAGTGACGGGCGGGAGAGGAGGGGGCGCCGGCTGGTGGGCGGCTGGCGAAGAAAGGCGCCCCCGGGAAGAGACGGGCGGCGGCGAAGAGGGCCGGCGGGAGGAAAGCGACGGGCGGGAATAAAGTCACTGATATGATACTGAAAGGAAGTTGAGGGGAAATGATGGTATGGACGGC
>NC_051405.1:14970812-14971068 GCF_015228065.2 Penaeus monodon
TCAGCGTGAACACCGCAATGATAAAGCCGTAAGTAACAGCCTCGCGTGATGAACCGGCGAGTGATGAGGGGGGGGGGGCGCAGACGTGAGGACCGAGTATGACGAGGGCGGCTGCCAGCTAACAAGTTTACACAGGAGACGGATACAAACCGACGCATATTGTGCCTGTGTTTGCTTTCCCGATCCAGTCATGCCGGCATAAATCAAGTAAATATTAGGACACATAACAACTTCCCTTCCATCCTTCATGCCGTGG
>NC_051405.1:14971228-14971590 GCF_015228065.2 Penaeus monodon
GTCCCTCCACACCTTGTGGCCAACTCAATCCCCTCATCATGGCCACTTCCTACCGGCTGACGTGGCCCATTCCCTTCCCGGCCCCTCTCCTCCCTTCCTCACCCCCCCTTCACCCCCCCCGCGGGTACACCGGAGTGGTGTTGAGGACGGAAAAATGATACTAGAGCCTCTCTTGATGTCAGTCTTCTTCATTTACTCAGTACTCGACGCTGGTCTGCCTCCTTCCTGCCACCACCACCGTGGTCTCTGCCTCCCTCCTGCCAACGCCGTGTTCTCTGCCTCCCTCCTGCCAACGCCGTGTTCTCTGCCTCCCTCCTGCCAACACAATATTCTCTGCCACTTCCCTGACACCATCGTGCGCC
>NC_051405.1:14971643-14971752 GCF_015228065.2 Penaeus monodon
AGCGACACCTCTCGCCATGACTGCGGCCGCCACGCGCTCCCTTCCGTCCTCCTTCCCTCGTCCAATTTCCATCCGCGGCCGAGGCGTCAAGATATGAAAGGAGGAACTA
>NC_051405.1:14972265-14972368 GCF_015228065.2 Penaeus monodon
ATCAGAGGCGCCAGAGGCGAAGGAGCTGACAATGTCAACAGCCGCCCAACCGCCTAGTGTTCCCTCGTCGCAGTAACAGCACAGCATCATGGGGGCCGCCCGC
>NC_051405.1:14972873-14973019 GCF_015228065.2 Penaeus monodon
CCCACCATGAACCGAGCTACAGGTAATTAGCAATTTGGCAATGATGAAAGGCAACCCCCAAGTCTCGCGAGTCTGGTATTAATTGCCTTCTAATTACTTATAGTTATCTGAACCTCTTTCATCTCGAGTTGTTATTACGGCACGCG
>NC_051405.1:14973367-14973622 GCF_015228065.2 Penaeus monodon
ACCAGCATCCTGCACAGCCGTCCCCGGAAACCCAAAAAGAAATGCCACTCTTACGGCGCTTCCCGAACACCCCCAATCCCCCTCCCCCCCCTCCTTCGCAGGCGACGCGCCACTGACCAGCGAGAGAGCGAGTGTCGCTCCCCTAAAATAAATACGTGTTATCGACTGTTCTCTTATCGGTCCCTTATCAGCTCAAACAGCCTGCCTATATTTGCAGAGCTGATTTAACCTCCCCATCCATTCCCGCTTATCGTG
>NC_051405.1:14973998-14974358 GCF_015228065.2 Penaeus monodon
AGTTACGCCCTGTCGAAAGGGTATGTATGACGAGCCCATGATGGTGCGATGTGGTGCCTGTGGTGAGGATGGTGTAGCGGGTTGTTATCCTAGGGCAAGAGCGACACAAGCGCCCTCCTTCAGATCGTCTGAGTCACTGGAGTAAACAACGTTATGCCGTGAGGACCCTTAGCTCCCCCCCCCCTCCCGCCGTGCACCTCCACCCCCCCTTTCCTATCCTCTTGAGCCCCACCTGCCCTTCACCTTCAGTCTTTCCAGCCTCGCCCTTCGCGGCCCTCCAGCGCCCTCTCCCTTACACCCTTCGCTCTCCAGCCTTCTTAACGCCCGCGGCTCTCGCTCTCACTCCTTTCTTTATCAGTT
>NC_051405.1:14974451-14974736 GCF_015228065.2 Penaeus monodon
GCTATTCGTATTCCTTATCTCTAATACTCCTGTCTAACACTACATCCTCCGTTCACTTTCCTTAATCTATGTCACTTCTTCTCATGCTTTTTTCCCCTCCCTCTCCCTACCCTCATTCCTCGAAAAGAAAAAAAGGCAGGGAAAAAAACAGAAAAATATAACAACTTTACGTGGGCCTAAAATGTTCTTCTGCCTCCTCCTTATCAAAACACTTGAGGGTTTGAGGAATCACACCCGCTGGCTTGCCGTAAGGAGGGTTGGATAGAGGGGGGGAAGGGGGGTGAT
>NC_051405.1:14974844-14975039 GCF_015228065.2 Penaeus monodon
GGGGGGAGGGAAAGGGTTAGGAAGAGGGAGGGGAAGAGGGAGGGGGTGAGGGAGAGGGGGAGACGGAGGGGATGAGAGAAGGGAAGAGGAAGGGAATAAGAAAGGGGAAGAGGGAGGAGACAAGAGAGGGGAAGAAGGAGGGATTTCAAGTGCGACACATGGGCCTCCGGGGCCTGGCAGTTGAATGTATCTAAA
>NC_051405.1:14975081-14975157 GCF_015228065.2 Penaeus monodon
GGAAATTCTGAAATGCACCCTGTCCCTATCACTGCAATACGACTGTCTATCTATTTGCTTCTATATCTTTACTTAT
>NC_051405.1:14975233-14975524 GCF_015228065.2 Penaeus monodon
TTCCCCTCCCTCTCCGTCCCTCTTTAAACTAAGACATGAAGCGCACTGACGTCGAGTGAGTGACAGGGCGCCGCAGATGGAGCAACTCGACACACCAAAAGAGTAGAAAGGAATTAAGTATAAAAGGGGTTACAAATTTACCACTAATCCTTACGGCAAACAGAGGTGACACAGGAAGCTGTAGTAGCACGGGAGGCGGGACACGCTCTTATGCGCCGTAAGCAGGGGATTCATAAAGGCCAAATTACCTTATGAATACCCCTACTCCCAACTGCTCGCCCTCTTACACCT
>NC_051405.1:14975575-14975967 GCF_015228065.2 Penaeus monodon
TCCCTCGATTCAACAGCATGACTCAGCACTTACAGCCTCGGTGTGTATGGGATGCACAGCGAACAGCAGGGACGCCAAGAAGCTCGACAGTTCAGGCAGGAACATGCTGCACATTCTGGAAACGAGAGAACGGGAATTAGTCGCCAAGGAATTAATATGAGAACCATCCGAGTGGCTAATAAAAATAACTGTCTTGTTAAAAATCTAATGAAATGAAATAGGAAAAACGGTGAAAGGCAAGAAAATAGAAACACATAAAAAACTGGAAGAAAGACTTTAGAAATACAAAAAAAAGAAAAGAAACGCAAGGGAGAAATAGGTAAGAAAAGTAAAATGTATACATACCTAAACACAAAATATATACAACAATATACACACCGAATAAACCTGCC
>NC_051405.1:14976035-14976336 GCF_015228065.2 Penaeus monodon
GCATCCGGCCATACATTATCATCCTATCTTTTTCACTTTGCAAACGCAATTTACCGCATTACCAAACAACCGCCAGTCACACAGTCATCACACAATATTTCTAACGACTCTCCTCTCCTGCGCCATCATCAGCACCGCTTATCAATATTCACCAGTTAACTCCCATGGAAATGACGTTTTGTGCCGCGTGATAACATTAATCGAATCATTAAAACGGATAACTTGATGTGGGTACTGTGCAGTTGTTACCGGATCCGCATAATACCGCATGTGTCACTATACATTCACTATATGACAAAAA
>NC_051405.1:14977166-14977335 GCF_015228065.2 Penaeus monodon
GCACGAGGCACGTGGAATTCCCGCATGTACATTATGAATTTTTCATATTTCATTATGGCACCAATTAAACACTATTTTCTAGATATGAAAAAATAAATAGTGAACTGATGAATTTTACTGGAGGGATTCAAATGCAACACTCGATTGCAGATTTTCAAGTACTCCATCC
>NC_051405.1:14977631-14977712 GCF_015228065.2 Penaeus monodon
CTACTTTTTCCAAGAACATGTCTATTTAGCCAATATTATTTCAATATGAAAAAGGGGTAGATATAAAAGAATGAATAAAAG
>NC_051405.1:14977993-14978782 GCF_015228065.2 Penaeus monodon
GCGTCACTGCATAAATACTGGACAAGAAGCTTGAGCAAATAACACGAGGCAACGCTGCAGACCTTGATGATGGGCGGAAATCATGAGACTCATATTGCATTCCCTTGTGAGGAAGGAGCCCTCGTCTCGCGCTGCTGACGGGCGCTCCTGACATGAACCGTGCCTCATCTCTCTGCTGACGGCGAGCTCCTGACAACGAACTATTACAGCATCGTGCCACGTCCCCCTGCTGACGGGGAGCTCCTGACAACCAACCACTAGCACCTCACCGTGCTCTATATCCCTGCTGACGCCAAACCATTCCATCAACGTGTCACGTCCCCCTGCTGACGGTGAACTTCTGACGGTGAACTACTGATGGGGCGCTCCTGACACCTCACCGTACCTCCCCTCCCTGCTGATGTCGAGCTTCTGACACTACATCATCTTGCTTTCTCTCCATGCTGACAGCGACCTGCCGACGGATGGCTGACGACGCTGACGACGCTGACGCCACGAAGAGCCCTTCAAGTGGAGGCGATCACGTTTCCTCTCGGGCCGGTCATGTCCCTCTTCTTTTTCTCCGTCTTCTCATTTTTTTATTCTCCTGATTGCACCTGAGCCAATAACACTGCATCGTCTTCTTGTTGCTCAATCAATGCTTGCATGCAAATATGTTGCAACGAAAGGGAGGAGAAAAAATGCACGAAAACTTTTAATGGCTCGTTTGGGAGGCGCTACATGACAACGAGTCCCAATAACGATTTGGCATCAGATTAAGCAGTCTAAAAATGCGGAAGCGAGCAGTCC
>NC_051405.1:14979517-14979603 GCF_015228065.2 Penaeus monodon
TCATCTTGGGCTGAAGAGCCTCGCTTTCAGAACAGGCGGTGGAGACTCCAGAAGTCCAGGAACTTCGCTGTGCCCTGACCTTCAAG
>NC_051405.1:14979639-14979758 GCF_015228065.2 Penaeus monodon
TCGTCATGTCGCAAGGACGAATCGGGCGTTTGCCAAACACGTGATCAATCTGCTTGCAGTCATGAACGTCCATAGTATCCAGGCCTGTTGCGGCGTCGCAGTGACGGCGTGGGATGCAA
>NC_051405.1:14979806-14980959 GCF_015228065.2 Penaeus monodon
TGCCACGTGGCCGCCGCCGTACCATCTATCATCCTAAGATCCGCCGCCATTGGTCCATCCTGTCGGCCCGTCAGCCAATCACCGTTCCCCTTCCGACCCACACGCGGGCTCACCACTGCTATTTACTCCTCATGACGGACATATGATGGCTGATTTATACTTCAATTATATTCTGTTACACCGACCCGGGCCGCCTCCCAGGGGCCCTGAGCTGCCTCTCGCCAGCCCGCAGACCCCAAATTATCGTCTACTGGGCGGCTGCTGATCGTCCTTACTGCACGAGCGTTGTAAGAATGCCGCTGCGCTGCAATGGCATCTCTACTTTTCATTACCTCGCCCGTACTCCCTCCCTCTTCCTGTGAAAGCGATTAACTATTTTCTTTACAACCGTTGCCATATAAAAGCTTGCACTGATAAAAATGAAAATATGAAAATGAAGAATCATTATTCTCGCTTCGCAATGTGAACTGACACCCTGACTGACGAAGCTAGGCCGCGCGAGGCTGACTGCCCGATCGCGCGACAGATGGCAGCAGGGTCGCAGGCCTGAGCGAGCGCCGCCACCACGACGTAAATCACGGAAGCTAAGCGCCCAGTCTCCTCCAGGCACTGGTGTAGGACGCAAGGGAACGTCCCATTTCCACAAGATGGTGGAGCTCCGCTTGACGGCCATCTTGAGCTGACAATGCTTGCCGACTAACTCGTTCTTCACTCGGCTCTTTCGGACTGGCAGACGAAAGCCAAGCACGCTGCGCCGCTGCCCGCTCCGCCGCCAGGGCTCGTCCCGCGCACAGCATCGGCGGAGGGCGACCGTACACTCGCCGCTGGTGCTCAGTTGCTCGACTGCCAGCAGCGCCCGCATTACCATATCGCCGCCGATAAACTCCTGGCAACTCCTTCCTTCGTGTGCAAGCCGAGCGAGCAAGCGACATGCTCTTTTCCGATCTCCATAAACATGCGCCTCAAGCCACTTGCTCATGCAAAATATCAAAGACGGCGTCGCTCGCGCCAACGCTTTCCACGAATACTCGTTACGTTGCGGTTCCTTGAGGACCCGATTCAGCCGTGGCCGCTGACCTTGCATTGAGACGACTTCCTCAAACTGTGTTTGGGGCGACCAACACGGGCGCTCCACCTTGCCCAGTTACATTTA
>NC_051405.1:14981479-14981634 GCF_015228065.2 Penaeus monodon
GTTTGTTCATTAAGGAAGGAAGTACCACATTACGTGAACGCCGCCATCAGCTCCCTTGCCTGCTCCGGCCGCGGGCACTCTCGCACATTTTCTTGATGAAGAACTAGACAACACTTCACTCTTATTAAAGCGTGTTTTTTTTATTATCATTTTAT
>NC_051405.1:14982116-14982225 GCF_015228065.2 Penaeus monodon
GCCAAACAAATGAAAACCGAAAAGCGCCTCAGGCAACCGTCGCCGTCTCGTTCGCAGAAAGAGAAACTCGAGCGTCGCCATCTTTTTTTTTTCCATTATTCAACGATAC
>NC_051405.1:14982267-14982398 GCF_015228065.2 Penaeus monodon
GTCGGGTGAAAAAAAAGGGAACCCGCTCATCAATTTAAAAGTTCTTAAACTTAATTCCCTCAAAGGCCAAAACTTAGAGCAGTAACAATGGCATTCGAATGACTGGCTACACTTGGTAAGGGAGGCGCTCT
>NC_051405.1:14982787-14982914 GCF_015228065.2 Penaeus monodon
CCCTCCCAAGACTGGGCGCACACTGCTGCCTTTGAGAAACCTGAAGATATCCACTTATTTATCATTGTTCTTTTCGTAAGTGAAGATTTAATATCTACAGTAATCATATATCAATGCCCGGATGGTG
>NC_051405.1:14983023-14983943 GCF_015228065.2 Penaeus monodon
CGACGTTATTACCGGTAACAAGACCTATATCTTTTGTCATCTTGGATTACGCATTTCACGATACGCAGTGTAGCTGAACTGATGCTAGATGTTTGCCGCGTCAGTGTCACAATCACTTACTTCATCAGCATTATAACAGTATATCCCATCATTGTTAAAAATGCTTACCTCATCCGTGGTACAAAGGTTACAGCGATAATGTAACAGTGTTATTTACAAAGATTCATCACGCCGCTGATACAAAACGCTTTCCTAAATCCGAGTCGCAAATAATTTCCACGTCAGTGTCACTAACGTTTACCTCATCGTTTGCAACAGCAGTCAACCGCATCAGAGTTATCTCACCAGTGTTTATAAATGGTAACGAATGTGTGCCTCATGAGCGTGTTGCAAGTCTGACAACACAACATATTTGCAAATGCAATTCTCACCCGCCAGATTAAGGTAAAAACAAACTTACACGCGCAATAAGTCTCTGCAACCAACACTCAAAACCTACCATAAAATCGGAAATGCAACGAGACGCTCAACATCTTTATCAACATAACGGACTTACGCACAGCAATATTTCGTATGGCACCCTTCTATCAACTGGCACTCTGCAATTTTGAGAGTCGTCCGAGTGATGCTATTGCGTGCAGCTTAAAGAAGTTGCGTAATTCTTTGATATATGCTCTATGCAACATTCGTTCGAGTGATGCTATTGCGTTTGGCATAAAGTTGCATGATTCTTTGATATATGCTCTATGCAACATCTTAACAGGTATTTTACTCTTCGATAATGTTGCTGGGATATCGAAAATTGCGATAGAGAATGTACAAAGTTATAAATAATAGTTGTGTAAAATTGCTGATGAAATGGGAGAATCTAGTAATATCAAGAATGAATACACAAACACACACCTTCATTCATATAGCTA
>NC_051405.1:14984241-14984316 GCF_015228065.2 Penaeus monodon
TTGGTAAGGGTGATAATGAAAATGATTAAAACGAGCAATTCGACCAAGACATTATATAGTGCCAATATGTATATA
>NC_051405.1:14984354-14984472 GCF_015228065.2 Penaeus monodon
TTATTACAAATGCAATTGCCTTTACCTTTTTAAAAAAAATTTCCCTGTTCTTCTCTCTCTTTTGTATCTCCCTCCTCCTATTCTTCCCTTTCTTCTTCCTTCCTCCCCTTTTTTTATG
>NC_051405.1:14984752-14984820 GCF_015228065.2 Penaeus monodon
TCCGTTGCTCTCTCCCCCCTTTTTTCCTTGACTTCTATTTTCCCATTCCTTCTATTCTAAACCTATTT
>NC_051405.1:14985133-14985351 GCF_015228065.2 Penaeus monodon
ACTGAACAGGAATACGACGTATATGGCAACATAAATATACACACCATCTAAATTTGCATATGTTACAGTTCATGTATTTTTTCTAAGTCTACCCTCGAGTTCAGGCGACTTAAAAATAAAATTTGCATATGTATCACTCAAGGTTCATTAAATGTAAGATAAACTTTCTACTGTCTCAAATCAGAGAAACATAAAATTATGAGAAAGATTTATTATAA
>NC_051405.1:14985420-14986544 GCF_015228065.2 Penaeus monodon
GCAAGAGGAGAGAGGACGGAAGAAAGGGGGAGATGAAAGACTGGAAAGAGGGGAGATAAAGGGGAAAAGAAAGGTAAGCAAAGAGGATAGGATACTGAAAAATTAGATGGGCAAATAGATCCTATTTAGAGATAATTCAGTTTTGTGGCACAGATTTGCCAGTAAATATCCATTTTCTATTTTTTTCGATTTCCATTCCATTAAATTCACATACTGTTAGCGCTATCATTTTTTTTACCCTACAATTTCAAAAAAAATACTTTTTTTCTCTTTAGATCTACTGTCACACTCAAACGCGTATCATAAAGCCGTCTTAAATAATATTAAATAATCTACTCACTCTCACTGTTCGAAGCAACGGCGAATGCGGCATAAGTCTACGGGAATTATACGTGCATTTCACTACCAAGAGTTAATCATAACTCCGTCGGCATAATAACTAATTACGTGCTCATCTCCATTCCGGAGAGCAACGTGTGTGCCTCCGCCCTGGCAAACCTGTACATACCAAGCTGCCAGAAAGTTGTATGTACATGCAAGATGTTTGGTAATAACAGTATTTATATAAATCAACGAAGATTGAAAAAAGTACAGTACGCTGTAATTTTCGTAAATTCCATTCGCGGCAAGCACAAGACATTCCCCTGGACGATTTTGGGTCCGTAGTTCGCCCGGAGAGTTATGATTAACGTCCTCTAATAGATGGAAGTTTGTCCTGGCATCAGTGATCACATGCACTACACCACCGGGTTGCAATGTTACCCGCTCTGGCAACGCTTTCCGGGATACACCATTTTAAAATACCCCTTACTCTGGCAACACTTGAAAAAAAAAGTATTTGAGCGCCTAACTGTTTCTTTTTTATATCTAATCTGTGAACTCACCTGTAGTAAAGAATGCAAACGACCCCATGGAGGAGCATGTTGACCAGGTGGTAACCCAGGGGCTCCAACCCGTGTATCAGGTAGTTGAGGCGGAAGGTCAACACGCACAGAGGCCGATACGACTTGTGACTTTGCTCCTGCAGGGAAGGGAAAGGGCGCGTTAGTAAACATGGCACAAAATCAACAGCTTCGGGAGCTGATGTAAACGGAATTTCTGTATCACAAACTCCCTCCTTCTCA
>NC_051405.1:14987148-14987387 GCF_015228065.2 Penaeus monodon
GAGCATTACTATTCAATCTTTAAAACTAGAAACCAAACAAAAAGTATACCATTACCATAGACCAACTTCCCAGAAGCGAAAACCCATAACCCCCTCCCCCCCTTTAAAAAAAAACTCGAAGGCCCCCATTTGCCTCAGTCTCCCCTCCTCCTCCTTGGACGCCAGCCTCGCCAACCTGATTAGCTCCTGCCCTATCTTCAAGTGCTAATGATTCCCTTCGTCCTCGTCCTCCTCCGTTT
>NC_051405.1:14987706-14987887 GCF_015228065.2 Penaeus monodon
TCTTCCATTCCCCCCCCCCCCTTTTTATTTTCTTCTTCTTTACGCTGATAAAGTGAACGCAGACCCACCACGCCCGCCTTCTGTCAGCTTTAAAGGGACTGAGAGTGTCTCACATTACCTCTCACGCCCACGCACTCGCCTGCCAGATCCAGGTGGGGTGTCGGCGGTAATATCAGTTATC
>NC_051405.1:14988611-14988789 GCF_015228065.2 Penaeus monodon
GTCCACAAAAAACGGCATCATATAACCTTCTAGTGTGTCGAGGCTTCCTCCCCCCCCCCCTTTGCCTTCGCGCCGTACTCTCAAGACACTCTTCTGGGCTTCTCAGGAGGAGCTTCACATTCTCAGCTTCCTCTTCGCGACGCCTCGGATTTCTAAAGCGATTCTCCTCCACGATACT
>NC_051405.1:14989028-14989431 GCF_015228065.2 Penaeus monodon
CGCCCATTTGCCCAATCGCTCAAGCCTGAACGTCAAAAGTTGCATTTTTCTTCCACCTGGCTCCATTCAATTTAAAATCCATCTCTCGCTGAGCTTCTATATCACTTTTCATCGTCTGCCATCTTGCTCTGTATCACTCCTGCTTTCCGTTTCTGTACGCTGGGACAGGTTTTTTTTTCTCTCTCTTTTCGATCACGGGAGGGGAGAGGGGAGAGGGGGGGTGTCGATTCGGAATATTCTTCAATCAAATAAAAATCTGCAAATGGCGTTTTTCTTTCTCACAATTTCCAACGGTTGTTTGCTCGACGGGTTTTCCAGACCTTTACGATAATCACCCGCACAACGAACAAGGCACAAAGACAGATCCACATCCACGCGGAGGCCTATTTTATATGGAGACATT
>NC_051405.1:14989482-14989562 GCF_015228065.2 Penaeus monodon
TTAAATCGATAAATTGAATGACAGTGCCTGCGTACGTGTGTGTAGGTACATACGGACATTAAGTAGAAATGAGTATGTAT
>NC_051405.1:14989860-14990018 GCF_015228065.2 Penaeus monodon
TTCCCATTCCACCGCTTCAGCCAGCCTTATCCTTAGCCCATTCAGCCAGTGGCGTCACGTGCCTCAAGTAAAACCACCAACCTGGCATCCATACGCCCCTTTAAACGTCCCTGCAGAACCTCTTTTTTCTGTGGTTCTTTCTCTCCCTCGTTCTCTGC
>NC_051405.1:14990170-14990438 GCF_015228065.2 Penaeus monodon
TTCTACCCCTCCATCCCCCTCTCCCCCTACCCCACCACCTGCATTCGCCAACCACAAACACAAAATACTCGCACTGTCTTTCTTGCACCGCCTCCTTCCGCCACAGCAGTTCCCCTTCGCCTGCCTTTGTTCACGGCGCTCTCCTCCCCTGGCTTTCTCCCCCCGAACACCTTCCTCCACCGCCGCCATGCATCTTCCTCGTGCATATACCACCCTCATGCAGCTAGTTCCTCTATACTGCACCTTCAGGAGAGAGCGGTGTATATTT
>NC_051405.1:14990796-14990931 GCF_015228065.2 Penaeus monodon
ACCAGTCTTTTAAATCAAATTTTCTTTCCTCTACCATCATCAGACTTCTTCAACATTTTGCTTCTCCGAAACACATTAAAGATGCAGAAATAATAATAAAAAAAAGAAAACTGATCTTATTACCATACCAGCGCT
>NC_051405.1:14990964-14991280 GCF_015228065.2 Penaeus monodon
ATAATGACGATAATGGCGCAGCGTGAGTGACAGGGAATAGATCTGGGATCACACGAGAGAAACCAGGATCCCATTTCCATCTCCCCCACGACGTCGACTCAGCGTCTTGGCGAGCGAATCTTGAGGAGTTGCACATTTTATATTCCTTTGTCTCACAGAAAAAAAGTTTGCTGGTTGGCATATGAAATCCGGATTCAGACGGAAGGAGAGTTTGAATATATTTTTATGCATATTCCAAGGTTTGTTTCCATTGATGTAGGTGTGGAGGGACAGGTATGCATACGTATATGTAGAAAAATATACACTTGCACGAACG
>NC_051405.1:14991476-14991816 GCF_015228065.2 Penaeus monodon
GGGAGAACGCAGCCACATGTATATAGTAGACCACACACACATATGACACTCGACCTTTTTCTGGACCCAAAGGTCAAGCTCCCCGCAACAGCGTGAGCGTAAGTCATTTCCTCATTGCATTATCCTCATCGTCCTCATCTCCATACATACACCGGGTCCTTCTCCCTCACTCAGTTCGCCTCAGATACTACATTACCGCCGTCTTTGCGGCGTGGCTTCATCTTCCCGAATTATGTTTCCCTTGCTGAATAATGCCACAAAATTATGCCCGCTTGCAAATAATCTCCCCCCCCCCCCCGCTTTCCCCGCGCCTGCACCTCCTCAGCATCTCCCTCTCCCA
>NC_051405.1:14991870-14992162 GCF_015228065.2 Penaeus monodon
CCGGCAAAGTTCAGACAGAGTTTAAACATGTTTCAAGGCAACTGTAATTATATCCTTCATAAGTCTAACTTACGGGCGGTAAAATTATATTAGCGGAGGAAGCAAATGTTGCCGACAAGATTACAATAGTGCTTCGCGCCCTTCCCTCGCGCTTCGCCGGAGGACGCCTGGCCGGCCTCTGAGGGGAGGGGGACGCTGCTTCCCCTCGGCGGGACCTCTGCGTCTTCGTCCTATTCTTCCTCGACCTTTTCTGCTCTTTCGTCTTCTGTCACTTCTTTCTTCTACAGACACT
>NC_051405.1:14992234-14992675 GCF_015228065.2 Penaeus monodon
TTCGACTCCTTGGAATATGGAGCTTCGGATTTTGCTTGCCAACGTTTGCCATTCCTCGACACACAAACGTTTCCTGTTCTACGTTTCCCGACGTTTCCTCTTCCGATAGAAAGCAGTTTTCCCTTTTCCCTCCATCTCCGGACTCTCCTTTCATTACCATCTACCATCCCTTCCTCATTTCCAATTCCGGAGAGTCTTAACTTTCATCCGGACTCCTTAATCACTTTTACTATCAAATAATAGCATTATCATTATCTACTTCCGGGTACGATAGTTTCCCTCCAAGGCTCATTCCGAAAGCAAGAAGCGACCTGCAGTCATTAGCAGCGGTCCCCAGTCACCGAGACAGTCAGTTGCCGGCAGTCAAATGGCCCGACTGAAGGGAGAGCGACTGACCAATCATTAGTCAGGGCGGGAGGCTATTAGCAGCGGAGGTCGATT
>NC_051405.1:14992702-14992898 GCF_015228065.2 Penaeus monodon
GGAGGGGAGGAAGGTTTACTTTGCGGAGATGAGTATCGGGTGGGCGTTAATCACCGGGTCTGTGATGACGCTCCCCGGCACGGACAGTGACGTATGATCCGGTCCGGCTCGGTTGCGCGCTGGTCTGTGCGGGTACCACGATGATTACACGTGTACGCAGCGAAGCAAAAGAACAAGGAAAAAATCTCACTGAAAG
>NC_051405.1:14992974-14993180 GCF_015228065.2 Penaeus monodon
TCAATGACACGGGAGTCGAGCAGTATCGATTTCTCTACTTTTCCTCTTCCGCAGCTTTAATAATTACAAAGAATTACAGATCTTTCCCGAAGCATTTTTCCCCTTTCGTAATAATCAGAAACTAGACTACAGAAAAATACGTCCTCTGCATTTTGCTTACGAAACTTTTTGACGAGTACGAAAATATGGCACGGAGACGGTAATTG
>NC_051405.1:14993641-14993831 GCF_015228065.2 Penaeus monodon
AAAACATCAACAGAAAACAGGGAATATGAAATAAAAAAAATCAGAAAAAAAGAAAGGCAAAGAAGAGAGAAAAAAAAAGTGAAACAAAACGGAGACAGAGAACAAATGCCCGTTTGATCTACGCCACAGATTACAAACTAAAACCTCTCGCTAATCAATCTCCTGCCAGGCCCGATGACACGAGATAACC
>NC_051405.1:14993867-14993980 GCF_015228065.2 Penaeus monodon
CCAGCCTGGTATCGTGCCATGAGTCTCCCTTTTCATTTTTTTTTTTTTATAATATTTTAAAGGTTTTGGGACGGGGTAGGGGTGGGAGACAGATATTCCACTGCAATTGCACA
>NC_051405.1:14994018-14994153 GCF_015228065.2 Penaeus monodon
TCTTCAGCTGATCCGATATAGGGTAAGTGTTCGATTCCAGGTGTCACTCAAGTGTGGTCCTGGAATTCAAAACAACAATGACTCGGCAAATCTTGCGCTCTGGCCATGCGCGACGAAATCGCTTTTTTCAAGCTT
>NC_051405.1:14994778-14994910 GCF_015228065.2 Penaeus monodon
AATGACATACAGCAGTCTCTCGAATGCTCGAGTTCCCTCCTCCCAATACACCATAATGCACAAAGACACATTCTGCTGGCGTGAATAAATTAAATTAATTGTTCGTATTTGCGGTTCGTTTCAGAATTTGAG
>NC_051405.1:14995197-14995301 GCF_015228065.2 Penaeus monodon
ACGGCGTTCGCTATCGGTCTCGTTTTCGTGAGTGCTGTTCGTGTCATTAGCATTCAACTGCCGCTTCGGGCGTTCTTGCTATTTTTACGTTTATGTTGCTTTCG
>NC_051405.1:14995592-14995991 GCF_015228065.2 Penaeus monodon
CTAATACTTTTTCCTCTCCTTACCATTATTAATGTTATTGCTATGCATAGTATTATTTCTAGCCTTATTTCCCTAATCCTCTCACCCTCACCTCCACCCTCACTCACCACTACCCTTACCCACTCCCACCCCCACTCTCATCCACCGTCTACCCCACCTCCTCCTTCACCCCTCCCCCACCCACTCCGACCCACAACCCATCTCCACCCTCACCCAGCCCTACCCTATGCCAGCCCCACCCTCACCCAGCCCCACCCTCACCCAGCCCTACCCTCACCCAGCCCTACCCTCACCCAGCCCCACCCTCGCCCTTGCTTAACAAACCAAGATAAAATTTCACGAGACTTTAATTCCAGTATCCGCCTAAACAGACCCGCTAATGATCCTGAATGTGTCATT
>NC_051405.1:14996020-14996501 GCF_015228065.2 Penaeus monodon
CTCGCGTAAACCTATCCGCGCTGCCCGTGGATATCCCGTCTTCGCGTGGATACATCAACAGATGTAATACAAGTTCGATCATTTTTTTCTTTTACCCGCTAGTGCTTAAAGGGCTTGCTTCCGTCGCCGCTGTCGAGCTACTGCAGTTGACCTACAGACGACCGAGCTACTAAACCAAGAGCTACCTGCAGACCCGCTCATGAAGCAAACAGAGATAAGAATTTCACGAGACTTTAATTCCAGTATCCGCCTAAACAGACCCGCTAATGATCCTGAATGTGTCATTCACACACACACACACATATATCCTCATATCCTCGGGTAAACCTATCCTTTGGCTGCTCTGGTGGGATATCCCGTTTCGCGTGGGATGAATTAAATGATGTAATACAAGATTCGATAATTTTTTTTTTTTTCCGGTGTGGTTAGAAGGGTTGCTTCCGTCGCCGCTTGTCCGTGAGTGTGATGCGAGTTTGAAGGT
>NC_051405.1:14996674-14997013 GCF_015228065.2 Penaeus monodon
TTCCCCCATCCCTTCCCCCTCCACGTGAGGCGTCACAAAGCCCCCTAATTCCCTCCTTGATCGGATGCTGCGACGGAGGCGTCATCTCGGCGACGGGCCAGGATGTTGACTTGCAACCCCACGCGCAACAACCGCCGGGGCTTGCAATGCTTACACAGATCGTTATCACGCCCTTGTAAGGCCAGCAGCCAGCCCGCCTGTGCCGGCCCTTGTTGATTTGACCACTTGGCACCCTCGTGTTGCAGAGCCTCGAGCCCCGGGCGCATGTTGGCACAACTCTTTGGTGCCGACGTGTGACTCGCCCCCCCCCCCTTTCCTCCTCTCGGATCCTGACCTTCA
>NC_051405.1:14997166-14997308 GCF_015228065.2 Penaeus monodon
ACACAAATTCACTCCCAGAGCACTCCTCGCCCCGCCTCGCTGCCTGCATGCTTCCCTACACGACATGTCCTCACTCGCCCCTCGTCTCCACCTCACGCACTCTGATTTCCTTTCCATTTTTATTTCTAGTCATTGTAAAGAA
>NC_051405.1:14997372-14997577 GCF_015228065.2 Penaeus monodon
TCACACATTTCTTTCTTCTAGGTAAACATGAGGAAATAGATACGAAAATATATGCGTAGGGTCTACATGATACAAGTAACTGGATGATGATAATAATAAAAAAATGCAACGGACAGGACTGTCTACCGAACATGAATCTATATTTTGCGACGTCGAGATCCATAGCAGTGACGTCATTTCTTCTAAGCATCGTTAATGAGCTACG
>NC_051405.1:14997856-14997962 GCF_015228065.2 Penaeus monodon
CCTAAACCCCACTTGCCTCCTGTCCGCCACAGCCCTCGGACCGAATATCAGACTTAATCAGCATAGGACTACATTAACAAACTGAATCCTCTCACTACACCGGTTT
>NC_051405.1:14998019-14998180 GCF_015228065.2 Penaeus monodon
CCTGTTGCACCGAGATGCAACTTGCAACGCCCGTGGTCTCCCTCTGCATCCCTTCGCTCAAAGTTGGCTTCCTGCAAACTCCCCGTGTGGCGAACGACGAGCTTTGAGGCAAGTCCACTCAACTCCCGGCGAATGTAATCAAATTCCCATCGTCGCAATGA
>NC_051405.1:14998369-14998543 GCF_015228065.2 Penaeus monodon
GAGACAAAGAGCTCGGACGAGGGAAAACATTTACCGCAAAACGACCGTTTTTTTCCCTTCTCTCATTTTATGGTTTTATCTTTTGCATTTTCATTCATTCGTTTTATTTTTCAATTATAAAAGAAAAATCTATCACATTTTTTACTTTTTCATTTTATTGCAAAACAGCGACGG
>NC_051405.1:14998884-14999315 GCF_015228065.2 Penaeus monodon
TCTCTGCGATCTTTATTAAGGATCCACAGACATTAGTAAACACAATACAGGCCACTCCACTAATTATCCCATTTACCCCCCCCCCCATCCCCTCTACCCCATTGTCGACTTTTCCCCCAAAATGATCCTTCCCTATTAGCTACCTCCCCTCCCCCCCCTTTTTCCTTTCCAAAAGGTAATTTCCCCGAGAAGCCCATTTGCATATCCTCAACACACGCGAATACGAGCAACAGCCAAGGAGTTTGCACAGTGCCGTGTTTGATTCCCCGATTCTCTCCGTTGATTAAATACATCCAGAAGGACCCTATTTAGGACCCCCCCCCTCACCAACACCCTCCCCCCTCCCGAGGCCTAGAGGGCTTCATCTGGTCAGTCAGGGGGGGGGGGGGATGCTAGTCTGTCGAAAAATCGTCTCCCAAGAAAATTAACCG
>NC_051405.1:14999405-14999484 GCF_015228065.2 Penaeus monodon
AGGTGGGGAAATTTTATCCATTTTATCAACTGTCTGTTGGAGATGCTATAGTCTGTTGAAGAGCACAAAGGCCACCCCC
>NC_051405.1:14999532-14999823 GCF_015228065.2 Penaeus monodon
AACTCTGAATGCCTTTTCATTATCTATTTCTTAATTTTCATCTATTTCCTACCTTGCTTTTGGTCTTGAAAATTCGCTTTTTATTCTCTTATCACTGTTTTCCTTATTTACTTGCCTATTAATCTATCTATGTATTAACCTACTTGGGAAATGGGAGACGGAAAAATCTCGGACCACCGCCTAGAGAAATTCCTCTCCCGCTCGCGTCCTGGGAAGCTGTGCGGACTCGAAACTCTCTCGAGCATCGCCGCGAGAGCAAACATCTTATCGTTGCGACTGGCACGCTAAAGC
>NC_051405.1:15000099-15000385 GCF_015228065.2 Penaeus monodon
GGATCCCATTCCATATAAATCCCGAGGCCCTGTGGATCCAAGGGGCGCTGCCTGCCACGGACGAGGACCGAAGGCGGGACCAAGACCTCCGGGGTACAAGACGCCGTGAGATACTCCTCGAGGCTCTTAAAGAAGCTCGCCGCTCTATTAATCGCGCGTAAAGTGGCACTGTGGAGCCTCTATAAACTGACACTGTTCGGCTGCGACTGACACTGTTACCGGCACTGAGTGGTACAAGTGCCAGTAATGTAAAACCCTCAAGAGTGCCACAAACACTTCCAGCTGT
>NC_051405.1:15000698-15000917 GCF_015228065.2 Penaeus monodon
CAGAATATGCATGAGAGGCAGGATGCTCTCGTCCCAGCACAAGAGCGTTCGCATGCACCTCCTTGCGAGCAGCCATTGGAGCCGCAGCCTCCTCCAAGCTGCTTGCCCCTCCCACAGAAGCCTTCCCCCTCCCTCCCTCGGCGGCTGGAATGTATTAATAAGCGCCGTTGAGCAGCGCCCTCGCAAGGGTATCATCACCGGCCGCACCAGCGTCATCAT
>NC_051405.1:15000984-15001309 GCF_015228065.2 Penaeus monodon
ACACACTAACAAGGCCACTTTGCCGGCCGTAATCAGCCCTCAATCACCGCCATCAAAGGGGCTGCGCGGGGCTGCAAGCAAGCAGGAGCCTCGGCCGTCACGCGAGAGCACACCGGAGCCAAGACGAGCCGCGTGTGTGCGAATGCTGACACCGCCACCGCCTCTAATCACACTTAACAGCCGGCGATGGAATCAGCGGCGGCCGCAAGATGACGCTGATTGCGCAGCCTTGCGAGCAGTCTTGTGCTTCCATTTATTCATTTGCAGCACCAATGGGACCTCATGACCAGCACTGGAAGGAGAGTGTGCGCTGTCCCCCCACACC
>NC_051405.1:15001447-15001655 GCF_015228065.2 Penaeus monodon
GCAGACCGGTGTTCCCTACCACTGGTTCTGCTGCCGAGGAGTCTCCGCCACTACCCTACGAGCCGCACCTGAAAGCCCTCAGCAAATTCAGTTAGACCCGGCACTCTAGACAATAAAAGGCTAAGCGGTGTGAATCTATTCCAGTTTCGTATTTCTCAGCAAATGAACTTCAAGAGACTGTACTTTTCGAGGACGATTAGGACCACGT
>NC_051405.1:15002645-15002768 GCF_015228065.2 Penaeus monodon
GGAAAGGGAAAAAATGCAGGAAGAAAAGATGACAATGCACTTCCAGCTCCTTGCTTATGTCTTACCAACGACAGACATTCTTCCTCACATTCCTTAAAGGCTTTCTCGGCCCTGAAATCTCGG
>NC_051405.1:15003169-15004393 GCF_015228065.2 Penaeus monodon
CCCTCTACCTACACCATTTGCAAACCACAAATCACCCCAGCCGAAAGGGCACAGTGACTCCGACCCCGACGCGTCAGTCAGAGTAACACAGAGCGACTTTTATCGCGATGGCACCCGCACCCACGCCAGCCAGGGGGCGCGACCAACAATCCACCTTCAAGCCACAATCGCACCAGCTGCGGAGGGTAAAATCACCCCCACTCGAGGGGAGGGAGAAGGAGAGGGGGGAGGGAGAAGGGAGAAGGGGAAGGGGGAGGGAGGGAGGGAGGGAGGGAGGGAGGGAGGGAAAAAGAGAGAGAGAGAGAGAGAAAAGGAGAGAGAAGAGAAGCAGAGAGAAGAAGAGAGGGAGAGAGAAGGAGAGTCAACGAAAGAGCAAGAGAGGGAACAAGGGAACGAGAGAGAGCGAACGAGAGACAGCGAACGGGCGAGAGCGAACGGGCGAACGAAAGAGCGAGCGCGAGGGAGCAGAGCGGGCGCGCACCATCTGATGGCCCGAGCCCGTAGCCCATCTGATGACGCTTAATGGAAAGTGTCAAGATAAACGACGCCCATTAAGTAAACAACAGCCCAGTAAAAGCTGACAGTTCGCCTACACGATACACCCGCCGAGACCAAGCTTCTCTTCCTCGACCTGCGACCCGAGGATACCGGCTGGTAATGAACACTCAAGACGCACTCCAGCTCCCTCCCCCTTCGAGTAGAACCGAGGTCGTCGCATATTTTCTCCTAGAATAAATAAGAGTAGAACTGATGTAGTCGGATATTTTCCCTTACGTGTAGGCTACAGGTGACCTTGTAAATGGCGTAAGTACAATGCCTATCGCAAATACGTATGGTGTACAGTGAGGATCGCATCACCACCACAAAATACGTATAATGTCGAGAGAGGACCAGTTACCGAAAGGCAAGGCGGCGTTCACATCATCTTCAATTAAAAATGCTGCTATCAAAGAGACAAACAATTATCTATACAAACATTAAGGTGTAAGTATGCGCTTATGTATGCTGATAACACGAACGGACACAGAAAAAGAAGGGTCTTAACGAGAATATTTCACCTAAAGACGACCACAACGAGGGAAATATTTCACCGCCTCGCCCACAAAGCACGACCAACGACGACGACCTGAACGAACGGCTGCAACATGCCACCCATCCCCCCCCCCCCACCCACGATGGCAGCACTTGCAAGAGAAGAGTCGATGGCAATTTCCTCGAAAGCGA
>NC_051405.1:15004424-15004612 GCF_015228065.2 Penaeus monodon
AGTCTCGCCACCTTAGCCACGACGCACGACCACTGGCGGCAGGCGCAGCGGCCCGAGTAGACGACACATTGGGGATCGCCACGAAACTCTCCGACAACTGACGCGGGTCCTCGGGGCATGTGTGATCAAGATGAATTACCTTCATTTACATTTTTATTCACAGATTGTTGGGTCGGTGAGTGTCCTCT
>NC_051405.1:15005487-15005645 GCF_015228065.2 Penaeus monodon
CGCTTTTACACGCCCTCGCATCACCCAACGACACTTCGCAGAACAACCCCGAAGATTCTAAAAATCCTCGAAACAGAATCACTCCAAAAGCAGCTCCTCCAACCATGCAATCCACTCCACACACCATTAGAGCCCCTCGTTCTCTCCCCCACCCCCCT
>NC_051405.1:15005730-15005874 GCF_015228065.2 Penaeus monodon
CAAAACTTAATAAAATGAGCCCCCTTGTCCCCTCGCCCCCCCCCTCCTAATTAAGACCTCGGACAAGAAAACGGCCCCAACGCGCACGCATGACTTCACGCAATACCAAAACAAACAACTTTTCTCAACAAAAAAATATTCTCG
>NC_051405.1:15005995-15006364 GCF_015228065.2 Penaeus monodon
ACTTCCCAGAATCTGAGGCGTGAGGAAGCCTTGACAACTATGAAATCATGGTGATTAATGATTATTGCTAGGTGTTGCGACCGCGCTCATTTGCGGCGGCGCGTGCGTGCGTGCGGATCTGCAGTTTTATCCGGAGAGCAAACACGCGGGACCCCATCGACTTTGGGGAGGGGGAGAGGAAGAGGGGGGGGGCGCATCTCCTCTCCCGCTGCCTCTCATGGTCTCAGCGGCGATAAATGTGGTTGAGAGCAAGGTCTTGGCTGAGAGTGCCGCTATCATTGTGGAGAAGTGCGCGCGCGGTCGCCACGCACACGCAGCCACACGTACGAACGCACGCGACTCAGAGTACTCCCGTAAGGCATACTACAA
>NC_051405.1:15006963-15007858 GCF_015228065.2 Penaeus monodon
AGGCGAAACATTACCCGACTCGGCAGCCCTATCGTTCGCGTTTGTGTAATTATTACAAGTTTTTTAATTGCACAATTCTCTGAAAACAATGCAACGCCATTTGGGCCTCCGCAAATTATCCAGTCATGAAAAAGGGTGTTTTTTAAATAAAATCAATCAACACATAATTTAAATTTATATGAAGCGCGGGGAAAATGGTGGAAAATGTAAAGGCGTGGGGGAAAAGGGGGAGGGGGAATGCAATGCGTGGGGGAAAAATGTAAAAGCGTTAGGGGAAAAATGGGGAGGGGGGAATGCAATGCGTGGGGGAAAAATGTAAAATGTAAAAGCGTGGGGGGAAAAATGGGGAGGGGGGAATGCAATGCGTGGGGGAAATGTAAATTAAACGTGGGGGAAAATGGGGGGGGGGAATGCAATGCGTGGGGGAAAAGTAAATGTAAAACGTGGGGGGAAAATGGGAGGGGGAATGCAATGCGTGGGGGAAAAATGTAAAATGTAAAAGCGTGGGGGAAAGGGGGGGGGAAATGCAATAAAGGGGGAACGCAATGCGTGGGGGAAAAAACGTAAAATGTAAAAGCGTGGGGGGGAAAGAGGGGGAAATGTAAATGCGTGGGGGATGTAAATACGTGGAGGGAAAAGGGCCAAAGGGGTTCAAATGAAAATGCGTGGGGTAAAATCTAAAAAAATGGGGAGGGAAAATGGGTAAATGTAAAAATGCGTGGGGGAAATAAGGGAGGAAACGTATAAGCGTGGGGGAAAACGAACATGTTAAAGCGTGGGAAAAAGGAGGAAGGGGGAAATATAAAAGCAAGGAAGGAAAAATGAAGGGAAAAAAAGGGGGAAAATATCGATAGAAAGAACCAGTTCACTGACTTATTTTTAGTTTTCGACAACC
>NC_051405.1:15007894-15008219 GCF_015228065.2 Penaeus monodon
CTGATCACGACGAGAAAAATAACAATGATGATCTCTTTGCAAGAAGTGCGCTCACCGAAAAGCATAAAAAAATTTCTCAACATTATTTATCTTCCCCAAAAGCAGTATTCATCGTCATCTTCCATTCTTAATATCTATCGCAAAACATCCATCGCGCGCCATTTTTCGACTGCACGCAAACACAATTAGACCGATCTGTGACCCTTAAAAGAGCGAATTTCCGATGTCGATTATGTTGACAAGATCCGGCCCCTCCGAAAACTGACAGATACTGACAATAAGTTCAATAAAAAAGAAAGATATCAGGCGAACGAATGATCCAATG
>NC_051405.1:15008402-15008629 GCF_015228065.2 Penaeus monodon
CTGTCAGTGGATATTGAAATATGTGATATTTCTACGTTTTGTCAAATATCAGAATAACAAAAGCTGACTCACGAAAATGGAGTAGTTCCCCCTCAACCAGTATTACCTGTGAAAGAAAGAAAGAAAATGTAAATTGGATTTTCTGATACAGAGCAATATTATTGGGAGTTGTTCTTTACAGAACTCGTATTATACAAATACATAAACCAGATTGAGAGTGAGGGAAA
>NC_051405.1:15009230-15009598 GCF_015228065.2 Penaeus monodon
AACCAATTCACGTATATCTAGTCAAGCTCTCTCTCTCTCTTCTTAGCTTTATTCCCGGCTCTCACTCCTCTCCAAACATTTATTTTTCATTTTCCCTATCTCTCTTCTTTCTCTCCTATTCCCTCTTCCCATTTCTTTATGCTCTTCTGCCTTCCATCTTTCTCTTTTCCTCTCCTCCCTCCTTTTTCCCCATTTCATCCTCTTCCTCTACTCTTCCTCTCACAAATATATGTCTGTTTTCCCCGTTTTCTCTCGTTTATACTCGTACCCACTCTTTCGCTTTCTCTTCTTCCTCTTTCCTTCTCCTCATTCACAGTCCAACGTGATGTTCCAAAGATCGTTGATTCTTACGTTAATCTTTTATTCGA
>NC_051405.1:15009624-15009725 GCF_015228065.2 Penaeus monodon
CCATTTTCTGAGTATCTGTCGACATGTTTGCCCTGGGAGGTCGCGCGTCACATGATGGCAGAGAAGATTAATTTGTCACTCGTTTTCTTTGTGTTTCTGGT
>NC_051405.1:15009765-15009917 GCF_015228065.2 Penaeus monodon
TTGGATTCTCTCCTCCCCTTGCTCCCTCTCCCCCCTAGGCCTCTCTCTCCCCCGTGACCTCTCTTCTCTCTCGCCCACTGTCCATTTTGTATCTAATCACTCTCATAATAATTTCCGTTATCACTTTCATTGCTACAATGAAACCCACTCAT
>NC_051405.1:15009974-15010149 GCF_015228065.2 Penaeus monodon
TTCCCTTGCGCCTGCCGTAATACACTCGACTTCCCTATGGAAGCTCCCTCGCAGCGGCAGGAGGACGCAGGTGCCGACGCCCCACCTCACCCGAGCCAAAGGCCATAACATAACCCTTCAATGCTCTGTCTGGCACAAGGGAGAAGCGCCTCTTGCCCATGCACGGTGTGGCGCT
>NC_051405.1:15010407-15010645 GCF_015228065.2 Penaeus monodon
CGGCATTCAGTGCCATCACGCCGCGCTTTACACCAGCACAGCACTTAGGGTGGGGAGGCGAGTGGGGGCTTCACGTCATATGAAAGAGTCCTTCGTCCTTGCCGACATGCTGGGACATAATAACATGGTAGGCACTGAAGGCCCGATTCAAAATTCATTAAATTGTTCACTCAGGGTGGAGAGGTTATGCTTCTACTGTTCAAACAATGTGTCGCGATGCAGGACGTGGAGCGAAATA
>NC_051405.1:15010855-15011218 GCF_015228065.2 Penaeus monodon
CAACACAAGAGACCGAACGAGCGAATGAAAGGAAAATGCCCCCAGAGAAACTAAAACGGGCTCCGTACTACAAAATAAAAATCGCCTATTAACCTACATTATGACGGTTTACGAGAATATTCACAATATTACGCAGTTTCTTTATTGCTTCCCGACAGCTGAACAATGTGCCCGTGTATGTATGTGCAATATAATACCGTAAATAATGGTGCAAGTACCACTTAGAGCTGAATACACAAAATTTCCTTGTATTCACGCCAACTTTACGACGTGTCTCGGACATTAATAATGCGAGGTAAGGCTTGCAGGGAACAAGGCTACTTTTTCGAAGAGACTGAAAAAAATACGGAAAATATGGAAAAG
>NC_051405.1:15011373-15011677 GCF_015228065.2 Penaeus monodon
CGATATACTAGCGTAGAATAAGGGTGATGGAAGAGGACATTCGTGTCAGTGAGTGTTAAAGCTTACACATTCTCCGTGTGACCTTTTTGTCCCGGATACCCGTGCATCCGCCAGTCGCGGGTGCATTCTCCCGCTTGCGCGGTGCCATTCCTCAAAACGAAGGTGCCATATTTCCTACCAATAGAACGATAACAACACGAGCCCAATAAACCATCTTTAAAACCTTCCCTCCGCCATACAAATAAACAACAAAGTAAAGAAAACACGGACCCGATCCCGCTCGACATACCTCAGGCGCCAAAAA
>NC_051405.1:15011716-15011851 GCF_015228065.2 Penaeus monodon
AATGAAACCGACTAAACCCGCCCCGCGCTGACCCACTCATTCATCACAAACGACCCACATCCGACAGCGGGAAGCGCGCTCGCCACCGCTTAAACTTTCGCTTCCGCTTACGATCGGATGTTGCGCCAGGGTGTT
>NC_051405.1:15011966-15012054 GCF_015228065.2 Penaeus monodon
TTTTACTCCATAGAATTACAAAATTACTCGCACGATCGATAATAGAAGGTATTGACGCCGTGAGTGTCCTTGGCATCTGGGTAGAAAC
>NC_051405.1:15012555-15012626 GCF_015228065.2 Penaeus monodon
AATTGAAAAAAGGAGATTATAAACCAAATCTCCATCAAAACAAAGCAAAAGCCCCCTCAACCCCCCCCCCC
>NC_051405.1:15012667-15012758 GCF_015228065.2 Penaeus monodon
TCAGGCTCTTTTGACGCTCCCAGAGGCCATAGAGCTTCGAGTCTGACTTGAAGCACAACACAAGAAAGTCTCGTATTACAGCGTGACGCAA
>NC_051405.1:15013299-15013446 GCF_015228065.2 Penaeus monodon
GCGCTGTTCTGACATAACTTTTCCTTTCATCGCCCCCCCCCCCCTCCATGGCCCACGCCGAGCACCCTTTCTCCTTCATTACGGCTCACAAAGGCTGGCTGCAAGGTCTCTCCGGAGCCAGACCTTTGTCCCGAGACTCCTTATATA
>NC_051405.1:15013508-15014279 GCF_015228065.2 Penaeus monodon
CTGAGAGGAAGCTGGGGGAAAAGAGGGAAGGGCATTGGGGAGGAGGGTGTAAAAAAGAGGAGAGGGAGAGAGGAGGAGAAGAGGAGAGGGAGAGAGGAGGAGAAGGGGAGAAGAGGAGTGAGGGAGAAGAGGAGAAGGGAGAGAAGAGGAAAGGATAGAGGGGGAGGAGAGGAGAAGGGTGTGAAGGGGAGTGGGGGAGAGGCGGGAATGGTAAGAGGAAGCATAGGAAAGCAATGAGGGAGAGATTGGGGAGGGAGAGGAAACGAGAGGGGGATGGGAAGGGAGAGAAAGAGGAAGGGGGACGAAAGGGAAAATGGAAAGGGAGACAAAGTAAAACGGAGAAACATACACAAAGAGCGATAGCCGGAGGAAGCGAGTAGAGGGTTTAAAGAGGGGAAAAGAGGAAAAGGAAAAAGTACAAGAGAGCAAGAGCGAAAGGAGATGAAAAAAGAGAGGGAGTGAGTAAAAATGGGGAAGTGATGAGGGGATAGACAGATAAAAGGGGAAACTAGGAAAGAGGGGAGAAACATGAAGAGAGAACGCGAAAAGGGAGCAAGTGAGAAGTAGTAAAAGGGGGAAAAGGCAAAATACTAAGTACAAAGAACAATAGAGATAAATGAGACGAAAGGAAAAGACGAAAAATACGAATAAACATAAATAAACAAGGGGGGTGGGGAAGACCCTTAAAACTAAAAAGGGAAGAAAAAAATAAAAAAAAATTTTTAAAGATAAAGGGGGGGGAAAGGGGGGAAAAAAAAGGGGGGTTTTATT
>NC_051405.1:15014917-15015100 GCF_015228065.2 Penaeus monodon
CCCGGAAAACCCTTTCTTACGCCCACGCTCGAGATCGTGTTTGAGGCCCCGAGATGAAGCCTCTGGGACCGTGCCCCCCACAATGCCTCTTGTATTTTTTTGCTTTCCTTTTTCAAAAAAAAATCCCCCTCTCAAAAAACAAAATACATGTTTTTTTTTTCTTTCCCCCCCTTTTTTTTTAAT
>NC_051405.1:15015505-15015602 GCF_015228065.2 Penaeus monodon
TATCCCGCAAAACCCCCTAATTGGGAAAAACCCCCCCCCCTCAACACCCCCACCCCTTTTAAGAAAGACTCGCCCCTCCCCCTCCCACTACCCCCAT
>NC_051405.1:15015863-15015928 GCF_015228065.2 Penaeus monodon
GGGCCCACGCCGGGGCGCCATCGGCTTTTCACTTTTCCCGGGGCCACGGGGGAAACGAAAAAGGG
>NC_051405.1:15016197-15016508 GCF_015228065.2 Penaeus monodon
GCGATAAGCGAAATAAATACATGAAAAAGGAGAGCGAAAAAGGAGAGGAGGTTAAGTGGAATAAATGATAAACAAAGAGAGTGAACGGAGAGGTTAATTGGATTTAAACGGGGGGGGGGGGGGTTACGAAAAGATCAAAGGATTTTTTTAAAGAAAAGTAAAAAATACAGATGTAAAAAAGGGAGGAAAAAAATCAGAAAAAATAGAGAGAGCATTGGAAAAAAATGGATAACAAGGGTGAAAAAAATTGGCAGAATTCTTCGATGTGTTGAAAATAACCGAGGAAGGATGCAAAATATTTTTTTTGGAAT
>NC_051405.1:15016721-15017087 GCF_015228065.2 Penaeus monodon
AACCCGCTAAACGTCGGCATCGCAAAGCCGAATTCAGCGCCGGCAAGAAAGCTTGCACACGACAAGCAAGAACGAGGCCCGCGGGACCGCCGGCCGCCGCGTCGAGTGCCGCCGCGACTGTCCTTATCGCTGCCGGTGCCGTCCGTGATCGAGGGGGGGGGGGTCGCGGCGCCACCTCATGGCTGTCCGCACCTGCTAAGGCACGCTCCAGCCTCGTAAAAGGAGACATTTACATTGTAAATAAAACACTTCGAGTTTACGGTATCGCTCGGGTCATCGGCATAATGTGGCTGCCAAAGTGGGCCCGGGTATAAAGCGATGCCAATAAAATCATCGTTCTTAAGGGTCTGGATGCAAAGGCTCTGT
>NC_051405.1:15017350-15017580 GCF_015228065.2 Penaeus monodon
GGCTGGCGACAAGAACAGCCTCCTTCGGCGCCGTCGAGCTGGACGGCTCTGGGGTGACTCCCGTATTTCCTCATTTCCGCTCTCCCCGAGTGGCTTATCTATATCCTCCATTCTCTTTTTTCTTCTTTTCTTTTTCTTTCACTTATCTTTCTCTCTGCCTCTTATCGTTTCGCTTCTCTGCGTTCCGGATGTGGATCTCTTCGTCGTCACTCGCACATACACGAGAAAAT
>NC_051405.1:15019424-15019583 GCF_015228065.2 Penaeus monodon
GAGAGGATATATAATAATTAATAATTACATCATAAAGATATCATATAAAATGCAAATGGGCTACGGACAAGAGGAAACGAATGCGAGATAAAACACCAACAAAAGAACAACAAAAAATGTATATCAATAACAATGATATTTTTCAAAAACTGAAATCTC
>NC_051405.1:15019632-15019793 GCF_015228065.2 Penaeus monodon
AGCGAGCCAGCGACGGGCGCGAAAAGGCGAGCCGTCGAGGCGGATCAGCGGCGCGCGGCTAATCCTAACTGGCGCTCGAGACTCACGGGAACCGCGTCCCGTAATCTCGCCAACTGCAGGAGTGAGCGAAATGTAATTCCTATAACGACGAGGCTGAAGGG
>NC_051405.1:15019879-15020510 GCF_015228065.2 Penaeus monodon
AACCACTTTCGCAGAAGTGTGAAAAGTCTAAAGTGAGAAAAGAGAAATCATTTTTCATTTTGTTTCTGTATCTCTTCCCCAGATCTGATTTTTTCGTTTTGCAATTTGAAAAAGTCAGTTTTTTCATCTGTATTTTCTAACGTTTTATTTCACACATCAAACATCCAGTCAGATTTGTTTACTTTACTGATATAACTATTCTTATCACAGTCTGATAAGCACGTCTGATGTTGCAAATGCGAATAAGGTCAACAGTTGCACAAACATGTAGTCCATCCCCCGCTGCAACATGCACGCCTCCGTCTCCTAGCAGCAGGTGGGCGTCGTGAGAGGATGCACGCCCACCTGTGGAAGCAGCGGGTGGGCGGCACGGAGGAACGCCCGCGATAAGAGAGGCCCGCGCGCCGAGCCCTCGTAAAGTATGCAGCGCTGGCGACTGGGGACGTTTACTGTTGTCTTGTGATTCATGTCAGGAGACTTTTGTCATTCCCGGACCAATTTATTTCTTTTATGATGCTACGGTCGCGTCTTACTATGCAGCGCAGGCTCGGTGGCAGCTCCGGCACCATCTTCGTCGGGCGCGGACTGGCCAGCGACCGGCGGCGGGGCGCTCCGTGCCGTGCCCCGCGGC
>NC_051405.1:15020769-15020893 GCF_015228065.2 Penaeus monodon
CCGGCCTGGCCCTTTGAGGAGGTCCTTCCCTTAGCTGATCAGGGAGAGAGAAAGATTTCTCACGGCGTCTTTGTACAGCAACTTATATACACAGAAACGGACACACGGACACACGGACAAACGG
>NC_051405.1:15021012-15021211 GCF_015228065.2 Penaeus monodon
GTCATTCCTGGCGGACAGGGAAGGCGTACCCCAACCTCAGGATGATGCAGTAACACCACCATGAAGATTATCCTCAAAGCCTCTCGCCGTGTGCCTGCTCCTCTCTCCCCAACCAAGGCATCATCTCCCCGACCCCCTTCCCCACCAACTCTTATACCCTCTCCTCCCCAACTTACCCTCCCACCCTCCTCCCAGACGG
>NC_051405.1:15021261-15021538 GCF_015228065.2 Penaeus monodon
AAGCAAGTCCCCCACCCTCCGTCCCCTCCTCTCCCTCCCCCACCCTGGCAGCAGTGTACGTGCCTTCCCACCCTGTCAGGTGTGTGTGCCCAAGACAATAGCCGGTAGTGACAGCCTCAAGACGTTGGCCGGAAGGGCGGACACCTCCTGCTGTAGCCCGCGGAGACAACGAGCTCACGCGGACGCTCTCTGCAGGCGGCGCTGCGGTCAAGACTTTATGGGTCCCTTTGTGTTTGGGGGTTGTGTGCCTCGGGATGGATCGCACGAACGGATACAC
>NC_051405.1:15021741-15022004 GCF_015228065.2 Penaeus monodon
GTGCTAATCGTGAGTGCTTACAAATTTGCTAGACAGCTAAAATGCAATGGTGCCCGTAAGCCATCAGAAAGCCTGCTCGAGTAAATTGAAATTTACAAAAGAGAGAAAACTTCAGAGATTTTCTGACTTCCTCTGGACACACGAGAATTTTCGATTTAATTCATTTATGTACAGAGCAAACTGACAGGCCTTCGTTAGACGATTTGCAACGAACAACAAATCCCCTCCATTTTCTAAAATCTGGATTTCATTAACAGAACGGC
>NC_051405.1:15022165-15022332 GCF_015228065.2 Penaeus monodon
GAATCCAAAAGATCCACTGCGAGCCACTCGGCCGCATCCGTTTCACATTCAAAGGAATTCAAGAAGAGACTATCACATGCCAAGCCTCAAATTACCGAATAAAATGCGCTGGTAATGTCGTCTCGTTAAAAAAAGATACACATTGTTATTCCAGGTAAACTGCTATA
>NC_051405.1:15022538-15022692 GCF_015228065.2 Penaeus monodon
AGTCAGCCCATAAAAGGAACTGTGATATGCGGAGGCCAGACAGCGATGCACCTGACATGCTATAATATAAATCATATCGGATATAAACTACTCGGGGACACAGGGAGGAGATCGTGGGTCGTTCTGATGACATTCCCCCTTTTTTTAGTCGATG
>NC_051405.1:15022739-15022815 GCF_015228065.2 Penaeus monodon
AGGGACGGGAGGAGTACTTCTGTCTCTCGAGTTTTCAGCAACGATCTTTATCGTTAGATATGAAGTACTGAAAAGA
>NC_051405.1:15022956-15023485 GCF_015228065.2 Penaeus monodon
CAGTTCGTGCTCCTGCACAATAAAAACGCGACCCTCCCAGAACACATCATGCACGATTAATCAAAAATTCAACATCTAAATCTTAAACAACCCAAAGCAAATCTCACAAGAATGCAACTTTGCAATAATCTTCGATTCGCCTGCCTGCAACTGCAAATCGAGTCACGGAATAAAGTTGATAGCGTAGCACTAAGGAATTGCGCATTCTTTTCTTCGTTTTTTTTTCTCAAAGATTTTCACCGACGGCTAAAAGAAGACTTGAAGAATAGTTTATTCACAATGCAACACGGAAATAGCTCCGCGGGGGCGAATGCAATTGAATACCATATCACAATAAGAAACTCTCTAGAAAGATACACAGGTGAAAACAAATAAAAAGAAATATTTAAAAAATGTCAAACAACGACAAAATACAAACAAACACACGCTCCGAGACAAACCAAGCAAAGAACGAAAGCCAGACTCTTATCAACATCGTAACAAAGAAATAACGATAAACAAACACATCAACAACAAGAGCCACCGACCC
>NC_051405.1:15023575-15023737 GCF_015228065.2 Penaeus monodon
CATGCCTGCACGCGTGAAATAAAAAAATGAAAAGGAAAAAAACCCTACACGTGTATAATAAAAAAATGAACTGAAATAAAAAAGTCAGGCCTACACGTGTGGAATAAAATAACAAAGAAACAAGCCTACACACGTGACATAAAAAAAAACGACAGGCCTGTG
>NC_051405.1:15023801-15024041 GCF_015228065.2 Penaeus monodon
GACGTGTCTCTCGGGCGACGCCGCACACAATCCGGCCAACATAAATTCATAGGAAACGAAGATCAACCCAACCGACGGGATGTTGCATAATCAACGGACTGCAATACCTGCGGAATAACCGACTGCAGGAAAAGACAATTGCAGCGAACGTTTCACAGAATTAAAGAGCCGTTTAACCGCCATTATTAATGCCCGGATGTCGAGGGTTTGGCAGAATAAACCGGCAGCGAGAAAGAGCGC
>NC_051405.1:15024480-15024907 GCF_015228065.2 Penaeus monodon
GTACAAGCAGACGTCGTCGAAAAATGGGAGAGAGTTGCACTGCGTCATTGTCGCACGTCGTGTGTCTGCTGGTCAGTTCTTTGCCCTGCGCCCGGACTATCAATAAACGGCGTCCTACACACGACAACGCAATTCCTCTATTTATTCTCGTTTTCTTGCTCTCCTTTCTATTTCTCCATTTGTCTCGAGAAAAGCTTTATTTACTTATTCGGCAATAATTAACCTGACAATCAACGCGGCGAAAAAGTGCATTTAGCTGAGTCCTTTCATTCTCCACAGACTATGTACAACCCTGCTGTACAAGAACACGAAGTCACCATACGTCATATATTCTCCATACTTACAGCTGCACTGCCAAAGAACCACCATATATCCACCATACGTAATACATTCTACAGAAACACGACTGCACTATAGACGGGGGCGA
>NC_051405.1:15024982-15025271 GCF_015228065.2 Penaeus monodon
ATGTAATCTACTTCCATAGTAGTAAACAGGATAATAACATTTCGTATTGCAACAGAAGGTAATGATATACACACAGCATATGAGATTTACATTCAGTGTATTCAACAGCAGTGCCAACAACACAGCTACTGATGTATGTAAAAATATACATTCATAAAATTAAGATATAAATAAACGAGCGTAAAATTTGTATATCACATTCTGTTTTACGTTGATTTTGTCCGGACATTAAAAAAATAATCATTCACACTCGACATCCGCATACACAAGCGAGATTAAAAATAAAAGA
>NC_051405.1:15025534-15026908 GCF_015228065.2 Penaeus monodon
TCCTCCCTGACGTCAAAGGCAAATTAATAAAACATGGCAAGAGATATCAAAGTGGAGCCGTATCGATAAAATAATGAAAGGACATCGCAATGCCTCCCAAGCTGGCTCGATAATGCCAGAAGTTCGTGCATGCATTTAACACACTCGTAAGGTGATGCCATTGACACCCGCCGGCCGGTAAGTGGGCGGCAGAGCTGGGATAAACGAAGGGAGAAAAGGGAGAAAAGGGAGGGAGGGAGAAAAGGGAAGGGAGGATAGACGAGAAGGAGGGGAAGGTCAGGAAAAGGGAAAAGAAAGAGAGAAGGAAGGGGAGGATGTAGGAAGATTTGGAAGAAGGAGAGAAGGGAAGAAAGAAGGGAGGGGGTGAAAGGGAAAGAAAAGTGGGAAGGAGGGACTGGAAAAAAAGAAAAGAAGAAAAGACTCGAGGGAAATAAAGATAAAAAAGTAGAGGGGGAGGACGAAAGATTGGGAGAAGGAGAATAGCAAAGAATGAACGATCAAGAAAATGAATAAAGGAGAAAAGAGGTGGGAATAAGAGAAGCTAGGAGCAGAAAAGGGGAGAAAAGCAGGAGACAGAAACGAGAGAAAGCGAAATGAAGGATAAAGCAGAGAAATCAGGAAAGAGGGAAAGACAAAATGAAACAATACAAGACTGACATCTCTGATCAGAATATCAAATGCCCAGGGAGAGAATGTTGCTGGTATGAGGGGGTGGAGGATGCAATGTTGCTCGGCTAAGTGCAACGAACCTTATTAAACAACAAAAATCCACCATCTCTGCTTATCATCTTTTAAAAGATTCTTTTTCCTTGTTTTTTTTTTCTATTCTTTCCGAAGAGTTTTACCTCTCTGTTTTCACTCTTGTAAATATCACATAAACTTTCAGTCGCACGAAATTTACAGCCGCGCTAACAACTTTCGCATTAACTTATCTTCGCGACTTTGATGTGCTTGCAGCGCTCTAAAAAAATCAGACAAACACATTTTTCAATGCAATGCAACGCTGCAACAAGAAACTTCGTTCGCGTAGAATTAAAAAATGCACACGCCCATAACAAGCTCCTCAGTGCATGCAAGCGAACACACACGAACTAAACGGCGTCAGTATCAGTACCGCAGAGGGAACGTGCAAAATATGAATCCAGTGATGAAGGCATTGCAGAAACCAAAACAAATCTGCCGCGAATTAACATTGCAAAAGGGGGGGGGGATAGGAAAGGAGTAGCGGGAAAGAGAGGGGAGGAGGAAGGAGAAGCAAGAGAGAAAGAAGGGCAAGTGTTCAAATATTCTACGGAAAGTGACAGAGTGAACTATTGTGGGTGGGTGATCTAAGAGGTGAACATGGCTTCTCACGTTCGCTCTCTCTGATGGACA
>NC_051405.1:15027129-15028092 GCF_015228065.2 Penaeus monodon
GAGTAAACGTAAAAGAAAAGTCGACAAACAGGAGGGTAATCCCAAAGCTCCACTTCATTCAAGCGAGCCACCACGCCCAATGGAGCCCAAATGATCGCGTGGGCGGCGTGGGCGTGATTGGACCTACCTTAAAGGGACACAACAATGATAAGCACAATTATATTTTGTAACCACCGATGCTTAGGATGTTTGTTTGTCTATGCGTTTGGTTAATATTGAGAAAATATTCAACAAATATCAGTTCTAAAGCAAGCAATCGATGAATATGATTATTATGATTATCATAATAATCACAATACAAACACGGACACCAGCAACAGGACAAAGCACATAAAAAGCGAAATTCAAACGGTGCATAGGCCTACATCCCAACACCTAGGGCCGACAAAAACATTCCAGGAGCCGGCAACAAAAACTCCAAAACGCACAAAGTCAAAATTCAAAAACATGATCCGCTGCCGCCATGCTACGGGCCCGACGTCGCCGACAGCCGAAGCAAGCGAGCCCGATTCGCTTCCCTCCGCCGAATTGCTTCAAACAAGAGCCGAAGCGAGCGACCCCGAGCGCCGAATTGCTTCACCAAGAGCCGAAGCGAGCGACCCCGAGCGCCGAATTGCTTCACCAAGAGCCGAAGCGAGCGACCCCGAGCGCCGAATTGCTTCACCAAGAGCCGAAGCGAGCGACCCCGAGCGCCGAATTGCTTCACCAAGAGCCGAAGCGAGCGACCCCGAGCGCCGCCTCACTTCGAACCGCTCGGCGTCGATTCGCTTGACTCTGCGAACCCGATCCCCGAGCTGCTTCGAATCCCGTGAACCCGGGTGTTATTTTTCAACAGGAAGTAATCATCAGCCATCCAATAAAACAATAAATATTTATCACAGTAATATCACGGCGGGGCAGAAGCAATAGCAATACCATAAACCAGCCTGGTGTTTCGAGTTCCGCGGAGCTCAGAAACCTTTG
>NC_051405.1:15028363-15029168 GCF_015228065.2 Penaeus monodon
GCAACCTAGTAACTTCGTATAGTCGGAACGCACCCGGCTTTAAGAATCAATATTTTAACTAGACAAAACAAAAATATGCTTTGAAAGAAACTTCATCCTCGTAAATAATTAAGACGCAGGACTTCAGACTATAGGAAAAATGCCAATTTTTTTCAACATTATTTTTCATTCCATGTTCCCCATTTTTTAATCATCCTACTGACTCTTCATAACCGGGGTCTTGGACGGCTTCGGCATCGACTCACCTCTCAATATCCGTTATCAATAAAGACGATTATTGTAATTAATGTAACCCAACTCCAAGGATCTATCCGTTCTTTCCCCGACCCAACCCCGCCATTCTGTAGGCGTTTCTCCTCTTTCCCTTTCTCTCTCTCTAGTGCCATGGGGAACTTTCCTTTCCTTTGCCTCTGTTGGATCGAAGACTCCCACGTCTTACATCCTTTTCGATGTGATAATCCTTCCACTCTTCGATCCAAAGGTCTTTTCCCCTTTTTTCTTCCTCCGTAACTGCTTTCCTTCCCTTTTCCCTCACAGAACGCAGCCCTCGTGTTTTCCACCCGCTCCTCGTGTTCTTTCACTCGTTCCTCGTGTCCTTGCATCCATTCCTCATGTCCTTTCACCCGTTCTTCATGTTCTTTCACCCGTTCCTCGTGTCCTTGCACCCGTTCCTCATGTTCCTCCAGCCGTTCCTCATGTTGTTTCACCGTTATGTTCTGTTTCCAAACTTCACCCTGAGCAGCAGAGTCCCCTCCATCATCATGACAAAACACCCTCCTCCTTCCTAATGACACGTGCCGTCTCT
>NC_051405.1:15029221-15029396 GCF_015228065.2 Penaeus monodon
CCTCCGCCCTTTGTTTGTAAGTCCCCTCGAGTCCCCAAACCCGCCCTCGCGCCCTCCGAATTATGTCTTCCCTCTGCCCTGTGATCCTGACACTAACTGCATGCTTCCCCTCACCTCCCTCCCCTCTATAGGAAACAGCAAGATCTAATTCCTGTCAGTAACTTTCCCCCCACTT
>NC_051405.1:15029522-15030143 GCF_015228065.2 Penaeus monodon
CCGACCCTTCCCCTAACCCTCGAGTTAAGGCGCCCCCTCTCCGCCCTCGCTCGTCTAAAACGGTCCCCATACGCTGCACTTTGCTCGATGGGGAACGCCTACAAGTGGCTGCCAAATTAAAACGTTATTGGATGACAGGCGAGGCCCTACAAGCACCACAGCCGGCTTACGCGATCTTATAAAAGTATTATCATCGAGACCAAGGACCCTTTCAGTTTCCCCGAAGGCCTCGCCCCCACACCACGCGGCCTACAGTTAGGTGTCCTTATTCGCACAACTTTCTGGCAAATCGCACCGACAACCACCTAAGAGAACTTGGGCACGGTTTCTTCTCAGGCCCACCTGACTTTCACCGTCAACTAGGCATCCGAGCAAGCAGGCAAGCAAACGGGCATGCAGTCACAGGAAAGCGTCAATAAATCAAAGTTTTCGCCTCGCCCACCGACGCCACGGTGCGAGCCTCCATCACCAATTGTAAGTTTGTTTGCTTGAAGGCACAAACAACACGAGTTTCAATCTACGTGTGTGTGAGTTACCCAGCGTGTGTGTATGTATGTGTGTGGGGGGAGGGAGGTGGCGTATGTGCGTGCATTTGTTGTTTACGCTGTCGACGCACCGATG
>NC_051405.1:15030169-15030419 GCF_015228065.2 Penaeus monodon
AATGTGTGAAAAAATATTCAACAAAGCACTGTTGCGAAACATGTCCAATCATTTCTCATTCATTTAGCATGTCTGTTAATCCCCAACTAGACCGATAAACTAATTAAACAAACTCAACAATCAACAACTCAAAATGTACAAAAACAGGATAATGATCTTTTAAAATATATTAAATTACACAATATTTCGGAGAGGGAAGAAATAAAAGGCCAAACGAGAGGGAAATATTGCTTAATTTCCGACCTAAACT
>NC_051405.1:15030847-15031072 GCF_015228065.2 Penaeus monodon
TAATCCCCCACGCACCCCGTGTCCCCCCCCCGACAGGTAATGACGTCGGCGCGCCTAACCTACTTCCGACACGATAAACACTCGTAAATGCAGGTGTTAAGTTTTCTGCTGCGGGTAAAAATATATATTCGAACGCAATATAATATAAAGAGGGATTGGCGATGGACGAGCTTGCCTTAGACAATCTCCCTCAGAAATTCTCTCTTATCATTATCATTATGATTA
>NC_051405.1:15031254-15031915 GCF_015228065.2 Penaeus monodon
TCTGGAGATGAAAAATTCCTCCTCCCCTTCTATTCCTTACACAACTTGAAAGCGGGCGATGCCATTGCTCGCAGGTGACACGTCTCAATCGTGTCTCATGGCAGCATTTCCGGTCAGACTTTCTGCAACTGCCTCCGATCACGTGTTGTAACCGCAGCCTATACCAGCACGGATAGATGCCCACGTAGTGCAGGCTTTGGTGTGCACCTTGCGTGTAATCATAGCAGGCCGGTTATCTACCAGCTTTTCTTAGTGGAACACTGGCCCCCTACGTCCTCTAGAGGGCAGGTTGGCTCCTCTCCTTCCAATCTTCCTTTTACACCTCCCTCCTGCCGCCCTTCTTTCATCTCCCCCTCAGC
The DNA here is from genome assembly GCF_015228065.2 of Penaeus monodon. Taxonomy (NCBI): domain Eukaryota; kingdom Metazoa; phylum Arthropoda; class Malacostraca; order Decapoda; family Penaeidae; genus Penaeus; species Penaeus monodon. Next base: position 15,031,614 of record NC_051405.1, read on the forward strand.
CCCTCCACCCAACTTCCCTCTTATGTCCTTTCCCCTTTCCTCCCCCCCCCCAATCTCTTTCCCAACGTCCAGCGGTCAGAGGGGGAAAAGTTTCTGCGAGCCATCCGTTTCCCCTTATCACCTGCTGTGTTGGTTTTATGTACAATAATTTACTTTATTGATGGCTGGCTGAAAGGCGGTGCCCGCGGGACCTTCCCGGGCCGCTTCCTCTCGAACTATAACTCGCGGGATGTTCGAGCCGTCTTCGAAACGCGGTTTTATCGAGCGTCGGTTCGGTTATACTGGGAAGCGAATCTCCTGCG
>NC_051405.1:15032049-15032519 GCF_015228065.2 Penaeus monodon
TCTATTTTATCTCAATACGGTCCCGCCATCTCACCCAAAGAGGCCGTGCGGTACAGGGTCTATAGAAGTACTAATATAGACCTTGGTTTCGTATGCGATCACTGTTGTAACAGTTGATAATAGAAGGGTAGTGGCGATGTAAGTACCTATGACATTATAATACCATTATTACGAAGAATTCTCTCCTCTCCTTTCTCTCTTCCATAGCACAAACCTCAATACTACAACATCACTGCCCCATTCCGCCCAGTCCACACCCTCACCCACTCACTCGCTATCCTACTCCTCTGCGGCCACCCTGGCATCCCATTCCCCCCACCCCGCCCATAACAAATAATCACGCCCGCACGCCCACCGATGCCTAAGCTCCCACCCGCATTAGGCCGTCAGGGCGGCCAATTTTCCCTTCGAGGCCACGAATTATGAGCCTAATTACAGCACTCATTTTTGCGTTGTCCAGCCCCCGCTAA
>NC_051405.1:15032651-15032954 GCF_015228065.2 Penaeus monodon
CGTTCAGGGTGGGGGAGGGAGAGTCAGCGCGGCCTACCCCTGCAGCGCGTGCAGGAGCAGCACCGCGTGGCCGCAGCCCGCCAGAGCCTTGCACGCGTCGCTCCTCCGTTGCTAACGAGCGCTACAACACATCTCGGCGGCAATTTATGCGCTCAAACAAGGTCGGCAAACAAATTAGAAAATTATTGAGATAAGGAGGGCGATAAGAAAATAACCTGAATTAAATCAAACATTTAAACAATTATAGTTATCTGATACAGTAATAATGGAGGAGAGGATTGCGCACGGAATAATAATAAACAT
>NC_051405.1:15033550-15033956 GCF_015228065.2 Penaeus monodon
TACCAGACATGCGCTTCCAACAAGTGGGCCAATTGATATAACAAAGAAAGGGTTCAGAACAACAGCAATTTCTGGGGTGAAAGAACGCAATCCCACAATGGCAACTCCGGGGTGGCAACGGAACAAACAAAACGAATAAACAAAAACAAAATTCCGTTATTCCACGTGCATAGCTGCCGAGCGGGGATGAGGAAAAGAGGAAGAGGAGGAAAAAGAGGAAGAGGAGGGAAAAGAGGAAGAGGAGGAAAAAGAGGAAGAGGAGAAAAAAAGCAAGAGGAAAAAGAGGAATAGATGGAGGAAGAAGAGGAGGAAAGAGGAGGGGAGGAGGAGACACTTGTGAAAGAACAGATGGAGGAGGAAGAGATAATGAAAGATTGAAGTAGGCCTATAATGAGGAGGAAATAAA
>NC_051405.1:15034531-15034990 GCF_015228065.2 Penaeus monodon
CCCCCCCCCCCCGAGCGGCCCCCGTCGCCGGGCGGAAACGAACATGGAAATTCGCGCCAAAAGCCAACTATTCGTAATCTGCACACGACACGGGGGCCCCGTCCTTTTAACATATACAGGGACATGGGCGTTGCAGGCGCTTGCTTGCTTGCTTATGTTCATGTCGCTTGCCTGGCGCGCGTTCACTGCAAGGGGCGTCCTCCAAGTGGCTTCATTCCCTTCTTGCAAATGCTTGCATTCATTCCGCCCGTCTGCCGCTGACAGAATGCCCCCCCCTCCCTTCACTTCCAAGTCCTCCTGCAGAATCCACAAGCTCTTTCTCCGCTTGCTCGTCTTTCTCGCTTCGTGAATTCATGCTTGCTTTTCCTCTGTGCCCCCCCCCACTCTCCTTTGATTAGGGTCCGCGGGTTATTTCGGTGACGGAGGGGAGGAGGGGGGAAGATCTTCGTATCTTTCCAC
>NC_051405.1:15035090-15035802 GCF_015228065.2 Penaeus monodon
CCCAACTCCCTCTTCCTCGGCCTACCAACGCTCCGGGCGCTGCCACCATCAATATGAAGAGAACTTGAGCTCCATGACTTATGCAATTGTACTGTTGAATATGCAATTAGGGCGTGCAGGAAACGGTTCTATTTATAAACATTTCCGCTTGTATATATACTGTCAAACCTGTACCCATGAAATACTGCGGCACCCACTGTGCCAAGGGAGAATGTAGCCATGTATTAGTGAACAGCGGGATGCCCTGATTCTGCCGGCGTTGGAATCAGTTGTCATACCTGGGAGCTCCGTCAACCGGGGGGGAGGGGGGCGTTTTCCGTTCGTACAGTATACACGCGGGTGTATACAGTAGGCACTGTGGAACCATGTCTCTCCGCGAGGTGTTCATTATCTTAAGTGCCCATGCAGATACTGCAGGTAAGAATGCATGGCAGCGACATAATGCGACTTAAAACTCCCTCAAAATCAAGCTGATTGCACCAGGATAATCAAACGCATGTTTTACGCGGCTGCGATTCCCCCGTGGCAAGCCCGGAATAAGCCCAAGCAACGGAAGCAAAGATAATGGAACACTCCGTGGATGAGCTGCAAAACGATGGACATGCATATACGACAGACTGCGTAATTCTGCGGTAGATGTGATCTATTTGATTTTCTAATTCTCAGACACGCATTTACTGCAGTTTCCCTTTCAGATAGGATGTGTGTGCTG
>NC_051405.1:15036236-15036360 GCF_015228065.2 Penaeus monodon
GTGTTCTGAAGAAAACTGATTTCTTCATAAAGATACAGGATGGTTCGGCCTTAGCAGAACCTGGAGAACACCAGAACGAAATACACAAAGTGTCGAAGAACGAAATACACAAAGTGTCGAAGAA
>NC_051405.1:15036430-15037055 GCF_015228065.2 Penaeus monodon
AATACCCCTAAAATACCAAAGAACAAATTTCCCTAAAATACCAAAGAACAAATACCCGTAAAATACCGAAGAACAAAATACCCCTAAAATACCGAAGAACAGAATACCCCTAAAATACCAAAGAACAAAATACCCCTAAAATACCAAAGAACAAAATACCCCTAAAATACCAAAGAACAAAATACCCCTAAAATACCAAAGAACAAATACCCCTAAAATACCCAAGAACAAATACCCCTAAAATACCAAAGAACAAAATACCCCTAAAATACCGAAGAACAAATACCCCTAAAATACCCAAGAACAAAATACCCCTAAAATACCAAAGAACAAAATACCCCTAAAATACCAAAGAACACGGCAAAGAACAGAACCCCCGAGCAGAAAGCCCGAGCCCCGGGGATCCACCCCAGACCCCAAGGCGGGGCCGTGCGTCTCTCCGAAGAGGCCGTGAGATCAAGATCTCTCCCTACACATTAGCACAGTCATACATAATGCACAAAGATCATGTGTTCAGATATGTCCAAACTGTCGCCGTCTTGTTACATAATGTTGTTCTGGTCGCGTGTCTGCCGTCGGACTGCGCAGAGCCCTCAGATTACTTGGTAATGCTTTTGCTATAGAC
>NC_051405.1:15037725-15038414 GCF_015228065.2 Penaeus monodon
TCCCCCAAAAAAAAAACAAATACCCCTAAAATCCAAAGAACAAAAAAATACCCCCCTAAAATACCAAAGGAACAAAATACCCCAAAAATCCCCCAAGAAAAACCCTTTAAAAAAAAAAAATACCCCTAAAATACAAAGAAAAAAATACCCCTAAATCCAAAGAACAAATCCCCTAAAATCCAAAGAACAAATACCCCTAAAATACCAAAAAACAAAAACCCCAAAAATTCCAAAGAACAAAATCCCCCAAAAATCCCCAAAGAACAAAACCCCTAAAATACCAAGAACAAATCCCCCAAAAATTTCCAAAAGAACAAATACCCAAAAAATACCAAGAACAAATACCCCAAAATACCAAAGAAAAAAATACCCCTAAAATCCCAAAAGAAAATACCCCTAAAATACCAAGAACAAAATACCCCTAAAATCCAAGAACAAAATCCCCCTAAAACCAAAGAACAAAACCCCTAAAATAAAAAAGAACAAATACCCTAAAACCCCAAAAGAACAAATCCCAAAAAATCCAAGAACAAAACCCCAAAAATCCAAAGAACAAATCCCCAAAAATCCAAAAGAACAAATCCCCAAAAATACCGCCCAAATCCCAAAAATTCCAAAGCAAAATCCCCCTTTCCCAAAGAAAAAATCCCAAAAATTTCCAAGAACAAAAACCCCCCTACCAAAAAACT
>NC_051405.1:15038524-15038996 GCF_015228065.2 Penaeus monodon
AAAACCCCAAAAAACAAAATTTCCCAAAAATCCCCTACCCCCCTTTTCCCTCCCAAAAACCCCTCCCAAAAAAAGAACAAAATACCCTAAAATCCCAAGAACAAAACCCCAAAAAATACCAAAGAACAAAATACCCCTAAAATACCAAGAACAAATACCCCAAAAACCAAAAAGTTTGGGGGGCCCCCTTGGGGGGGGAAACCCCGACCCCCGGGAACCCCCCCCGACCCCAAGGGGGGGGCCGGGGGCGTCTCTCCGAAGGGGGCCGTGAATCAAGATTTCCCACACATTTAGCAGTCATAAATAATGCACAAAGATCATGGGGTCAGATATGCCCAAACGTCGCCGTCTTGTTAATAAAGTTTTCTGGGTGTGTTGCCTCGGGCTGCCAGAGCTCCAGATTACTTGGGAATGCTTTTTTTTATAGACGGGGGGGGGGGTGTTTTTAAGGGGTAGGATGAGAGGTCGGTAG
>NC_051405.1:15039645-15040032 GCF_015228065.2 Penaeus monodon
GAAGCGAGAAGAGGAAAGGACAGGATGAAAGGTAGGAAGGGCAGGGGGGGGGGGCGCCGAACCCCTCGCTCCAGGCAATGGACAGTCAGCCTAACTGAGGCAATTTGCTTAACGATCAAGGAAGCTGAGCAATCGAACGACATTTTGCCGATTTTGTCCATCTTCTTTTTCTTCTTTTGAGATAAGGGGGGGGGAGGGTGATGAGGGTGATCTGGTCAACCACATCGCTGCTTCATCGAACAAAATGAGGTTAAGGGTATCCGTTCCCGTGTCTAGAGGGGAGGGGGTCTATATGCATTAATAAGGAGAAAAATCGTTTATAAACATCACGCTACACTGGGATTAAACTTTACGTTAGTTGCCTTGTCATCGAGGAAAAAGGCAGAA
>NC_051405.1:15040523-15041507 GCF_015228065.2 Penaeus monodon
ATAAAATATATATCAAAACTGCTTGCACATCAATCATAAGCTGCACAGTTAACTGCCAGTTGGGCTATTAGCAAGTTGCTTATTTCTGACACGATAATAACTATAACCCCCTTTTAATTTTGCCCATACATCATACTATTAAATTTACTCGTAACATTTTTACAATTATCCCGCCCATTATCTTTAATACCGGGATTTTAATGCCCTTAAAAAAGTGATTAATATTAATGCTTTCTAATCTTCATCGCTGATACTAAAACACATGCTCACCGGCAGGACAACGCTCTCTGATATAATGTTTTGGATTTTCCCTCCACTTAAGTCTCCCCTCACATGCCTCTACACTAAATAATTAGATTTAAAATAACGCAGTAGCATATATGCAGAGATAACAAAGGAACTCAATAAGTGAAGAAAAATAAATGATGTTTATCAGGTGAAAAATCGAAATGGGGATTCGTCGTCTGACGAGGATTCTAGTGGAGCTCGAAACGTCATGATGCATTTTCTTCTGTATGTTTTCGATTCACTCGCATTCTCACAAATCTCTTTCCGTTTCTACCTTTTGTATTCTCCCTTTTTTATCTTCTGTCGGCTTTATATCCTTGTTTAAAACTATGTTTTCTTCTTCCTTTATCTTGTCCATCCTCTATTACCTTTCTTACCTTTCCCACCTAACCTCACCCATCCCACCCCCTTCACCTCCCCTTTCTTTTCCTCTCACTTCGCATTCTCGTTTCCTCCCCTTCTCTCCATTCTTCCTCTCCCTCCTTCTACCTTTCTGTTTTCCTTTTACTTCAAGTTTCTTTCCCTTCTTCCTTTACCCATCTTTCCTCCCTTTTCTCCCTTCCTTTCTCCCTCTCCTGCCAATCTCCAACGGCGTGCTTCCTCAAGGTAAGGGGAAGGGGTTAGAGGGGGGGGGAGTAAATGGGGGGGGGTTGGAACGTGAGAGACAGAATAGTATAGAAGAACTTAACTCCGATC
>NC_051405.1:15041600-15041720 GCF_015228065.2 Penaeus monodon
TCTTTGACCCTTGGCACATTTATCGAGACAAAAGCTTACATTTCCAAAGGATGAGGTAACTTAAGTATCTTTACCCCCATCGTAGTAAATCCCTGTGCGGAATCACATATCACATACAAA
>NC_051405.1:15041994-15042120 GCF_015228065.2 Penaeus monodon
GTTCTCCATTGCCTGGCTGTATGAGTGGAAACGCGACCCCCCCCTCGCCCCCGGCTACCACGTGCGGCGCCTCCGTGCCTTTCAGAAAGCCTTGGCCACAGAACCGCCTCGGGACGGCCGCGTGCT
>NC_051405.1:15042291-15042512 GCF_015228065.2 Penaeus monodon
AAAAAAAAGGTAAGAACGGGACACAAGACAAAGCGTGTGAGTAAGCTTGTACACAGAAATAATGTTGGTGCCTTTTAACGCGTGCAATGGCTCCTTGGTTGCCTGGAGCCTGGAATTCAAAGGGTTTCCCCGGAGTTACGTTGCGAAGTCTTCAGTCCTTCCCTCTCCTCCCTCGTGACCGCGAGAAAATCACATAATTCTCTCCCCTCCCTCCTTACCTT
>NC_051405.1:15042709-15043498 GCF_015228065.2 Penaeus monodon
CACACCTTCCGAACCAAATTGCAGTCAAAATGTAACTGCAAACACTGAGGGTGAATGATTGTTCACCCTAATTCCTTCTCTTCCCTCCCCCTCCCTCACCCCTTACTCGGAATTACTTGCGCCTTGCCAAAAAAGTACGCGGATCAACTTGTAAGGTTTCGGAAATATTCCTAAGCTGATTGAACAAGAACTGCGAAGTTATTTTATCCGTGTTCTCCTCTCTGTGTTCTTCCCTTTCTCCTTTCCATTCCATCCACTGTTATTTCCCATTCCCTGCCCTACTGTCTACCAATCTCCGATCATCTACTTCCTTTCCCTCACTACCCTACCCTCTTGGCTGCTTCCTACTCCTCTACCCCTCTCCTGCCGTCTCTCTTTTCCCTTTCTTTACTCGCCTCTTCTTTCTCATCCTCTTATTCTCTTTCATCGCCGTCCTTTCTTTCCCTGCTTTTTGGCTTTCTCTTTCTCTCTCCCCTCCCCCACCCCCTTACAAGACCAGTAAAATAGGGCAAACGACGCCGTTCCGACCGACCGTTCCCGCGACCCCCTCCCCCCTTATCTCCGGGTCAAGCAAGGGCGCTCGGGTTTAGAAGTTCCCCGGCGTGTTGACCCTGGCGTTGTGTGTTGTATTTATACCTTAAGGGCGAATGGGGGAAGGGGGGGGGGGTTAGGCTAGTGAGAGCTGTCTCTGCTAGAAATTTAACTTCCTCTAAAAATGTTTAAAACGTTGTTCTAGAAGTTGCTCGGGGGGTATTATCCTTGGCTTAAACAAATGAATGGTTTACATAA
>NC_051405.1:15043768-15044026 GCF_015228065.2 Penaeus monodon
GGGGGGGGGGGGCTACCTAGCCACCTTCCCTCCCTCCGCACCTACCACCTGCAGTTGCCACCTCGAAGCCACCTCCCGAAGTAGCTCGTTCTCAAGGCACCGAGTTCCTCCGGGAGGCGCTGGAGGAGGACCGCTCCCTTCCCGGCAGGAGGCAACAGCTGGTGATGAAGCTGCCTCGCCGTCGCCTAGATAACCGGAACTTTCGCCCACATTACATTAATACTAAGTTCGTTGCTGCCACGCTGGTCCCAACACGTC
>NC_051405.1:15044183-15044470 GCF_015228065.2 Penaeus monodon
TTAAGCCAAGGGAAGTCAAAACCAAGGCAAGCCAAGTCGAGTCAATCCAAGTCACGCCAGGCCGCGGCAGGGAGCACACACGCGGCGGGCCTTGGGAGGGAATGGTCCAAGGGGGAATTGCGAGCGAGGCGGAGTGAGGGGAAGTGAGGGGAAGCGTTTGATGCTGGCTCTTAAGCACACGGCCGGGGGTGGGGGCGCCGGGCTGACTAGCCAATGCGCTTCGAGCTAGAGAGGCAATGAGCTCATAACAACCTCACGTGCTGATGTCTACAGCCTACCCTCTGAGA
>NC_051405.1:15044610-15045010 GCF_015228065.2 Penaeus monodon
CTATCCCTGATGTTGGTTTGGACCATGTACGTCTGACAGCTCCCGAAACTAACGAAACTAATTTTAAATGAAGACTCCAATAGAGTTGGGAATAGGAACACTAAAAACATTAACAATAAAAAAAAACACGACAAAACGGAACACGGCGAGAAAAGAGAAACCCCCTCCCCTCTACCCCCTACCCCCTTTCCACACCCAGAACGAAACCCAGTTCGAAAAAAAAGCAAAAGCCGACGAACGCACTCACCTTCTGCATGGGCGTCCCCCAGAAGTCGTGGAGGAAGAGGTTGGTGATGGGGGTGTGGGGCCGCAGGTCGCGGTTCTCCTTGATGGCGGAGATGTCATCGAAGACAAAGCTGCAGCTGAGGGCGTTCCAGTACACGGCCAGAGCCACCACGAA
>NC_051405.1:15045105-15045222 GCF_015228065.2 Penaeus monodon
CACAGCGTCCAATGTAAACTGAAACACACGCTCGGCCAAGTACAGACACTGGCTGCAATAAAAGATGATGAAGCCTATGAATATTTTGACACGGTTGGGAATAAAAGAGAAAGGGGG
>NC_051405.1:15045298-15045719 GCF_015228065.2 Penaeus monodon
TACAAAAATATCCAACATAAAAAAAAACTGTAGTCAGAGCACAAAAACACACCCGAACCACACGAGACCAGATACCGGGTACTCTTAAAACCAGACAGTGGAAGCGGCTGTACCTGTCTGTTCCATGGCACTCGTACCCAGCCATCGCACCCACACACTTCATTACTCGTCCCCAGTCCCGCACTCACTCGTCCTGTGACCGTGCCGCTGCGACTAACTCCTTCCTCCCAGCGCCAACGGTTTCCACTGGTAATGAATCTGCTGCTGCGAGGGAAAGGAAAAAAAAGCAAGATCGCTAATGTTGCTTCGCTTGTTCCCCGTTGATAGGCTTCCCTCACAACACTGATTTCCTTTTCAACATACATCTGCTAGGTGTTTTATTTACTTATTTATTTACGACTTTTCTAGCCGCCACTAAGCA
>NC_051405.1:15045773-15045893 GCF_015228065.2 Penaeus monodon
TTCTCTCCATTATTTTCCTTCCTTCCACATTTTCTTTTTATTCATCTTCAAGTTTTCCATTATCTTCCACGCTCTCCTTATCTTTTACATTTCTCAACTTCGCTTTCAATCCATTCCTTA
>NC_051405.1:15046147-15046317 GCF_015228065.2 Penaeus monodon
GGAGTGCGCCCGAGGCTTCATTACCAACGGCCGGCGCGGGTGTTGGGAGTCAATATCAGCGCCAGATACCCTTACCATATCATTGCGCTTGCCAAATCGGCCAGTTTACGGTGGATTATTCAAGCGAAGCCCTCTCAGCCCGCGCCCGCACGACCATTCGACGGTGGGCG
>NC_051405.1:15046995-15047628 GCF_015228065.2 Penaeus monodon
ATTTCCAGAAGATGCACGAGGCAGGGAGGGCGCCCTACCTTATGATTCAGGCAGCGCGCGCCGGGGAGACTCTCGGCAGTTCTGTCAGGTAAGCGGGGGACATTCGGCAGATACTTTGGAGGGACGAAGGAAGGGATGGTGAGGGGAGTTAGAGGGGGGGGGGTATCAGGTGAACAGGTGGGGTAAGTGTGACAGGGTGAGTGGACAGGGTAAAGAGGCAGGGAGAGAGTGACAGAGTTATAGATTGAACTGCGGGGAGGGTAATAAGGTAAAAAGGTGGTGGGGAGGATGACAGGGTGGGGGAGAAGTTGGTAGGTTGAGGGAGAAGTTGGTAGGGTGAGGGAGAAGTTGGTAGGGTGAGGGAGAAGTTGGTAGGGTGAGGGAGAAGTTGGTAGGGTGAGGGAGAGGATGGCAGGGTGGGGGAGAAGTCGGTAGGCTGAGGGAGAAGTTAGTAGTGTGATGGAGATGGAGGCAAGGTGGAGAGACAGAGGGAGGGGGATGTCTCTAAGGATGGGCTTCGCGAAAGGGGAGCAACCCCCCCCCCCCCGGCAAGGTTAAGGAGAATTCTCTTGAGAGAGCTTGTTCGAGATCAAAGTAGCTTCTCCTCATCACAGACATTGAAAAACGAGTTCT
>NC_051405.1:15047859-15047975 GCF_015228065.2 Penaeus monodon
GCTCCCTATCCCTCTTCTCCAACTCCCTCCCCTTCTCCCCATCCCCCACCACCAACCTGTCCGTTTCACTCTCTCAAATTGTATATATATACGTCTGGAAATCCTTTTACCATTTC
>NC_051405.1:15048090-15048236 GCF_015228065.2 Penaeus monodon
GGCGAACGAGGACCGCATTCGGCCGAGAGAACGCAGATACATTTAGCGCCGCGACGGGAACTCCCTCTCACGGCCGCGATCGCAACTACAATATAAGGAGAAAAATACGAGGACGCGGATGTGAGCTAAAAGGAGATTGTCACCGA
>NC_051405.1:15048689-15048843 GCF_015228065.2 Penaeus monodon
TGATAAAAAGTCGTTTTCAAATATGAGCGCCTGCCGTCAGTCCACATTACAAGCAGACGCAAGGCAGATCGGTGGTCGCAGAGGAGGGAAAAAACGCCGCGGAAATGAATTTGGTCGACATTTTTAAAAGTCTGGAAATGGGGTGGGATATGTA
>NC_051405.1:15049024-15049229 GCF_015228065.2 Penaeus monodon
CAATATCCGTAAATTTTTGCAGCTGTATACGACAAGTGTTCAAGCTCTGTTGGGTAAGGAGACATCTTTACTGTTGCAAATGCGACGGAAAGGAATTCTGTTTTTATGGGCCACTGCAATATACGCGGGGGAGCGGGGGAGCGGGGGTGAGGGGGAGAGAGTCATTCTTCCGCCTCCTTGTAACAAATGACGTGGACCAGAAGAT
>NC_051405.1:15049409-15049552 GCF_015228065.2 Penaeus monodon
CTGCCTGACCCGACAAGGAAAGGTCACATGAGATGAACCCCAATTAATAAAGGTCAGTAGAGTAAGCTAGGTTGGCCTACACATTCTGGAATGAATGAATGGATAATAACAACAGCAACAAAGTGAATGTATTAACCCCCACC
>NC_051405.1:15049634-15049748 GCF_015228065.2 Penaeus monodon
CAACAATTACGAGGAACTCAAATCCACATGACAAGGCTACTGCGACTACTGACAACATGACATTCGAAATGACAGCGCGGGCATCCGACAACATCGAGATAGGTTTCGACATTC
>NC_051405.1:15049836-15050748 GCF_015228065.2 Penaeus monodon
CACAGGCGTGGGCAGCCTCTAAAAACAGCTTCAATTTTTGTAGGGAGAACTGTGCCATTATATTCTACCGTTGCAAATCTTGGATAGAACATACATACATCTTCCCCCAAGCAAAATTTGGCCCATATAAATGTAATCAGTCATTCATACTTCATGTGGAGTGGTATGAACGTCTGTGACAACACTAACATGTTTGAAATCTACTTAACCTTCTACGTTACAGCAATTATTGTTTCCAAATCTATTATTTCGTCGACTTGCTAATCATCGTTGTCTCTTCTTGTTACATACGATCCACAAACAAATAATTTCCTTGCATGTGAAATTAAACTGCTTTACGTTACGTCTTCCGGCCCTTCAATCATCTATTTATCATTTTACTTATTTTCCAAAAGGATCAAAGTTCTCCTTATTCCTCCAAGACAGTAATTCATGCATTATGTACACCGTCCAGAATAGCAGCACCTTCAGCGACCCCGGAGAGGACTCTTGGGCATCGCCTAAAGACCGATCCGAGCCTCGAAGTGCAAGGGAATTCCAGTCAGAAGTGTTCCCGGCAACAAAGTTCGTGTTGTACCAGCCCAGCCATGCATGAACTTTCCCGCTGCCTGCGCGTTGCAAAATATTATTTTCATAAACAACGCAAGAGCAACCTGCCGCGCACGCCGGACTGAGGCTCCAACGGCATAACATCCATATACATTATTCAGTCTCCAGGTGCCTGCCGATATTAGCGCGAGGGTGCACCTCTGCCCGGCCAAAGCGATATTACAATAGAACGTGGCGTTTCACTCCCGTAGATTTTGATTCCGGCCCACAACCTCGCGTCCAAATAAATCTCCCCCCCCCAATCGCTCCCCCCGCTCTCTGTCTACCCTCCCCCCTTCTCCCGTCTTCCATACCTGCTCGACT
>NC_051405.1:15050973-15051104 GCF_015228065.2 Penaeus monodon
TACATTCAATAAGCTGAAAACATTTCCCTTTTCTGACTAGGAAAAATCTCGGACTCATTCACCACACTTAACGTAAGAGGACGAGGAGGGGGAGAAGGAAGAAGGGAGGAAAAAAAAAACAGCGATAGTAG
>NC_051405.1:15051170-15051483 GCF_015228065.2 Penaeus monodon
GGGAATAGGAGGAACACGATACACAAGTAAGAAACTCCCTACCTTCCCCGAGCAAACATATAACAAAAAACAAAAAGAAGACGAAAAAGGCTGATTTACTTCAGGACGCTCTGGGGAACTGCGTAATGCCCGGCGTCCTGTGGTAAGTATTCTGGGACACAAGAGAGGGGCGTCCTCGGAAGGGCGAGGAGTCTTGCCTCATCCTTCTTCGACCTAGACTTCCCACAGCGCACACCTTCACAGATAAAACGAAAATGGAAAAAAAGGGGCACACAAAAAGAAGGAAAATGTTTCCTTTACATAATCCTGCGTA
>NC_051405.1:15051506-15052136 GCF_015228065.2 Penaeus monodon
CATTATTCAGTTCGCTTCTGCCACACACGCCCACTCTATTTCTGTCTTGTTTGGCGTTTTCTGTGTCCCTGTCTTCTCACATTTTTCCACCAATTTCATCTTCTCTACTTTATCTCCTTTACTCTCCTTTATCCCATTACCTTACAGATTTCCAAGTTTGGCATCCATTATCCATCACCCTTTTTACTATCCCCCTTATCTACCACGCTCATCATTGCCCCTACTTTACCCCTCGTCATCGTCATCTGTCTCCCCCCCCAGGTCACCCGTCACCTTCCTGTACCCATCACCCTCGTCACGGTCATCCGTCGCCCCCCCCCCTTGTTCACCCGTCACCTTCCTTCCTTCACCCACCCCTTATCTCCTTAGCCTTTCTTCACGCCCTTCGCCCCCCCCTCTCTCGTCCCCTTCCCCCTTTTCCTCCCCCAGCAGTGCACGCCCTTCCTGCCTCATCCGCCGTCCTACTCAGCCCTCTTAAGAAATAAATCTTCTTAACATAATGAGCTTTTAGATTATTCCTACCTTTCATATTTCACGCTGTACCTTCGCTCACGCATGCCTTCGTTTCAGCCCCAATAACACACCCCCACCACCCACCCAGTCCTCCCTCGCCACGACGCCTAGTCAACT
>NC_051405.1:15052411-15052558 GCF_015228065.2 Penaeus monodon
TGCATGACTGAGCGATCCATGCTGTGCTTCTGGACGATACATAATGTAAGCTTTCGACTTCATGGACTGTAGAAGTTTGGTCTTGTGTGTGATGGACAGGTTCGGTTCCAGGAATGGTTGCTCAAGTTTCGGGGACTTTGCGTTACT
>NC_051405.1:15052927-15053182 GCF_015228065.2 Penaeus monodon
ACTGCCCTCTGTAGTTCCCAGATCCTGAATCATGTTAACCTCCCTCGCTGAATTTCCGCTGTGTTGCACGAAATTTTGAACGCTGGCAATCTATACAGTTGGCGAGCAAAATTGGCCTCGTTTGTCCGACGTTCTTTCGCTGTCACCGATACTCCGCGGGCCGCCCCTGGTCACGTGACCCTCGTTGTTGTCGATGCACAACAGTCTTTTTGCTGATGTTGTTGTTATCGATGCGCGCCGGATTTTAGCTGCTGC
>NC_051405.1:15053401-15053512 GCF_015228065.2 Penaeus monodon
CTGCGCAAAGGGTGAAGCGGCAAAGAATCCGTGACATGTTACTGACGTGTGAAATTTATTTGGAGCAGAGCATTTCACCTGCGATGGAGCTGAAGGCCGGAAATGCTGTGA
>NC_051405.1:15053605-15054020 GCF_015228065.2 Penaeus monodon
CTGAGTGAGTGGGCGGGTTGACGAAGTGAAAAATGTATATATGATCGATGCAACGATAGCTAAAGGTGATTTTTTTTTTTAGTGATGACAGCACCTTCCGCTGACATGAACATTCCACATTTTAATACAGACACATTTATCCTGGTTCAGTTTTCCCCTCTCAGCACCACGCCAATGTTGTCCATCTGCCATGACTTGCCTTGCTTACCGCTAAATACCACAATGATCTCCCATGATAATCATCTTACTGCCATTTCAGACATGAAATCCATCACACAAGATACTCTGGTAATCGACACTAAACGTCTAACGAAAGCAGTTCAATTTCAAATTAAGAAATATCAACGGTGATAATAGTAATTATCGGACAGACAGACTAATTGAGGACAAGAGAGCTCAGTCTCCCTCTTCTCGT
>NC_051405.1:15054097-15054634 GCF_015228065.2 Penaeus monodon
CCTTTTCCTTTGCCTCAATTCCCCCTCACCCTCTTTTATCAAAGCCTTCCTCATCCCACCATACCTTTCCTCATCTCTTCCTATCTCTCCCTTGTTATCTTCCCTCTCCCTCTTCTACCCCCCCTCCCCCACTACCTTTCCATCTCCCTCTCCTCCCCCTCCCCCTCCCCCTACTCCCTATTTCTCCCATATATCTCCCCAAACCTTCCACATACCTTACACCCCTCCCTCTATACCTCCCTGCCCCATAACCTCCCCCCTCCCCCATAACCTCCCCCTCCTGACTCCCTCCTCCCCCATAACCTCCCCCTCCTGACCTCCCTCCCTGCCCCATAACCCCCTTATAAACCCCTCCTACGCCCCCCCCCCCGGCAATCCTCAAGTCGCATGGCCTCCAACGAGCGAGGAAAAGAGTCCCATTTCCATCCTATTTCCTCGCGCGTCGAAGCCGTAGCTGTAGCGCAGGTCTTGTCGCGTTTTGTTCGGCCGGGGAAGGGAAGAAAGACCCTTTGTCTGCGAGTACACTTTACGGGGGAC
>NC_051405.1:15054749-15055102 GCF_015228065.2 Penaeus monodon
AATCCCGCGGTTCTTCACTCTTGCCCCCAAACGGTGACTCGCTGTGATTCCAAACAGTGCCTTTCACTGTGATTAGGAACGGTGGCCCTCACGAAGACTCGACGACAGCATGACTCACGCTGTGTCTCAGAACGACTAATTGTTCCAAAGACTCCGTATGACTCACCGCGACTCCATTTGAATCGCCAATCCCAACAAGTGCCAACGCCCGAAGCCATGGGAAATGTTAATCTTGTTTATGTTACAAACGCCATTTTACCCCTAGGGATCCATTACAGCCAATTACTCGCTGTAGATTTTTTTTTTACCCCCCTCTTTTTTTTTTCTGACGAGCGTCGGATAATACCCTGGCG
>NC_051405.1:15055230-15055612 GCF_015228065.2 Penaeus monodon
TAATGAAACTCAACGAGGCAATGCCCGATTCTCGATAAATCAGGAAGAGCAACAACCATGATAACATAAACAAAGGCAGGGTGACAAGGACAATAAAACCGAAGATGCAACTGTAAACAATATTAAGAGAGAACAGCTGGGACAGACACGAATGCCAACAACAAAACTAATAACAACAATTACCAGAGGGGATGCAGCAAAGACAACTATAAATACAAAAGCAATGACAACACGGAATACAGCCAACAACACCGGCGAAATGATATTTCACACCAGCAAAAACAACAGGGGGGGGGGGGGCAACGGCACCGAAACGATTTCCAGCAGAAAAAGAGGGGACCAATCGACACGACGTTCAACATCTGAAGTAACACAACAGGGA
>NC_051405.1:15055821-15056201 GCF_015228065.2 Penaeus monodon
AGCAAGGACAACACCACCGCCGACACGATATCCAACACCAGAAGCAAAACCAGAGGAAACAGCAAAGACACCGCCCCCCCCCCCTCCCCCACCGCCAGACAACAGAAGCATCACCAACAGCGAAGACAACAGGGCGGCGAGGCGACAGAGGCCCGCACACCGCGAGGCCGCCCGCGAAATCAAACAGGACTTGGATATTGAATCTCCCGAAGCAAATGCCGTAACGTGTCGTACGATATGCACCGCACTTCCCGAGTCCTCCCCACCGCAGGACACGAGTACACATACACGGAGGACAACAGGCGCGAGACAGAGGTCCTCACTCACACCTCTTTTTAAAGCCTGCCCTCCAACTCCGACTTTACTTTCCATCCTTGATC
>NC_051405.1:15056499-15057230 GCF_015228065.2 Penaeus monodon
ACGTACTCACGGCAACGTAGCCTTCCACACAAACGCACAGGCGCAAGCACGGGAGAGTTAATACAGAACGCGACACTCTGCTTTGGTGTTCCGAGCTCTATTTACACTCTGCGGCACCGCACGCCCTACTCGGCATTTCGCTGATATAGTCGTCACCTTATCGTTTCACCTTCTCTTTCTTTCTCATTTCTTTCTATAAGCCAACTCATAAAACAGTATTTCTTAAAATCCTTAGCGTGAGTAAATAACGAGCGGAAAGCGTGTTGATGGACTCCGCTGTACGCACATCGATCCCTCCCTCCCCATCCCTCTCCCTCCTACCCTTCCCCCACCCATCTCTTTCGCCCCTACCACCCACTCCCCACCTTCCCTCCCTCTACCTCTCCCACTCCCTACCACACGTTCCCTTCTCCTCCCTATCCCAGCTACATGCCCCCTCCCACTCCCTATCTCACATCCCCTACCCCTCCTGCCCCCACTACCCACCCACCCACCCCCCAGCCTATCCCTCCTATCCCACCACCCCCCTCCCCCCAGCCGCCACCCAACTACCTCGTACTTTCGACGGGAATTCGCGCAAATTAATTACGGCGGAGGAAGGACCTTGACTCCCCCCCCCCCCAGGACCTGTTTATTTAACGGCGCTGAAGTGCTCTTTGCCGAGAAATTAGGTTATGACCTGGTAATGACAGCAATAAAGATCAGACGAGCCCTTGAAAATGCTGTCGGCT
>NC_051405.1:15057262-15057376 GCF_015228065.2 Penaeus monodon
CGAAGGGCACCTTTGCTTGTCACAATCACACCGTCTGGAGGGGCCGCGTGGCCGAAGCATAGCATCTTCGTAATCGTCCGGGAATTAGACTGGATTCGCTCAGCAACTAATTAC
>NC_051405.1:15057955-15058037 GCF_015228065.2 Penaeus monodon
TCGAAGGTGAATTAATTCCGTCCCTGCCCCGTGTTGCATATATTTCACCGCAGAGCGAGCACACAGCTTATCCGGCAAAGAC
>NC_051405.1:15058634-15058713 GCF_015228065.2 Penaeus monodon
ATATCCCCTACATAAAGCACGGAACAGATAGCATGGTGGGCTTAGTACACGAAAGTACCCGCACGCATAAGCCAGAGCG
>NC_051405.1:15059867-15060068 GCF_015228065.2 Penaeus monodon
TAACAGGCTATCAGAACGACGCATGCATAAGGACCGTCCCATCGCTCTTTACACCCCGGATATAAACCCTGTGTAGCATTGCGATCAGCCCCTCTGTTCGATCCAACACACTTATAACAAACAGTCGCCGGTCTCATCGTTTGCCTCGTACACAAGGCGCAATGGCGAGTTGCTATTTTACGCGTTGCTATGGCAATGACG
>NC_051405.1:15060343-15060475 GCF_015228065.2 Penaeus monodon
TAGATGGCAATGATCACGCGTTGTCATTGACGCGGCTGTCGACTGCGGGAGTTTCTTTGGTTCGCCGGCGAGGAGTAATCCTTATGTGGATACAACTGTACTCATTATTACTCTCTCGCTAGCAACTTTCTT
>NC_051405.1:15060622-15061392 GCF_015228065.2 Penaeus monodon
AGCCAGCCGGACACCCGTCAACGCAAACACAAGCAAACACACTTAAATGCTAGCAACACAGCCACCCCTTCCACCGGCCCAGCTGCACGGACCCAATGTACACAGGCTCATCATCAAGGTGTATACATATATACAATAATAAGCCTCGACCTCAAACACTTGACGCAACAAAAGATACCCGAGACAGTAATCCATACCTGCTAGTCTTCCTGACGCTACACTCGAAGGGGAGGGATGATAGGGGAGGGAGGGGAGGGTGATGGGGAAGGAGGGGAGGGTGATGGGGAAGGAGGGGAGGGTGATGGGGAAGGAGGGGAGGGTAGTGGGGAAGGAGGGGAGGGTGATGGGGAAGGAGGGGAGGGTGAAAGGGAAGGAGGAATAGGTTGGAGGGGAAGGAAAGGAAGCATGGGTGAAAGTGGGAAGTGGAGAGCGAGGAAAATGATGGTAAAGGAAGAGGAGGAAGAGGGAAAGGGGAGGGGTAGGGGGAGGAGGGAGAGGGTTGGAGGAGGATGGGTTGGGGAAGGAGAAAGGGAGGAAGAAGTTGGGAAGAGGGGGGGAGTGGGAGGTGTGTGAGGCGAGAAGGCCCCGACCGGTAAGAGATAGAAAAAATGATAAATTAAAGAAAAAAAGCTGGGGGAGAAAAAGAGACGAATAAAAATGAGAATAATAAAAGAGATGTCTGGAGAAAAGGATGGGGAAAGAAAAGAAGCATGGATAGGAGAACTAGATAAAGAAAAGGAAATAAGAGAACGAGAGTGAGCGAGCGAGCA
>NC_051405.1:15061604-15061686 GCF_015228065.2 Penaeus monodon
AGGGGTGCCAAGTGCCAAAGAAGGGAAGACAGCGCTGGTGAAATAAAAAGAGGCGTCCTGGCAAGGAAGACAGAAGGAATAA
>NC_051405.1:15061954-15062079 GCF_015228065.2 Penaeus monodon
GATAAATGAAGTGGATAGGGTAAAGTGATGAAAAGGGACGGTATCATAACGGAGGATAGTGGAATGGCAATGATGAAGAACAGACATCAAAATAACAGAATAAAATGTGTGGAGATAAAAGGGGG
>NC_051405.1:15062430-15062785 GCF_015228065.2 Penaeus monodon
CCACGCCCCTCCTCAGAGTCACCACCGGCGCATATGCCTTCGAGCAACGGAAAATATACACATAAAAGTAAACATTTTTTCCCCCTTGCGGTCTCAATTAATGTTGCGCGGTGTACACGCAGGTTGGGGGATGGGGGGGGGGCATCGGGGAGGGGAGGGAGGGACAGTATTCGGAGAGGGAGGGAAGAGGAGGGAAGGAGGGGAGACATAGGGAGGGGAAGGCGGGGGAAGGGAGAGCGAGGGGAGGGCGGGGGAAGGGAGAGCGAGGGGAGGGCGGGGGAAGGGAGAGCGAGGGGAGGGCGGGGGGAAGGGAGCTGCATGGATAACCAGCCTCGCGGTTATTGTGTGCAGTGGT
>NC_051405.1:15062850-15063076 GCF_015228065.2 Penaeus monodon
GCACCACGCACGCCGTCAAAATCTTCAAAAGCTCTACTGCTCAAACAAGGATTTTCCACTGATTTAATAACTTATTTCATCCGTATTACCCTTTTTTGGGGGGGAGGGAGGAGGCGCTGCTGCTGCCCTACGTCTGATATTAAAAATACTCTCTTTTGTCCTGCACTAAAGTGTGAATCTTTACAGTGATACACGGAAAAAAAAGAAGGAAGGACGGAGGGAAGAA
>NC_051405.1:15063154-15063456 GCF_015228065.2 Penaeus monodon
CGCCCAGTTAAAGTCCCGGCACAGACAGGCGCCGCCATCCATAGCTACAACACAGTAAATATGAACCTGTCACAAAATGCAATTATTTGCCGGTGAAATCCAATTGTCAAACATTTAGCACATCATTACTGTTGACAAGCGTGCCCCCCCCCCCCTCCGCCGGCCTGCCCCGTGAGGTCGATCGCAGCTGCAATTTCAGCCGAATGCTAGGGCTGTGGTGATCTGTTCGTTTCTCTTCATAAAAAGAGGGTTTAGTACCAGTTAGCTTTGAGGATCTGACCTTGACAATGGTCGCTCTTTAA
>NC_051405.1:15063486-15063563 GCF_015228065.2 Penaeus monodon
AATTAAAGGACCTTTTTCCCTCAACGAATCAAAAAGACTGCTATAAGTAATCCTCGTTTGTCGAAAAGGGACCACAA
>NC_051405.1:15064428-15065322 GCF_015228065.2 Penaeus monodon
TCTCCTTTCTTTTGTGCCACTCCCGACGGCCCCAAAGCGGCCAAACAGCGTCCATTCAAGCACCAGGCGCCATGGCCAACGCCGATCAGCGGAACATAGCAACATCACTGAATTCGCAAATATATCGGCCGCCCGCATGCTATAAACACATGCATAAAACATTTGTAAATATCGAATCTCATTTGCCGATAAATTAAGCGGTAAATTAATTGAATTCGATAACAATAACGACGACAATAATGAAAAGTATCGGCAGAGCAAGAACAGCCGCTTGCTCACTGATGTCGCAAGCACCCGAGGCCCCGGCGCTTATCGGGGGAAGCCGATATTCCATTTCCCAGAGTAAATTGGCCCTCACCTTCTATTATTATCATTTATTGCATTTTTGCCGTCGGTACAAGAACGCGGATACTTGTACGCACGTAGTGAATATTTGTACGCACGAGCACACGTACACGCGCACACATGCGAGCAAGCGTTAAGATGTATACACGTTAGTGGAAGCATAATTAATTTTCTAACTCAAAAGAGAGGCAATAAACGAATAAAGATGGTTGACAAAAAGTCCTTAGCTGTATCATATTCTGTCACATCTGATATTAACTCACACATTTGGTATTAAAAGTCAATGACACATTTTATCCGTAATCAACTCACATTAATTATCGAATATACAAAAATACCGCATATTAGTTATAAAACATACTAAATTCATCACTTGTTATTTATCAAATATACCACAACACTGAATAGTAGCAGTTCTACCAAAATGACCACAAACGAGCATTTTTCCGAGCACTAACGACCGACACCGAGTCACCATACCAAATGGAGACAGACGGCCCTTTTTGTCTTCCGCGTTCACACCCTCCGCGTCAACCCCCCCCCCCCTCT
>NC_051405.1:15065363-15065474 GCF_015228065.2 Penaeus monodon
TTTTACATCCTTACCTCCCCCATCCTTCTTACTTCCATCCCTTCTGCAGGCTCCTCCTCCACCTCTATTTCCCACCTCCCCCTACCTATAGGCCCCTTGCTTGATTATTTC
>NC_051405.1:15065588-15065812 GCF_015228065.2 Penaeus monodon
TCTCAGCCATCATTCACACTGACGAAGCAACGACCGCCCTTGGCACCGGCCCAAATGTGCTGCCATTGGGCCCACGGACAATAAAGTAGCCCCGTGGAATTATCTGGCCGATAAAGTGATAGAATCTCTAATACGGTTAATGCCCATATCGATGTGTTTCCGGGGCCCCGGCGGTAATTAAATACCAATGACACCCGCGGGCCGTGATCAGGGTATAAGCCCGT
>NC_051405.1:15065841-15065948 GCF_015228065.2 Penaeus monodon
TCTCGTTCACCGTTGTTCATTCCGAGGGGAAATCTCTCTGCTTTATTTTCTATGGCGTGGATCTCCTCCCCTCGCTCCCTTTTAGTAGGTCGACCCACCTAACCCAC
>NC_051405.1:15066142-15066304 GCF_015228065.2 Penaeus monodon
TGCCTTTCTCCCCATGCTATAATTACTGTAGATTATCTACTCCTTTGAGCTACTAAGCCCCGAGCGATGCCGATCAGCTGGTACTCAAGCGCCCCAGTTGCGTTAATAACTGTGGCTATCAAACGAAAAATCACTCTAGCGGCTGACGATACAAAAAACAAT
>NC_051405.1:15066495-15066671 GCF_015228065.2 Penaeus monodon
GTCGAAGTCATCGTCATCAGCTCGCCTGTCTTTTCTCAATCCTCTCTTGTATGGTGCTCTGCCGCATCTCGAACCACAAATCAGTCCCTTTCACAGCATACACGCACCAATCTCCACCGCTCTCAACGCTCTCTCCCTTTTAAACACTTTTTTCCGATCCGTTTTTTTCTTCCTTG
>NC_051405.1:15066813-15067155 GCF_015228065.2 Penaeus monodon
TCGATTAAAAGAACAAGGAGAAAATGACGGTCTAAAATAGGAATCCGCGCGTGCTGTGTAAGGGCCAGTCATCCGGTGCCACAGAAAACAGCCCGCACAGCACAACCGCGTGGCATTATTATTATTCCCGCATGACAAACAGTCACTATCCTGGAAAATATTACCCACAATGTATACCCAACTGTGTCGCAGTCTCGGAGGAGAGAAAGGGCGTTTGGGCTGTGCCTTTCGCACGCCCCTGACACTATATTTTTTTCGGTCGCTTTTATTATTATCTATTGTAAATTCTATACTCCTCGGTTGCTTGCTTGCTGAAATGAGGAGGGGTGGGAGAAAGGAGAT
>NC_051405.1:15067187-15067289 GCF_015228065.2 Penaeus monodon
ATCCTCCACCAAAGCATGCGTACTTTGCCTCCCCCGACCCTCCCTCCCCTCCTCTTAATCACCAGTGCACCCTGCACCCCTGCACGAATGTATGTCCTCATT
>NC_051405.1:15067460-15067721 GCF_015228065.2 Penaeus monodon
ATCTTTTCGCTTCACCAAAAACTGGAATATCGGAATCGGCGGCTTCTCCACCCGTCGCGCTCAGAGGCGGAGGGCGTGGCGCCGTTCGTACTCATGGCTCTCGCTTACTATATACCCGTGAGTTTTGTCTTTTTTTTCGCACTCGTGTTGCACCTTATTAATTTTCGCCTTTCCCGCGCTATTCAGTGGGTGACGGAGCACCTTTATTCATTTTTAATCATTATTTGTTATTCATGACGGGCGCTGCAATGTCTTTCTAGT
>NC_051405.1:15067752-15068000 GCF_015228065.2 Penaeus monodon
CAGTATTATAACTTGCTGTTCTCTCTTTCTCATTTATTTCTCTACTTTCATCTATTTTTTTCGTGAATATGGCTGTGCTGGAGCCGAACTGATACCACTCCTTTCCTTTCCACCTTTTCGGAAATATACCGGAATATCTTTTCAGAGTTGCCATAAAACATTTTGTCCCACGAATACAGTTCCAAGGAGAAGAAAATTCCTTTTTCTCTTCTGTACATTTTTTTCCCAGCAGCACTTTGTTCTGAGAC
>NC_051405.1:15068035-15068296 GCF_015228065.2 Penaeus monodon
CGGCAGCAAGTTGCAGAAGCAGGCATACGCACAGCAGAAACGGGCACTGCAAGCGGGGGCGAAAACCACACACGAAGAGAGAGAGGAAAACAGGGTTACAGGAAAGAGAAGAGGGGGGAGGGGGAGGGTACAGTAAAAGGATACATAGAAGGTGGGGGTGAGGGATAGAATGGGGGAGGAAGGGGGTGAGGGAGAGAGGGAGAGAGAGGGAGGGAGAGGGAGGGGGAGAGGGAGGGGGGAGGGAGGGAGGAGGAGGAGGAG
>NC_051405.1:15068403-15069031 GCF_015228065.2 Penaeus monodon
GAAGGGGGAGAAGGGGGAGAGATGGAGGGGAAGAGGGAGGGGAAAGGGCAAGGCGCGGCGCATGGGCGGCTGAGCGTAAGTGTCATAGAATATAAACTACAGACACGCGATGCCAGTAAAAGAATTCCCATTCCGAATAACTGTTTAACGTCAGGGTTATCCGGCTACATCTTATAAGTCTTTTTTATTGGTTTGTACTGCGAGAGACGCCGTGAGCCAATCGCAGCTGTATTCGCGGCCGCCCCTGCTCATCCGCGGGCGTCTTGGCAATGCTCCTTGAAGACGATTTAATGCAACCCCAGCCATTGACGTTCATCAGCGTGCATTCATCCCGTAATTGAAAATTAACAATCGCTTATTAACTTATTGATTTTAATTACAAATTGCCTATCTCCTGCACCGGCCCTCCCACGGTCCGTGTGTTTGCTCTCGCCTTGAAGCCTTTCATTTAGTCATTCATCTCGTGATATGCCATTTGATGTGAACCGATTGCAAGACGAAGCTTTATAGAGCCATGAAAGATTAATGCGTGATTTTTCCCAAGATCTGAATGTGAGCTTATTGCAGTGCCGTCATCCACCTCCAGTTTTCCACCACACAGCTTGAATCCACCCCGCCACCCTTTCCA
>NC_051405.1:15069315-15069438 GCF_015228065.2 Penaeus monodon
ATTAGTTTTAATTTCTCCCTATGCCTCCTTTCCTTCCCCTCTCCCGACCAGCCACAGGCCTCTTCATATTTACAATCTAAGCCATGTTATTGGCCCTTCTGATCTCCGCTCCCGACCAGGACA
>NC_051405.1:15069554-15070374 GCF_015228065.2 Penaeus monodon
TGGGCACACATACACCCTCCCCTCGCTGGCCTACAAGTGTCCGTTCGTTCCTCGCCCACCCTTTTTCTCCTATACCCCTCACTTTCCCTCGGTCCCGACACCTCCCTCCTCTCCCTTCGCCCGAACCCCTAGGCTCAACCCCTCCACTCCCCTCGGCCCCCTCCCCTCGCCCCAACCCCTGCGAGAGCCAACCGCAAACCGTGTCCTTCACTTCTCGTTCCCTTCCCGCCCGTCCTCCGTTCATTGCAGATGCAGAGTGCACGCTGGTGGGTCGTTTCCTCGATTCTACAGCCGTCCATCATCAGAGGCGTAATTGGATGTCGCGAGTGATGTCGTCTACTCCTCGCGTGCCATACAGTGCCCGTATGAGAATGAGCGAGTGCCACGGTGCCATTCGCAGTAACAAACAACCGCACATCCACCGCGTCTGAGGCCCCTCCTTGCCGCTAACTACCTCACATTCCCGAATTTCCCGGAACAGCCACCTCTAACGAACACACACACATAACACTTGGCACGATAACCTCCCCCCCCCCTTAAGAAACTCCTGATAGTGCCATATACCACGATAGTCCTCGTACAAAGGGCCGGCAGGGGCGGAGGGGGGGGGGCAAGGAGGGTTTCGAGGATAGTGCCACACAGTGCCTGAGGATCGGCCGGTGCCTCATGATGCCTGAGCCGGGGTAATATTGGCACGGTGCTTCAGCCAAAGGGCGTTGCGGCTCCGGGCTATAGACGGGATAAAGGGAAGTCTGACATGTTTTGTTGGTGGATTAGAAGGGATTATCCGCAATACTGCAACAAAATATTATGCTTGCTT
>NC_051405.1:15070408-15070571 GCF_015228065.2 Penaeus monodon
TCCTCGGATCCAGGGCGGCTTTGGGTATTAGCGGAGATAAAGGCGGAGGAGCGGACGGAGGGAGAGGGAAAGGAGAAGATATGGGGGAGAAAGGAGGAAATAGCGAGGCAGAGTGGGTAATCAGGAGAGAAAGAAAATGGGAACGGAAAGGAAAACGGAAAAG
>NC_051405.1:15070692-15071015 GCF_015228065.2 Penaeus monodon
GACAGACAGACAAACATATAGAGAAACACAGGGCACAAGGACACACCACCTCCGTCCTCATCACACATGGCACTCCGCGTAATAAAGAGCTCACAGTTGGCACTCCCCATCACAGTGCATCGACCACTACACGGCAATTACTACTGTACGATGAGGGCCACTTTATGGCAGCGCGTACAGGAACCAGAGAGGTAAACACACAATCAAAAATACACACACACGGACTTACATTTAAGTCTTGTATATGAAAATATCACACTTGCTCACACACAAAACTGACAAACGCCTTAGGACAGTACTCGCACTCAAAAACAAGTACAGGA
>NC_051405.1:15071101-15071231 GCF_015228065.2 Penaeus monodon
GTATTATCCCGAAGTGAATGCAATTACCATTCAATGAACTTTAATTTCCTGACACTTACCACGTGATTGCGCAGCCTGATCGGCCGACACTCCATCAAGCATGTTATTACGGCGCTTCACAGGAAAGCCC
>NC_051405.1:15071478-15071614 GCF_015228065.2 Penaeus monodon
TCCAGAGAAATAATCGATGCCCCCGAACTTCATACCCGAAGCGTCAATCACCCGGAATTCGCGGCGGGACATAAAACCTTATGAGTTACACCGATAAAAAGACACACTGCTTTCCAATTCGTGGATAGCATTACCC
>NC_051405.1:15071750-15071948 GCF_015228065.2 Penaeus monodon
GAGTGCGATTTCTTTTTCTTTTTTTTTTAATTTCTATTCTTCCCTTTTTCCCTTTCTGTTTCCATTTTCTTTCTAAAACATTTCCTGTTCTATTGTGTTTCGATTCTTATGCCGGTCACCTTTTTTCCATTACAATTCTAGTTCTTTCTTTTTATTTTATTCAGATTTTTCTTCCTTTCCATTTTATCTCTAATCACA
>NC_051405.1:15072138-15072267 GCF_015228065.2 Penaeus monodon
TGTTACCTAGAAAGAGATTACGCAAGGTCCGGGGTCTGTGTCACGTGTGTCACGTGTGTCGAGTGTAGTGTCGACTCAGTCTTTTTAAGGCTAACTTTGTAAAATCAAGAGAAAGGTGATAGTGGTGAT
>NC_051405.1:15072331-15072929 GCF_015228065.2 Penaeus monodon
GGCTAGCGGCCACCACACCAAGCGCTCCCTTTAAACCGTCCCGAGTTGCAATTGCTTCTCCGCGTGACAAGAGCAGCGTCAGCGCCGATTCTCATATCAAAAGACGGCTAACTACCTCCTTCTATCTCCCCCGTTTTCCCCTTCTCTCCTCGTTTCCTTCCCTTCCTCTCTTCGTCGTTCGCCACCCCTTCCTAACTCTTCTCCCCTTTCTTCAATTTCCCCTTTTCCGTTCCCATCCTCTCGCCATTCTCCTCTCATTTTCCTCTCCCTTTCATTTATTATTCCCCCCCTTTCCCTCACTCCTCCTACTTCCTCTCCGCCCCCTCCTTCTCCCATTTCTTTCTTTCGTTCCACCCAACCCTCACTCCCACCTCCCTTTCCCCTCCCCTTTCCTGTTCCCTCCCTCCTCCTTCCTCCTCTATTCGTTACGACATTCTTGGAATAGAAGAAAAACCAAACTATAAACTGGTGGCCACAATTCCATCATAAGAGCCAGTCTGAGGCGGCTAAGGGGCCCTCAACACGTGATAACGCCTAAGCCACCCCCTATCTCGTCTTTTACCTCCATTCTCTTCCTACTTGCCTTTATCTTCTATTC
>NC_051405.1:15073209-15074052 GCF_015228065.2 Penaeus monodon
TCGCGTGGAACATCAACGATCTCTTTCCCCCCTTTCCCCCTTTTCCCCTCCCCTCCTCCGCCCCACCCCCTCCCCTTCCATAATTTACAGCTGGTCCTCGTGTTGTTCTGGTTCCAAAGTTTCGATTAACGGCTCGACTATGAATCATCATAACCGCCCTTGCAAATGTCTGACACGCTGTTTAAACACAAACTTCTCCTTGGAGCTTTGATGCTAACTACCCCCTCCCCCTTCTCGCTCCCTCCCCCATGATGCTAAGCCCCTTTCACCCCCCCATCATGGCCCCTCCACCTTGATGATGCTAAGCTTCCTTCCATCGGTGATGTTAATGAAACCGCCCCTATGGTTCCCTCAGTGCTGCTACCAACTAAATCCCACCCATGGTTATGCCAAGTAAGTCCCTCCCCCATAGTGATACCAAACAAGTCCCTCCCCCCATAGTGATACCAAACAAGTCCCTCCCCCCATAGTGATACCAAACAAGTCCCTCCCCCCATAGTGATACCAAACAAGTCCCTCCCCCCATAGTGATACCAAACCCAAATCCCCCCCCTAGTGATACAAACAAGTCCTCCCCCATAGTGATACCAAATAAGTCCCTCCCCCATAGTGATACCAAACAAGTCCCTCCCCCCATAGTGATACCAAATAAGTCCCTCCCCCCATTGTAAGGATAACCAACCTCACCATCCCTCCCACTCTTCCCCAATTCCCCCCCTACAAAATGGAGGATTCTTCACTAAATGTCAAAAGAGTTCTAAGAATGATAAGCCAGAGTCAAGGGGAATAAAACCTATCGTCATCATGTTCTATCAACACACTTGAGATATTAAATGAATCTCG
>NC_051405.1:15074365-15074541 GCF_015228065.2 Penaeus monodon
CGTCAACATCCCCTAAATCCCCTAAACGATAGAACTCCGCCAAATGGGAGAGACAATAATAAACTTCCATCTCTCATCAGAAAACATTACAACAAGAACAACTATACTAATAAAAAAGAACTATAAAAAATAGTAATCACCATCATCATCATCATCACCAACGCATAACGTCTAAC
>NC_051405.1:15075038-15075276 GCF_015228065.2 Penaeus monodon
GCGGGGCGCTTTTCTTCGCATAACTCAACCAACTTTCGCCCTTAACGTCAAAAAAATGCGGGAATCTCCATAACATTAATAATACTTGTCTTTGTTTTATTCGTATCGCAGCGAAACATTAATTCCGTCTGTCATTTTTATTCAAGTCTATCTTCTTCCCTTATATTATCAAACTTTCTCCTGCGCTCCGTCCTTTATCAAGAGAGTTCTCTTTCCTTAACTTTTATTCATTCCTTTC
>NC_051405.1:15075618-15075797 GCF_015228065.2 Penaeus monodon
TTACTCGTCCTCTCTCTTCTTCTTTTCTTCTTTCCTCTCTCCCATAATTTAGCGTCTTATGTTTTTCTTTGCACTTTTTATTCCTCAATTTACTTTATTATTGTCTTCTCCTTTCATTTTTTCTTTCTTCTTATATTTATTTTCTCTCTCTTCATTTCTCTTCATAATAATATAATTTT
>NC_051405.1:15075831-15076069 GCF_015228065.2 Penaeus monodon
CCACACATATACATTTCTTCTTTAATAATTATTGATCTTTTATCCTGACTTCAACACATTATGTCGAAAACTATTGAGGGAAGAAACGAAAGAGAGAAAACGAATGCACAGAAACTAAATGAAAAGCGGGGAAGGAACGTTGAAAGCGAGAATGGATAAAGAGAGAATAATTACAAAATGAAGACAAATCATCACCACAGGAAGAGAAACAAGAGAGAAGCGAGGAGAAAGACCAGAA
>NC_051405.1:15076100-15076741 GCF_015228065.2 Penaeus monodon
CACCCCCCCCCCAAAAAAAAAAGAAACCGAGAAAAAAGAAGAGAAGAAAATGAAACCAGCAAAAGGAGGAAATAGAAAGCACGACGATGATGAAGATAATAATAAAACGCCCACTGATAGCAGCTCCCAGACGCGACCAGAGCGCCACCTACACGCTGCACTTACACTATATCACGTGGCCTGGGGAGTTATTAAGGCCGCGAGAGTTATTAGTGGTTATCATCAGGGGGAAGGGGAGAAGGGGAGGAAAATGGGGAGAGGGAGACGGGGGAAGGGGAGCGAGGGGAGGAAAATGGGGAGAGGGAGACGGGGGAAGAGGAGCGAGGGGAGGAAAATGGGGAGAGGGAGACGGGGTGAGGGGAAGGGAGGCGTCTGGTGGGTGTATGTAGGATTAGGGGAGAAGGTGAGGAAAGAGGGGCGAGGGGAGAGGGGTGAGGGGAAGAGAGGCTTCTGGTGTGTGTGGGTAGGAAGAGGGGAGAGGGGGTGAGGGGATGAGGGGAGAGGAGTTAGGGGATGAGGGGAGAGGAGGTGAGGGGATGAGGAGGGTGTAGGCAGAATGATGGACGAGGGGGAGGCAAAGGGAGGAGTGGCAAGGTGTGGAGAGTATGAGGGGAAAGGGAGAGAGGGGATAAGGGGCTAAC
>NC_051405.1:15076992-15077144 GCF_015228065.2 Penaeus monodon
TGGGGAAGTTAGTTAATGGGAGGGGGGAGAGAAGAGAAGCACGGGAAAGAATGAACACGAGGAGCATGACAAAGCATGGAATTTAAAGACTAGCAAGGCAGGAGACGATAAAACGGAAGAAGAATTGCGTGAAGAGGTCAAGAAGGTAGGGG
>NC_051405.1:15078930-15079290 GCF_015228065.2 Penaeus monodon
AATAAGGAAATTATCTTTTTTAAAGTATATAAAGGAAGAAAAAGTAAAAAATGAGGAAGGGAAAAGAGTAGATGATGGGGGGGGGGAGATATTAAGAGAAAGGGAAAAAAAGAAGCAGAAAGAGGATGCAAAACGGAGAGGGAGAGACAAAAAGAAGAAATGAGAGAAGGAGGCAAGAACGAGACAACTTTCGAACCCCCCCCCCGCCAAACCACTACCCCACCCCTTTAAAAAAAATCGACTGAACACGGATATTTACTCGGCTCTAGAATGTGTTTTCTCTCCCCATTATTTCTTGCATAAATCAATACGAACGTCCATTTTCTTCTCCATCATTGCCCCGCATTATTGGATTACATT
>NC_051405.1:15079683-15080000 GCF_015228065.2 Penaeus monodon
GCCTACTGTCTCCTCGACCCCATCCCCCCGTGTTCAATTATAAAAATGACTAACGCATATCATAAATCCGTTAATAAATATCGTGATATATGAGGAAAAAGCAAGGAAAACAATATATATGAATAAACTAATTGAATAATATATACACATATGAATAAAATGATACACAATCAGAATAAATGAAAAATAATATCCTTACTGAATAATTTAGCCGGATTAATGTCAAATCGTGGAGTTAATCAGTCAGAGTATCTCCTGATATAAGAAGTCCATTAGTCGGGCATTAATTATATATGAGGTGTAAATAATTCAGGCAC
>NC_051405.1:15080215-15080745 GCF_015228065.2 Penaeus monodon
CAACTACCACTACAAAGTTTCACAAGACAGCAAATCTCGCATCTCGGAGGCCGAACGAAGATGGTGTACTCTGGCACCGTGGCACTGGCAGAGAACGCCAATGTCCCTATAGAGCTGACAACTGAATTTGGCACAGAAGCTGGCAAAGTCCTAAGCCTCGAGAAAAGCGCATTAGGGATCGCGGCCTGAATGCTGGGCCTACATCAGCAATTCCCTGCAAATGCTGCAAATGGCCTGTCGCCGGACCTCGCCTCTCGTGGGATTCGGTTCCTTGTGGAGAGAAGCCGCGCGCTCCCCGATGCACACGCAAGGCGGGCTGCGTGCAAGTCAGTCTCTATAATTAACTTCCGCATCAAAATCGACGAATATTTGATTAAAAGGACGCCTAACATCGAATTATACATATTATATTGCATTATATAAAAACGTATCACACACATACTTGTACACACAAAACACACAGTATATCTAATTCATGGTGTTTATATGTGATAGGTATGCACGCGGGCACACACACTATGTAATTCAAG
>NC_051405.1:15080875-15081448 GCF_015228065.2 Penaeus monodon
GAGAGATAAAGAATTTGAAACTCACAACTTGAGTGTCAAGGCCCCCCTGTCTGAACTGAAATACAAGCCTCACCCGCGAGGACTATCCCAACTCACCAAACCTCAAATCACAGCCTCCTCGCTCTAGTCCTCAAAGAAAAGGAGAGAAAGACGTCACACCTGAGATCCCTGCGAGACAACCGCCAGCCCTGGGCAAGCCGTGGGAGCCGCCGTGGAGACCCAGTGACCTTTCGCCCGGAAGCTGCAGACGACATCATCCTCGTCTATTCATGTTATATTTGGATGTCTCGCTGCGCCCGTCACTCTCGCTTCCCTTCGAGGCTGCTCGATCAACCGAAAATTTCACGAAACGTTACATTTCTTTAAGATAACGTGGTATAACTGTGATAAATACCGAAATTATTGGAGTGAAAGTATATCAGTATCTCCCAGACTTACTTTTCTTCCTTGACAGATTCTACAAGCGCATTAATGAACAGTTTTGCTACACATTTTGTTCGCAGCAGTGCACAAAAATTAATTTTGTATATATAGTCTATGACGAATTAGAAACAATAACTAATAATGAAACAG
>NC_051405.1:15081660-15081927 GCF_015228065.2 Penaeus monodon
CACCGCCTTATCAAACCGCAGCCAACAGCGACAGCACAATCCAGAACAATCCCGACACTGTAACTGCGAACACCATCAAGAACCTTAATGCAACCTCGCCCCCCCAAGGCCTTTCTTTTGCAACAGCTATCAATCTCAGCGCGATAGTGACAGCCACGACACTGCCCCCCCCCCCCCAAACCAAGAGTCCCCCGAAAGAGGAACGTCTCCCGCTGAAGAGAAAGAAAAAGAAAAGAGAATGGGACAAAATGGAATGGGGCAAAAAAT
>NC_051405.1:15082036-15082376 GCF_015228065.2 Penaeus monodon
GAAAAAAAGAAAAAGAAACATGGGAAGAAGGTAAATACATTTCTGCCTGGCCCTAGCCTGGCACCCATGGCACCGGCCGAGGCTCGAGTGTCCATGGCGGCGGCGGTCCCACGAGTGACATCCCCGACGTCGCCCATGATGCAATGCGCCACCGCCCCCGCCCCCCCACCCCTACACAGACGACCCGGCGACACGCACGCGGCCGCGACGCGAGATAACGAGACAATGCGCTCGCTCGTGACGGGGGCGAGCGGTTATGAAGCCGCGCTCGCCATGGTGATCCATGTTGTCCGATATCAAATTCGAGGCGGAAACCGAGATTTAAAGGGGATAAGGCAGT
>NC_051405.1:15082535-15082610 GCF_015228065.2 Penaeus monodon
ACGGCGTATGGGGCCCTGCTGACGTGACCGCTTCTCTTGCCTCCGGGCCGACGTCCCTCACAGATTCTCGATTAG
>NC_051405.1:15083019-15083125 GCF_015228065.2 Penaeus monodon
CCAAACAGAAAGAGAAAAGAAACCATAAACAGCCAGACAACTCAACTACAATCCTACAACCATTCCAGATTAACACTGAATCGACAAAAGACTCCGGCCGCTTCCT
>NC_051405.1:15083248-15083539 GCF_015228065.2 Penaeus monodon
GACCCACTTCCAGCGTTTCCTCCTCCCGCCCTCGCCCGCCTTCTCCGGAGGGTCTAGGGGCGTGTCCGGCCTCGAATTCGCCGCAATTAGGCACCTGCCATTCACGCCGCTGTCGCACCTGTCATTACGGCACATCAGCGTCCGCGACTGTACTCTCGAAGGGCGCGCGCGTGCCTCGCCCCGTAATTAGAGTTCGGCCACAAATTAAAAGTCATTACAAAGTATCACGCGCGGGCATAGTATTACCATGGCGTAATTGAAAACGAAATTTGAGGAAAGGGCCTCGTTATG
>NC_051405.1:15083596-15084667 GCF_015228065.2 Penaeus monodon
CATAAAAAAAAAAAGTTACGAAGCCGATGCCTGACCCGGATTGCGCCCCGCCGCGATGAATGAAACTAACCAGCCCTGGATGAAGAACAGTAAGAACCATAACAGAGAAACAAAGCAAAAAGCTAGAGTAAGAAGAGTAAGAGTAGCAGCACGTTGCCAGCCAGGGCAAGAGCTGGAGGAAGAGACGCCAGGCCGACGCCGTCTCCTCAGCGCCGACGAGGCCACCGGACACCGTGCGCGCCGCCCCATAAACGCCTGGCAATCTGCCGTTTTTCTCGTGTGCAGGAGGTGCAGGGAGCTACCGCGCCGACAGGATAATTATACACGTCTCGCTGCCTCCCGTGGCCGCGGAGGTGCCGGCGGGGAGGCGATTAGGGCGGGCGGGACGCGGGGCTATGGGCGCGCTTACGACGTGTCTAAAGGCGACAGTTGAGGCCGCCCGGGAGCTTCTTCGCCCTGCAACTCGTTATGCAACATCTGCAATCTGCCCGCCCCTATCCTTGTTAATTAATTCAACAGCTTTATTGACAATGCCGAGGTACTTTTTTTCTCTTCGTTTTTTGTGAGGGGGGAGGGGGAGGCAGGGGGAAAGAAAGGCGTTTCGTGTTATTCCTTCAGTAAAATCGAAAGAATACGACCAGTTATTTGGCCCCGGGATTGCCTCCTGGTGCGCGTATGTCATCCCGACGGTTTCAAAATTGCTGTGAAAAGAAAACAAAAACGTGAATGAATGACTTTGCAACACAGCGAGGAGATCTCTTCAAAACCCGCATTGCATGATGCATGATATTGCCCGTCATGTGAATTTATTACTCGTCTTCCATTCTTTTGTTTCATGTTCTCGGGTACGTTTCAGCATTACAAAAGTCCTGAATAATTCCCGCATGAAACATCCCAGCTACGTAAACTCACTTTTTTTTTTCTTTGTCTTTCGTCAATAATCTTCATTCTTTAATTCAAATATGGCGGCGAAGGGAGGGTTTCAATTATGTACTTTGAGGGCGAGAACATCATTGCACACCTGATATATATTATCTATGAGAAAGGGAGCTTACGAAGGAAGAAGGGAAA
>NC_051405.1:15084852-15084976 GCF_015228065.2 Penaeus monodon
CCCAATGTGACACCCTATGATCGTAACACCCAACTCGCAACACTAAAACCAACACAATAACCGCATCGCCAAACATACAAATACCAGACGTATAAAAAGACCCTAAACCTATCCTAACCTTTCA
>NC_051405.1:15085011-15085184 GCF_015228065.2 Penaeus monodon
TACCTCACCGCCTTGCAACCCACGCCCGAAGTCCCTCCGCCGTTGCGAGGGAGAGCCCATAAAATACGGCGTCGCGAGGGCGTAGGAGGAGCCCCCGACACTCTCCAGCCCGGGCACTCTGCAGGGACCCTTTTAGCGACGAGACTTTGGAAGATGGGCGAGCGAGGAGGCGG
>NC_051405.1:15085230-15085315 GCF_015228065.2 Penaeus monodon
CTAACAAGCTGATTTACTAGCTCGTTGATTAACAGCCTGGCTAGTTGGCTGTGTGATAGAATGGCTAGTTGGCTGTGTGGTAGAT
>NC_051405.1:15085427-15085909 GCF_015228065.2 Penaeus monodon
ATCTTTCAATCTTCAGCCTGAAGAGAGCGTAGAGGTAATTCTAACCTCCAACCGCAAACTCTAGGGCAGATTATTCGCCCCAACGCCGCGTACCCTTGCGCCAGCTTCCTCAAATTTCATCTTTGTATTTCTGTTTATTTATTCACTGCCATTCTACAATCCATTTCGGAATTTCTCTACTCTCTCCCGACACGACATCCATTAATGAAGACAAAACCAGGCCCTGATTTGCAAGCACGCTCGCCATTATCATTATATACACATTTTTTCTCTCTCTTTCTCTGTTTATTCCTCTTTTTTTCCTCCCCTTCGTTTCTTGCAGGTAAGACTCTTGAGAGGTTTAATTGCAATAATGGATTAATTGCACGCCCAAGCTGTTACTCAAGCAACAATACATCATGCGATACCAAGACTGGCTACTGTTCCTTGGCGATTTATTTTCTCTTCATAATTTGCTTCGCAAGAATACAGGATAATATCAT
>NC_051405.1:15086586-15086662 GCF_015228065.2 Penaeus monodon
GACAAAGAGTGAGTTGGGGTGGTGCGAAATTGTGTATCGAATTATTTGCAAATTCTCACTTTCTATCTTTTTCCAT
>NC_051405.1:15086698-15086805 GCF_015228065.2 Penaeus monodon
GGTTTTGTTAAGCTTATCCACATTTTCTACACATACACATACAAACATGTATTCTCCTAAATAAATAAATAGTTATATGTTATATATGTTGTATTTTGGTTTGTTTG
>NC_051405.1:15086890-15087046 GCF_015228065.2 Penaeus monodon
CAAGGACATTTCTTGCCATCACACAAGCACCATAACTCAAGCATCCGGCAGACGCAGAGTCGGCCGCTCGTCCGCTCTCGCATTTCCATAATACAGGAATTCCATGACACGGAACAAATCCAAGACCACACTCGCTCTCTTTGCCTGCATGCGATA
>NC_051405.1:15087741-15087892 GCF_015228065.2 Penaeus monodon
AAAGAAAAACAACAGGAAGTACACCGTGAGAGGGGGGGGGGGGCACGTGTCTCCAAGGATTCCCGACGCAGGATCTGGCGGGCAAGACGGAGGGAATTTGCATATCCTATTATCCTTCCCGCTATGCTTCATTCCCTCGCCTTCAGTTGTC
>NC_051405.1:15088393-15088632 GCF_015228065.2 Penaeus monodon
TAATCTTCCCCTCTGCGCGCCCACACGCCCGCGCTTTATTGGAGTAATTGGTCATGATCAACAAGATTAATTGCAACTATCCCGCCGTAAAGAACCACCAAACGCCACAATTGCAACCGAGAAAATGCAGGACCGCAGCGCCAAAGATTGCAGCATGCATTACCGCGCGCGTGCGCTCATGTCTCCCGCTTTCATCTTGTCTTCTGAATTTCGGCGAATGTTCTTTGAGAAACGTTTAT
>NC_051405.1:15089122-15089321 GCF_015228065.2 Penaeus monodon
GCAAAACCTTCTTGAAGACTTCCCCAATCCTCCTTTCCCCTCGAAATCCTCTCTCCCTTCCGACCTGTTCCCCTCTTTCTCCCCTCTTCTTCCCCTCTCCTTCCCCTCCGTTCCTCTCATCTCCGCAAAACAAAGATGACAGAACCAGACTCTGTTCCAGCTGAGGAAACCGGGTGAGAAACAGGAAAAAGGATGGAAA
>NC_051405.1:15089813-15089944 GCF_015228065.2 Penaeus monodon
GAAATAATTATAACTCATAAGAAAACATGAAATGAAGTCTTCCCAGCAAGTATTTTCCGATAACTGCGTGTGTGCGGGAAAGATCGATATCAGACCATACACAGTGCGTGTTCTTCACGCCAATTAGACGT
>NC_051405.1:15089993-15090073 GCF_015228065.2 Penaeus monodon
CGTATTTAATATTAATCATCAGTAAAAACTACATCAGATAGTTCAAAACTCGAAATTCAACAGCCTATATTTTTCCGATA
>NC_051405.1:15090154-15090496 GCF_015228065.2 Penaeus monodon
TAGATACATATGCATATAAAAGTCATGCAAACCCACAAACACAAATATACATACTGCATGGCTCTCCCGAGGGCGTTGAACAATGGCGGCACTCCATCATATCAATTTTCTAGAGCCATCAAGTTTGATTTCAAAGCGAGACTCCAAATTTCGTCCACGTTCGGCGGGCCCGGCCAAAAATAGCCAGCGCGGTTGGCCTTCAGCGATTGCAAATTTCTGCCTCCCCCCCTATCACCCCATCCGTCGTCGCCAACGCATCCCCGTTCGCTCTCACGCCGATGCAGAAGGGCAAAAGAAAATAAAAATAAACCAGAAACGACAAAGGGAAGGGATGGAGGAGGG
>NC_051405.1:15090851-15091104 GCF_015228065.2 Penaeus monodon
TGCACTGTCTTCCTCCCAGCCCGAAGCAACCCTGAGCCCGCTGCCCCACTTCCGGCAGCGTGGGCGGCGGGCAGCGCCGGACGCCGCGCCCCGTATCCGCCATCGGTTCAATTCGTCATGCTCCTCGTTATCCGAGTGATAGTGAGAGGCCCCCGAGAGTTTCCTCATTAGCATATTGTGATGCGGAACTCGTGGGGAAACTGTTAACATAATTCGACGTTAGAGTTTGTAAAGGAGGGGAATAGAGCGAGTT
>NC_051405.1:15091222-15091322 GCF_015228065.2 Penaeus monodon
GTGCCGTTGTCCTTTGAGTTTTAATTAGATATTTTTCAGAAGCGAAAAATACAGCACTGACTCTGCACCTGTGAGCTTGTCATCACAATCATTACTATTG
>NC_051405.1:15092262-15092680 GCF_015228065.2 Penaeus monodon
CCCTCACCTGGCGCTACATGCCTACTAATTACCAATTACCTACGATACCACGTGTACCACCCTCTCGTCTCCCCCTCCCATCCCCTTGTCCCCTTGTCCCCCTCTCCCCTACCTTCCCATTCCCCTCTTCCCCCCTCCCCTATCCCCTTAACGTCTCCCCTAAGCTGCCCCCTACCCCATCACCCCCTCCCCCACCTGCCAGCTGGTCGATGCGAGCAGGTGGCGGAGGTTGGGCATGCGGCCGGCGCCACAACGGGCCCGGCGATGCATGCGCCTTGTCAGTGCACGCACACAGAAAAACAAGCATTTTTTCCCATTTTCCCCTTCCTGTGAGAGACTGAGGGGGAGGGGGATCTTTGCTTTTTTTAAGGGGCTCTTTCTTTCAAAGAAAGGGAAAAAGCTATTTTACTTTTTAAGG
>NC_051405.1:15094084-15095013 GCF_015228065.2 Penaeus monodon
CTTTGGGCCTTTTTACGCTTCTTCATTTCACTCTTTCTGTCTTCCTTAACACTTCATAAAATATGTAAAACAAGTTTCTACTTAACGCCCCTACAACCCGCACGTACCTACCCCTCCCCCTCCCAATATCCTATCCCCCTATCAGCCCCCTCCCCACCCTCTAACCTTCTTCTCTCCCTAAGTCTCCAACTCTCCCCCTCTCATCTCCCTTCTTCCCCTACTTCCCTCTCTTCCATCCCCTCCCCCTTCCCCAACTTCTCACCCTTCCACACCTTTCTTCCCCCCTTTCCCCTACCTACCACTTCCCTATCCCATCCTCCGCCCTTCCTCCTTCCCTACCTCTCATCCCTTCCCCAACACTCATCTTCCACCCCCATCCTTCCCTATCTCTCACCTCCTCCTCCCTCCACCCTCCTTCTCCCCACCCCCTACGCCTCCGCCCTTAAAATGGCGCCATTATAACTTGTTGTTAATTAAGCAAGGCGCACCGGGACGAAACTATGGCCGCCTGCAAAGCTTCCTCCGGCGACGCCACGCTGCAACGCTGAACAACGGGCGGCCGGCTTCCGACTGAGGGCGAGGCTGTGAATAAACTGTGCAGCCGCCCGTGTGCCTTGATTAATTGCGAGCCCCGTGCCCTGCTCTATGTACCCATGCCTGCTCCCCTGCTTGCTTGCTTTCCCTGCTTGCCCGCTCGTCTGCTTCCCATGCTTGCCTGCCCCCTTGCTTGTCTGTTCGCCTACTCCCCCTGCTTGCCTGTTTACCCGTGCGCCTTGATCAGCTAGGTCTCTCAGTCTAACCCTTTCTGTGCATCAGTTTGTTTGGCCTCTTCAGTTCGACAAAATCTTTTCAATACACGTTTGCACTGAGTATCCTGAAGAAAGAAGCATGGAAATTATTTAACTTACCCAATCACAGGCTACAGATGC
>NC_051405.1:15095050-15095561 GCF_015228065.2 Penaeus monodon
AGCGAATTTAGTGTGTGTATCGTGTCTACACTGTGTATGTGCTGTGCGTGCATTGTATTTTGTAGTGTATGCATCATGCGTATAATGAGTGCTGAGTGTATGTGCCCATGCATACCTATACATGCACAACCCCCCCTCGACGCCCCCCTTCACCGCGCCCTTCCACCACCTGTTCGCGAGAGCAACGCCCCCTCCCCTCCGCCCACGTCGCACCGCAAGACAGGGTCGGCGAAAGCTCCGTAGAAAAGCCCTTTTTAATCACAT
Source organism: Penaeus monodon (assembly GCF_015228065.2). Lineage (NCBI taxonomy): Eukaryota > Metazoa > Arthropoda > Malacostraca > Decapoda > Penaeidae > Penaeus > Penaeus monodon. The sequence goes on from NC_051405.1 coordinate 15,095,315, forward strand.
CTCCGCTTTCTTCAGCCTCCGTGCTAATCGCGTAAGGTCGGCCGCGTCCCGCCGGGGCGTCGGGAGCGACGACTCTAACGCCTCCTTGCCAATACTTGAGGGGCAATAAGAGGCGATTCCGGAGGGCGAATGGCAGTGATTGCTTTTAAAATAGTGAACTGCATCTCCATTCTTCGAAATTATCTTAATCCCTCGAAGCGAGCACTGGAGCGGATGGGGGCGAGGGGGGTGTAAGGAGGTGGGGCAC
>NC_051405.1:15095818-15096214 GCF_015228065.2 Penaeus monodon
CCCACAGCCTCTCATCGGACTACTAAAGCTTCCACTTCTCGCAGCCTCGACGGTATTGCCATTGTTTTTCTTTTTACCAATATTCCTAATAATTACAAACCGTCTTACTCTCATTCCTACTGACCCGCGATGGACAAACTCGCTGAACCTTTGAACCTCACGGATAAGACGACAGCAATAGTGATAAAGAATGATAAAACAAGGAGTAAAAATTATTGTTATCGGAATACATTTCTCTTACTAATATGGCCATTACATTATCATATCTACTGTTATGTTATCCTAGTCTTCACCGAGGGACCTTTTTTCTCATCACTTTAAACACTTAAAAATCCTCCCACTCCCCCCCCCCCCACTCCACTCAAAAACCTTCACGTTCTCCAGAGTTTTGTTATC
>NC_051405.1:15096446-15096534 GCF_015228065.2 Penaeus monodon
ATGCATCATTCATCTCTCTCTTCATTTCCACATTCTATTTTAATACCTCTTCCTAGGCCTAAAATCCCCCCTTTCCCCCCCCCCCCCC
>NC_051405.1:15096571-15096729 GCF_015228065.2 Penaeus monodon
TCGAAATTCATTTTTATTCATATATATTTTTCTCAACTCGTGCAATTTACCATACTTTGATCCCTTCCCCTCTTTCGCCTAAAACTCGAGGGGGGGGAGGGGAGAGGGCAGAAGGGAGACTGATTCAAAGTTCCAACGCCTGCTTGGGGAGATAACAA
>NC_051405.1:15096916-15097018 GCF_015228065.2 Penaeus monodon
GTTTCCGTTGTTATAGACAGTTTGTAATGTCTTGCGACGCAGTTATCATGATCTCTTCTGGGAACTTTGACCCTTTCTTAGATTTCTCCTTGCGACAAAAAC
>NC_051405.1:15097387-15097672 GCF_015228065.2 Penaeus monodon
CGGCGAGGGCGCTGGCGGGATCCCCTCGCGTGATCGCCGCGCCGTAAATAACAGGCCATCACGCCGGCTAACGGAACAATTATTTACTAGAAGATATCGCATGATACCGCCGAACCGCCCTTCCCCGCTCACAACCATCCGCTATTACTGCGAACATAAATGAAATAGAAATATATTGGAAATCAATTACTTGTACAATATCATTTTCCCCGGCGTTTTACACCTTTCCGATGTGGGTATATTCTTTCCTCTGCCGTATATACAGCCGCCCACACAGTGCAATAT
>NC_051405.1:15098084-15098271 GCF_015228065.2 Penaeus monodon
AAGCACATAACAATCCTTTAAAGATCAAGAAGACGTCTAGAGGATCCACTAAACATTTCATAACATTTTCCCAGGATTCTACAAGTAAATAAACCGAGAGTAAAGTCACACCTTCCACGGATCTGAGCGAAAAGGCGGAGGGAAGTGTCTATGTAAATCGTGATATTTTTTAGTGCCGACGCTTTTC
>NC_051405.1:15098734-15099032 GCF_015228065.2 Penaeus monodon
AACGCTCTATTTGTGAGTGCGTTTGAAACTTTTCTTTTACATTCTTCGAAACTGCTTCGCTCCGTCTCAGTTTTTTTTTTCTTTTTTCAACTATGGAAAAGTATAATATTAATACCTTCTGGAATGGCATTCTGAAGGCTCTGCTGTTTTGGTCTATATACTGAAAAGCTCTCGTGACTCCTACCTCTGTACTTGTGGCCTGTGGTCCAGTTCTTCGTAAAGACAGCATTACACTTGACTAATAATATGTTTCCCGGAATCGTTGTCCACTTATCTTCGTTTCTCGGTGTCTGTTTGC
>NC_051405.1:15099185-15099543 GCF_015228065.2 Penaeus monodon
GTTTTATGACGGTAAAGAAAAGCTTTAATTTTGTTATCGACATTTCCAGCAGTTTGGAACCTGTTCCCTTTGCCATGATCGTCCAGTTAACCTTGAAGATTTGCCAATTTCGCAAATGTTTCCCTCGCTGATTCGATAAGTTCCAAGAAATTGTCTCCTGGAAACTTTTTACGCGAGTCCCCCCCTGCGACACTTTTTACCTTGCTGTAACCTAGTTCCTTTCGGCTCCTTCAGTGCGGCTGCAGGTAATGTTATGGGCTGGACCAGCTTATACGGAGCCCGCGATCCTTATTCGGGCTTTCGGGGGATTTTCCTCTAATCTACGTCGGGCTCTGATATCTTGGTCCTGTTATTTGCC
>NC_051405.1:15099563-15099788 GCF_015228065.2 Penaeus monodon
GCTATGCGACTGTCTGTCTCATTTTTCTTCTTTCCCCCTTCTCTTCTGTCACCCCAAGCAGTGTAAACGTTTTTTTTATAACATACTTAGAAATAAAAAACGCGCAATGTACATACGTACAAAATGAACACATTAATTATGTACGAATCTACATTATTTGGACAAGATACAAACCTTCCAGATGTGCCGGCGGGATAAAGGACATCAGAAATGTAAAAAATGCAA
>NC_051405.1:15100803-15100971 GCF_015228065.2 Penaeus monodon
GCGCCCCACCTTATCTCTGCCTCCGAAGACCTCGGACAAACTCCCCTTAACTACGCGCGTTTGTACTTGAGAGTGGAGCTGCTACTTGCCTCAACTCGGCCGATTATACTGAACTTTGGACGCGTACAACATGCCAACATGGGACGCCGGCATGAGTCCGCTTCGATA
>NC_051405.1:15100993-15101068 GCF_015228065.2 Penaeus monodon
ATAGCGCGCGGCCATCAGCATAGCATACATACCTGAGGGAAATAATGAAATTAGGTTAGAATATTATGTTTACTA
>NC_051405.1:15101111-15101328 GCF_015228065.2 Penaeus monodon
GGCACATTAGCATTCAAATGAATATTGACAATATTGCTATCATCATTGCTATCATTATTGACACCATGCAATCAACATAGTGTAGAATCGGGTTACAAGTACCGTTTGCAGAGCAGTGTGCATGTAGGCCTATGTGGCGGTTTGTGACAATTTTCCAAAATCTTAATGTTACAAAGAGTGAGATGCTGACGGTGGAGTAAGCGTAAGTGAAGAAACA
>NC_051405.1:15101465-15101617 GCF_015228065.2 Penaeus monodon
AGTGGGGGGGGGAGATAGGGCAAGACATCAATCAATTTCCTTATTACAAGACAAACACATTTAGCCACTTCCTGTGCTTCTCCAACACAAACCCCGCGAACCCTCCCTCTTTCAACCACCTACCCATACATTCACTCACGCACACGAACGTG
>NC_051405.1:15101722-15102064 GCF_015228065.2 Penaeus monodon
ACAAACCGCTCCCCTTACCGCTGCCAACGGTCCCTTTAACAGGGGATAAAAAAGGGGCAGAAACAACCACCAACACGTCATTAACGGCTCGTCCCATTAGAAGAAAAAAAAACATATCGAACCCTGACCGTGAGCAAAGGCGGTCTCCAGGAATTACCATTAGAAAATAAAAGGAAAGGAGAGCAACAGACAAATGACCGAATATTGATGAGGTCAACAAGACGTAATACCCAAGAGAAAACAGCGTAAGAAATATTGCCCCAGAGTAAAAACAGGAACGGAATTGATAAACGGAAAAAATAATGGATAAAAACAGCTTTAGGCCGCAAAGCCCTATGGTGA
>NC_051405.1:15102161-15102335 GCF_015228065.2 Penaeus monodon
GGTAGCTACCTCGTGAAAACAACGTCATTAATCACGTAGGGAAAGGCGCTGGACACATGTGTGGCCGGAACCCGTGCTATTTTGAATCAATACTTTGAACAACTAACCGCTACGAACACAATGGGGGGGACGTGACGAAGGTGATCAAAAAGTGTCCCGCCGCAGTCTAGTGGT
>NC_051405.1:15103275-15103939 GCF_015228065.2 Penaeus monodon
CATATAACTAGAACCTTTGGTCTAAAGCAACCTCGCGTTTACAAGGCCCGGTAGAGCAGCACTTCCGGAAGCGAGCATTGTGCAACTTTTAAACGCAGCGACAGCACATTTTCGCTGTCGCCGCGTCCATAATTCACCGGATGCATTTCAATGTAGGGAAATGTTGCCCCATTGACATTCAGTACAGCAAATTCTCATGCATAGGCAACATGTCGGTCGGGTATCACAAGCCGCCGCAGACACGCAGTGGACTAGCCATAGAGAGAGAGAGAGCGCGGGACAACTCTTAAATATCCAAAAAGTTTCAAATAAAAACGAGTTTATGTGCCGTCCTATAACAGCAATTTCCCTCCAGAGTGACGGCACATCGAACCCACCACACAAACTACACAATAATACTACTGCTGTTGCGCGTACCTCACACACGCCACATAAACCCTGGGCACGCGCGTCCATAATACACAATAACAGAAAGTAAAAATAAAACTTGCCTCGGCCCAGTAAACATAAGCTCCATGTAAAACCTCAAGCACTTAGGGGGAACAACAGGTGGTGTGCAAGAAGCACTTGCAACGTATGGGCATTTCCTCAGGCACGGCGAAATGATCCTTAACATTCGACGTTGCTTGTTCAGGCGGGGGGGGGGGGGGTAAGGACGGGACAT
>NC_051405.1:15104307-15104703 GCF_015228065.2 Penaeus monodon
CAAATGCGACAAGCTGAACTATCCAGTCCCCTTTCCAAAACTTAGGAAAATTCACTTCAAGCCATTGGTTCCCCAAGTGGGCGGTACCGCGCCCCTGACGGAGGTGGAAAGATCTTGGGGGGGAGGGGGAAGACATTAGAAGTTAACAAATAACATTTTGTTTTTAGTAAAATCTGAATGCCAAAATATGCACCTAGCACATCCATCCCATTAACAATAACAGTGAACACAATGAACTGCGTTATTCGAGAAAGTTGACTTACCCTTCCATATTGCTGACAAAGCTAAAACTGCTTAACAGATTGGATTATCATATTAGGTTTTATTTGTAAAACATGTCTTTGTGTTTATTCTTGCTTTCAGTATGAACCATACCCCCCAAAAAAGGTGTGTGTT
>NC_051405.1:15104753-15105120 GCF_015228065.2 Penaeus monodon
GGGACCCATGGCAACGTTTCTAATACGTCACGGATCTCACACATCACTGCTGCGTATATTCTGCACTAAAGCATTCGCAATTAACTTTCCTGCGTCACGAGCAACTGACAGATGTAAAAAACCTCTCGCACTTTTCGCACGACACACTTTAACGCACACACTCTAACAAGCTCTAACACACACTTGCAATATACACCTACCTACATAAAACGGATCATTAACGGGCAAAACCTGCACTTTAATTGGATTGAATTTTAAAAATATTTATATAACACCGAATCCTTAAAGAGAAAGAAAAAACATACAAAAAAGAGGGGAAACAATACACACTACATCCTTTTTAAAAATGCAAAGTAGTCGTACACCC
>NC_051405.1:15105163-15105939 GCF_015228065.2 Penaeus monodon
GAAACTTCAAATAATGTCGTTGATCAAGTCCACCGAATTGGCACCAACTCGTAATGCTATTACCACTAATGCACTTGTAATGCCATTACCATTACAGCAGAACCAACCACTGAACATAATCACCGAGGTTCCTGCACAGATACTTCTTTCCATAAATTCGGCGTAACAACATCGGCGGCACATTTGCTATTATCGGAACTACTCCATGATGTTTCCGTGACGCCTTCGACGGGAATCCGCACGTGTTCACTCTCTTGCCTGAAAAGTCTCCGGAGCCGTCGTTAGTTCCTTAATGCTCATATTGACTCGTCAGCAGCAGTGCCGCTGCGTTCGACCATTACAAAGGAACTCTTCGCAACTGCTAACAAGGTTTTAACTCTACGATATAACGAAGAAACGCGATCGGTGTTTCTAAGAAGATCGTTCCGCGGTTGCCATTATAGCTGACAATAACCAACACTAAAACCTTGCCAACAAAGCGGCTAACAACAATAGCCAACCCAGTCATAAATTCCAGCATCCCAACTTAGCCAACATCAGCTGCCAACTTTCCAGCAACCCAGCCAGCCAGAGCAACCAACTTCTGCCAACGACGACGGATAACTCTCCTACCAGCCAAGCCGATAAAAGCAGCCAAAAACAGCAACCAGGATTAAAACAGTCATAGAGAATCTTGACTCATTACTGTTATTTAGCCGACAACAGCATTTCGACCTAGCCGCTGCAACAGTTAACAGCTGCAGCCGCATTTCCAACCAGCAGACAGCAAAATCAGC
>NC_051405.1:15105973-15106733 GCF_015228065.2 Penaeus monodon
CCGACATCAAAAAGGCTCCCAGTTCTGCCAACACCAACTGCCAACCTCCCAAAACTACCAACAGCATCAGCCAACTTCCCAACCTTACCAACATGAAGCCCAGAGTCTCACTCCAGCCAAAAGCATCTGCCAACCCGGACACCACCAGCCAGGAGTTTATGCCACCCTCCATCCAGCTAACACCAGCCTTCCCTCCACGCCAGCCAACAGCACCGCCAACCTGCCAACCCTGCCAACACCAACTGCCAACCTCCCAACCCAGGAAATACCAGTACCTTCCAACACCAGTCATTCTTATCTGCCAGCCTCCCAACCCAGCCAACAGCGTCTGCCAACCTCCCAACCGCCAGCCACCCACCGCAGCCAACAGCAGCAGCCGGCATTCCAACGGCATCCAATAATTACAACCACAATAATAGGGCTGACGGTCTCACCTGATCCTCCAAGCTAACTCCTTCTCCTTCATTACTCTCGGAACCACTTAGTGTCGAACGAAATTAAATCGAGAAGCATATATAAGGGAGAGTTTACGAGTCCCTAAAATAAGCTGGAGAGGAGCACGCAATGAAAGTATTACGCCTTGTTACTGCCCTCGACGAGCCTCTAGCATTCTCTGGAGGATGTTGCTCTGTACGTACACGCACGTACACACGCCTGTGGGACTGTACATGCACGGCGCTGATACACACACGCGTACGGAGGGGTCTGGGGGCTTTCGGATACGTAATTACATATGTAACTGTATTTCTGTCTTGACACG
>NC_051405.1:15106969-15107047 GCF_015228065.2 Penaeus monodon
TAACCCATGTAAACACACCTTCCTTGATTAAGTGCCTTCAATAAACACATAAACCTCCTTAATTGTTGTTGACAAATG
>NC_051405.1:15107117-15107323 GCF_015228065.2 Penaeus monodon
AGCACACGCCCGCCACCAACACACATAAACAGCCGTCGCGCACACGCCAGCACACAAGGCCTTTCCCCATTCACAAGAGCCTCGCCGTCGTGTGTCCCGACGCTCCCCGAGGAGGCCGTTCCCCTCTCCTCGCTTCCCTTCTCCGCTTCCCCTTCTTCGTTAAGGCTCTTTCGCTTTTCCTCCGACAGATGGCGTCACTCTCACAT
>NC_051405.1:15107680-15107866 GCF_015228065.2 Penaeus monodon
CGAATGAGTGAATTAACTTTTTGCCTGCCTCGACAGCTAGTTTATTGTGCATCTCATACCCCGCGGCCGGGAACAGTTAAAAGATACAGAAGGGTCAGGAACTGGGCTTAACAGAGGACTATACAGTATCTTAACATGACACGGTTATTACAATTCTTCGGCTCTTCCCTGCCCTCCCCCCCCCCT
>NC_051405.1:15107901-15108299 GCF_015228065.2 Penaeus monodon
CGATATAAAATGGAAGAGATCTATGTGCCTCTTTGCCGCCCGACGTTGACAGTTTTTCTCCAAAATGTCGCCATTCTTACGGAGAGCAACGTCGCTTCTCAATTCAATTTCCTTCCCTTTCGCTTCCATGGGGCGATGTTTACCGGCGAGGGCGTGTGGCCGGCTATCCCGCAATCCATCAACCGCGAGTGCTGACGAATCAACGGCCGATAGACGGGCGGGTGGAAAAGCATGAATGAACTCTATTCACCAACTCACTCGCCGATATCAGCTGATCTTACAAACAACAACAAACACTCGAGGGAAAAGTTCACTCTCATTCCCTCTCCTTCATTATCCTTTCTTCTCTCCCTCATTGCCCCTTTCGCTCTTCACTTATCTGTCCACTTTTTATTCTC
>NC_051405.1:15108594-15108698 GCF_015228065.2 Penaeus monodon
ATCCCCCACTTATCTAAGCGGTTATCTGAATTATTCCTTCATAAATCGCCTTACTTTATCTATTCCATTTCCACGTTGTACACCGCGCCTTTATCTCCCCAAGA
>NC_051405.1:15108815-15108955 GCF_015228065.2 Penaeus monodon
ACCGCCAGCCATGTTCTCCCCAATCCCCATTTCTTGCCCGATCTTCCATTTGTTTCCCAATTCCATTTTTTCCCAAATCCACATTTCCTTTCCTATTCCCCCTGTCTTCACACCGTAACTTTCCATCATTCCCACCATCT
>NC_051405.1:15109000-15109193 GCF_015228065.2 Penaeus monodon
GACCTCGCCATACCCCTAAAATCTATATCTATCCTTCCTCCTTTTCAATCTCACCCTCGCTATTCGAAGGAAATTTCACTCGACAAGTTAAACAAAAAACGGATAACCTCCTCCCATGCAAACGCTAAATAAATCAATTGCTAAAAGTCGCACACTATGCAAATGCAAAACGGGTTGTCAGGCTAACTATGAG
>NC_051405.1:15109824-15109923 GCF_015228065.2 Penaeus monodon
CGAGGGAAGGAGTTATGAGGTTGGTAAGATATTGGAAAAAAGAGTGATGAGGTAGTGTGACACTGATATTGATGGCGTCGGGGCACAAGAGGAGCGGGG
>NC_051405.1:15111122-15112049 GCF_015228065.2 Penaeus monodon
TTGGTCCCTCCCGCAGCACCAACCCGAGTGCCACGCCGCACACGCAGCCGACCCAAGCCTGCTGCCATACACCCAAATTGGTCTGCTTTGCTGAGGTGAAGCGCCCTGCCAGACCCCGACCCACGCTGCTGACCCACCGACAAGAAAATGTCAACTTTTGCAACACTGCCCACTTTTGTTAACGAAGCGAAGATCACACAAAAACTTACCTAAATCACATCCTTCTGTTCCATGCAATTATTGTCCTCAACTTGTCAATTATCAACCGATTATTATCCTGAACCTATAAATTATCAACCGATTATCATCACCATCTTATCACCCCTGCAAGCGCATCTCCACCTCGATAAAAGGAAGAAAAAGTGGATACTGTATTACGCACACTGGTACTACACCTGCACCGCAACGTACCGTTTCTCGGTGTCTTTGTACTGTAACGCTAGCTAGAAAAACACCGTCGGGGGGAGTGGGGGTACATTGCCATTAAAGAACAGTGGAATCCTCAACCATGTCAATTTCTATATCTATTCACAATTTACCATTCTAACTTTACGTTTAAAATTATAGCTCCCCACAGGATTTCGTCCCACACTAACAGCAGTGCAGCGCACCTTCTGGAAAAGAATACAGTGCAAGTTGAATGATTCTCGCGGCCAGCCCAGAGCTCCGCCTTGAGACGTTGCAGCCGGGGTCCTGCAGGTCCTAAGGAACCAACGGAGCCGAGCTAGTGTTTGTTCGCCAGGCCGTGACGAGAGCCGCCGCCCGGCCCTCCTGCGGTCGAGGGGCGCGGCCGAACGCTCCTCGGGGCAGCGCAGAACGGAACGGCGGCCGACGCTAATCCCGAGTCGTCTCTTTGCTGTTTTCTGTCTGTCTGGCTTTTCTCGTTCACTTCCTTATTTTCTTCATTTTCGATCTCCCTCTCCGTGA
>NC_051405.1:15112116-15112232 GCF_015228065.2 Penaeus monodon
CTAAGAGAAAGGGAGGAGGGGAGATTGATGCATACACCTATGGCTCTCATTATCTTTAAAATTCAGTGTATATTAGTTTTAAAAAAAAATAAAATGGGGGATTTTAAAGTCACTGT
>NC_051405.1:15112283-15112638 GCF_015228065.2 Penaeus monodon
AGGTCAGGGGCGAGCCTGAAAGTAATCCTTCCTTCCCCCCCCCCCTTCCCCAGGTAATTACAGCCCCTCCATCAGCCTATCACCTCCTTCCGCGTCGACGACCGAGTGAGACACGGCAGAGGCGGCGATCAGCACGCTGTTAATTATATCGTCGCGCCCAAAACTGCTGCTAATTAGCGAGGCCGCGGCTTCCTGTGAGGACGCGGCGACGCTGCAGAGGGAAGCGACGGGAGACGTGGCAGAGGAAGGGGAGGGAGACATTTCGTCATGACGAAAGAACTTTCTGTTATACCCGATTGGATCAACCGGATACATGGACTTCCCCCTTAGATAATAATCTTCATTTTCTTTACGG
>NC_051405.1:15112812-15112897 GCF_015228065.2 Penaeus monodon
GAGAGAAACACAGACAGAGCATGAATCGATGTGGGTGTGTTTATATAACTGCGCGTATGTTTGCATGAAAGTATATACACCGCAA
>NC_051405.1:15112923-15113138 GCF_015228065.2 Penaeus monodon
ACTTTGCTCCAGCGAATTATCGGAATCCACGAAGCTCCGCCGGGAAATCCTTAAAAAGACGAGGAGGGGTGCGCAGTGGGGGTGGGGGTGGGGGCTGAGGAACGGACGTCTGCCTTGGGAGCGATGTCTCCGGTCGTTATTCTCCGATAACGACCACGACGAGGCAAAAACCCGCTCTCCCTCCTCTTTGGGTCGTTCGTCTTAAAAGGAGAAAG
>NC_051405.1:15113281-15113718 GCF_015228065.2 Penaeus monodon
ATGTATTGTGTCTGAAGATACGAAGAAAAGACACTATAACGAGACGACCTACATCGCAATCACAGTCGTTTGCGGACAAGTGCTTGCTTGCTTCGCCCTTATTAACGGGCTATGCACACGCACAGGAAGCATTGCACATACACACAGGCTGCCCTGCTGTAAACTAAGGACACAGTTATATGCACATCTGATGACCAGGAGACAAGCAGACACGACTAAGCGTACACACCAAGAGACACGAACAACACGTATGTACAGTACATGCGCTCAACCACACACCTTCACTTAGACGCACATACGTATATACACATAGACACAAAATGAACACAAAATACAAAACGGCCCCACGCACAAAGCGTGCATGGCGGTGGTTGTTACCCGGACGGTAATAGTATTGCATGACTTAATAATTCACTAGACTTCCGCTGTCTTTTGCG
>NC_051405.1:15114077-15114408 GCF_015228065.2 Penaeus monodon
CTTAATCTCACCTGCACTACCATACAGCCCCCCTCCCCTGCCCCTCATCACCCCTATCAAGCAGCGTAACTCTCTTCCACGCTCGTCACATCCCTCCGGAATTCCCACGCGATGTCAACACTTCCAGCCTTTATCCCGGAGATTTCCTTGTCGCCAAACTAATGCCTTATTGATTCCTTCTTCACGCGCTCTTCAGCCTTAAGAGCGCTTTGCTGTGTCGGTTTCTTCTTCGCGGGCATGTATACAAACGAATCGGCGTCTGACAGCCAAGCGATCTTGCGCCCCGAGTTTGGGCATGGGCAGGGTAGCGGCGGGCCAATGTTTGGAGAAT
>NC_051405.1:15114892-15115960 GCF_015228065.2 Penaeus monodon
TATATATTCACGCCCGCACACAAGCAGGTGCCACAAACTGTCCATATATCCGACCTTATTGGGTCCCCAAATGTACCACTATTTCTTGCCGCCGTTTTTCCTCCTTCCAGCTGACTTCCTGTATCTGCTTGAAGAATATCAATCTTTCTCACTTCCTGCCTCTTCGGTCACCTTCCTCTTCCCTTCGACCGGATCAATCACAAAAATCTTCCTTCAGATTTTTAATCCCCTTTTCTCGTTCATCTTCTTCCCAAGTCAAACCTCGCAGCTCAAGGTCGCGCTGCATTTACAAGGTCAGGCGATTGAAAAATTCGCTAAGTTCACTGTTCAACTTCATCTAGCCACCTGGTTCAAATACATCACCTCATATCTAATTCCTTCTTATCTTTCTACTTTTCATCTACTATCTGTAGCCTCCCTACCAAGATGCAACTAGAGAACCATCTTCCAGCAGAACCGACTACTGTCTTTACTACTCCCACTGTTACTGGTTTGGAACCGGACCAACACTGGTCCTAGTAGTACATTCTCTTACTACCGGTACTTACTGCCTTCGCAACGACATCTGCCACCATTACTGCAAGCCCAAATGCCCTCCCCCCCCACCCCATCGCTACCACTATCGCTACCACTTCAGCGTCTCCCCCGCCCCCTCCCATTTAAACCCCTCCCCCCCACCTGCTCACTCTCCCCCTCCCCCCCTCCACTCCCCGCCCCCCGCCACATCGCAAAACCCATTATTATCTCTACCCGGAGCGCCGCCACCACGTGGGAAGCACACAGGCACCACTGCACACGTCGCGGGGATTTCGGATAAGTTTTCCCACGTCACTTTCTATCGCCGCTGACAGACTGTGAAGGATGCTGCTGCGTCTTTGCCCCGGCTTCATCTCCCTCCTTCCCCCTCCTCCTCCTCCTTCGCCTCTCCCTCCCCTCCCCTTCCTTCCCTGTTCCCTCTCCTTCCACCTAGCCCCCTCCTCCCTCCTTCCTCCCTTCTCCCCCCCCTTTTCCAACCTCCCTACCCCCTGCCCCACCCACCTCTCATGCACAGGCGTCTTACGCGAGTGG
>NC_051405.1:15116013-15116259 GCF_015228065.2 Penaeus monodon
CATACTCGCCGACCTGTCTCATCAAATATGAATTTCTCTCCCTCATCCTCCATCCTCGCCTTTTCTTACTTTTATTGCGAATTCTTGGTGTTTTTTTCGTCATCAAAATGTTAAAACTATTTAAAAGGTAAAACTATCGCTGTTTGAAATATCATTCCGGTCACTGAAGTCCGATTAATACATAAAATCGACACACATTAAAATTTTCAGCATCTTATAGGCCTACACATGTGTTATTTTTAATTT
>NC_051405.1:15116325-15116440 GCF_015228065.2 Penaeus monodon
ACCGCCTGCTGGTCCAGTCAATCACCAGCCTCGCACACCTTTTTTCCCGCCCGATCTCCTTGCATTTGCAATTTCGTAATGATTTCCTCTCCCTCCTTTTCGCCTCTCGCTTATT
>NC_051405.1:15116532-15117492 GCF_015228065.2 Penaeus monodon
TGAAACACCTTTCATCTCTCTTGCAACTTCCTGCAATCTCTTCATCCCAGGCTACAGTTCGGCGAGACTTTTCGGCACTTCCATCGCAAATCCTCCTCTCTGCCCTTCCCTCCCTTCGCCCACTCTGCCGCCGCTCTCTTCCACCTTCGCTCGCTCCGCTTCCACCCCGGCCACCCCTTGTTTGTCCTCCATGCCAGTCCCTTTTCCACTCGCCCTTGAGTTCCACCTCCACTGCCTCTACTTCACCCGGCCTCCACTATGCCCCCTCCCCCCTCCTCCACATCCACTTGCTCCACCTCAACCACTCACACTGGCCTTCGCACCTCGTCTCGCCCTCTGCTGCCTCACACTCCTCATTCGAGCCCTCCTCCTGACCCTCTTCTTCTCCCTTCCTTCTCCCTTTTCCCTTCTTTCTTCTTCCCTCTCCCTTCTTCCTTCTTCCCTCTCTCTTTTTCCTTCTTCCTTCTCCCTCTCCCGCTCCCTCTACCTCTACTTCTGCTCTGCCTTACTCCTCTTTTTTTTTTCTTCTTCCTCCTCCTCCTATTCCTCCCTCCTTTCCACTTCCTCCTATTCCTCCCTCCTTTCCTCCTCCTCCTATTCCTCCCTCCTTTCCTCCTCCTCCTATTCCTCCTCCTCCTATTCCTCCACTCCTTCTTTCTCTCCTTTCCTCCGACTCCTTTTCACCTACCTCACTATTCTACCCTACCTATTCCTCCTCCTCAATTCCTCCTATAACTTCCAATCAACAATATTATACGTACATCAACCCTATTCCTCCTCTCCTTCGCTACTCCTCACCTAATTCCTCACCTTCTTTCCCTCCATTAGTCTCTCTACTTCCCTCCAGCCGAGTCACATCTCCTATGCTCCATCGATTCCCCATTTCGTATCCTAGCCTCATATTAACTCCTTATCACTGCCGCCTATGACCCGCCAGCTCCTTCTTCCTCCTCTATTTCT
>NC_051405.1:15117724-15117817 GCF_015228065.2 Penaeus monodon
AAACCCTTTTTTTAAGTTATATTTTTTTCTCCCTCTGTCTATCTCCACCTTTCCACCCATCCATTTCTCTTCATCTTCCCTTTGCATTCGGGG
>NC_051405.1:15117967-15118195 GCF_015228065.2 Penaeus monodon
TCTCGGGGGGAAAAAAGCAAAGATGAGAAGAAGAAAAAAACTGACGCAAGAATTTAAAAAAATATATTTAATAATAATAAGAAAACGCGGAGGAAAAATAATAACAAAAACAGTTTCTCTCTTCTCTCTCTGCCTCGGATGGAAATTCAAAGCCAACTGCAGACGTGCCGGCGAAGACAACGCTTGCAACGGATAATGGTTTACGCGATCTCTGGCTGACGCTGCAGG
>NC_051405.1:15118912-15118995 GCF_015228065.2 Penaeus monodon
CTTTGTCTTGAGCAGCTGTCCTCCCTAGTCACATTTTCCGACGACTTCCTCTTTTAAATCTCTCTTGTAACCCTTGGTGAACT
>NC_051405.1:15119274-15119461 GCF_015228065.2 Penaeus monodon
TTTACAAATAAGACCTTTGTTTTGCAAAAAAAAAGGGCCCTAAAAGGTGAGAAAGGGAGACGCGATTGATTATGGCTTATTAAGATACCGTTCGTACTCTTGCCTTGCGTTACGCTACCCTTTTGCTGCTAATTTTCTCCTCCTCCATCTCCCCCTTCTCCCCGCCAGCCCTTTCGCCCCTGCTCCT
>NC_051405.1:15119814-15119902 GCF_015228065.2 Penaeus monodon
CGGGCTACGCTCTATTTACATGTTCCAATTTCACCGCGTGCTCTCTCTTGTCTGTTTCTCCTGCCTTTCCAAACTACCAAATATAGCA
>NC_051405.1:15120965-15121151 GCF_015228065.2 Penaeus monodon
TTTCATCATGTTATCATTACTTGTAATTCATCATGAAACTCCATGCCTCTGGTCTTCGCTGTCCGGACCTAATCATCTGTTCAGCTCGTACATTCCAGCACCGAGGATGGAGAATGAAGTCTTCGAAACGTCTTTAGTCTTGGCCCTCATTTTCATTTGAAAATTACGATTCCCTAGTGGCCAAGC
>NC_051405.1:15121230-15121884 GCF_015228065.2 Penaeus monodon
CTCGGGAAGAAAAGGAGACAGAGTTAGAAAAAAAAAAAGCGTTCCGTTCACAGTGCAGCAACCGTCACAACTTCCCTACCCCTACCCCTTCCCCACCCCTTCTTTCCACCACCCCCTTCCCCCCCCCAGCCGACCCCCTAAGCACCCGAAGTCCCCGCCCCGCAAGCATCCCGCATCTGGCACCTCGCGAGCACACCGTAGCGCCGCAATCGTAGCAACAGCCCGTCACGTCGCCGGTCAAATCAGCCGTCACACCTGAACACTCGGAACTAACTGCCGGACACAGGGGGGCGGCCCAAACACTCAACAGGTGGCAGTCAACACAATATCTTGGGGGGATGGGAGTGAGTATTAGGGGGGGAAGGGGTTAGGCGTAATGTAGGTCGCAGCCAATAGATGGCGGCACAAGGAGGCAATGGCTGCCAACGTATGCATTCATATTCATGGGCGAGCACAAGAGTCGGCGGGCGAGTTATGACGGGAGCGAGACGCGGCCGGGCCTGAGCGGTGTACAAACCTAAACATCGGCTGTCATGTAATAATTTGCCGAGGATGACAAGCTCCGAGCACAAACCGGAATCCCACATGTAAAGGCTATTTTTAAATATTTTAAAATCATCTCATACACTGCGAAACAAACTCACACAGGCTGCC
>NC_051405.1:15122158-15122419 GCF_015228065.2 Penaeus monodon
CCGTGTTTGTATGTGCGAATACATGTGTGGGGTCTATGTTCGTGTGTGAAGTTAAGAGGCTGCTTGTCCGAGTGCATGAGATTGTAAATGAGACGAGGAAAGGGGATATGTCAAGAAGAAACGAGAGAGTAGAAGAAAAACAAATAGTTACAGTAGAAAGACTAAAAGGGAGGAAGCAAAAGAGAGAAAGACAAAAAGAGAATCAAAGACTAAAAGGGAGGAAGCAAAAGAGAGAAAGACAAAAAGAGAATCAAAGACTAA
>NC_051405.1:15122470-15122821 GCF_015228065.2 Penaeus monodon
TGCAAGCGCATGGACGACAAATATCCATTCCCGTAATAACACCTTTGCAGCGGAGATCCCCGTCCCCGCCCCCTCACCCCCCCGTAAGACCTTCCCCTCCCACACTCCCTCCTAAGACCGCCCCCTCCAACACTCCCTCCTAAGACCGCCCCTTCACGCTGCCCCTCCCTGTCCCCTCCCCCTCCACACCCCTCCTTACATTCCTCCTCCCCCTCCCCCTCCCCCGGTCTCGCTACGCAAGAGAGAACTTCCGCAACTTAAATAATCCCCCATAAATAACTTGGCACCGGCATGACCAACCCTTGCAATCTCTAGACAGGGGTCTCGTCAGCGCCGCTTGCTGTGCCGTCA
>NC_051405.1:15123105-15123459 GCF_015228065.2 Penaeus monodon
AGAAGAGGAGACTGCACAATCCCCCATTCCTCTCTCGCAACTCGCACAGAAATGTGCGCCACAAAGTACACTGCACCGAAGTATATCACGCTCAGTGCGAAGGTACAGTATACTGCACATACACTTTGCAAGAAACAGACGCACGACCCCGAACCACTTGCACGAGGGACACTGGCGGCCGTACGATTCAGTGAACGACATAGGTTCAGGGTTCAGCTCCGTAACAAGGATCTATTTTCCACAACATTTACAGTGCCCTTTTTTCGTTGGAAGATTGCCAATGCAAGTGATAACAGTTAGAGACTGATAAATGAACAGCTGTGAAGTTGGACGATTAGCAAGATAAAACACTCA
>NC_051405.1:15123792-15123944 GCF_015228065.2 Penaeus monodon
GAATGCACGAACGCACATTTCTTCAATTATTAATTCAATTTCCCAAGCTATATGCAGGATCCGTCCGGCGTTGTTTCCACTATACAGTACATCCTGAGCGCATGCACCTTCCAAGGGGTTAGGGAGGGAGTCGAAGTGGGGGCTTCGGTTGG
>NC_051405.1:15123974-15124198 GCF_015228065.2 Penaeus monodon
GTGTCAAAAAAGGGGGATGAAGAGAAAGCCCTTCTTCATTTCTAATTCTCTTCTCTTCCTTTCTTTCTGATCCTCTCTGGCTTTCTTCCACTGTATACAGTATCTGGGATGTGTCCAGTGTGTGTTAGTGGTGTGTGTGAGTGTGGGGTTGTGTGTGTGTGGGGTGGTGTGGTGGTGGGGTGGTGGACGGTAGTGAGGGGTGTTGATAAGTAGTGGGGTGAGTG
>NC_051405.1:15124366-15124561 GCF_015228065.2 Penaeus monodon
GTTATATTTCGCCTGCCTCTCTCGCTCTTCATTCACGCGTCTCTCACCCAACCTCGGTTAGTGAACTGTATTTCCGCCAGCCGCCCACGGGAGGTGAGGAGACTCGGGAGAGCAGAGACCTCGATCTCCTCTCCCAAAACGTGGAATAATAAACTTCGGCATTTTGTATCGGCGGCGTGGCAGCAGGCGCCCGAC
>NC_051405.1:15124590-15124656 GCF_015228065.2 Penaeus monodon
AAAACATCCGGCGAGGGAGCGAAGCAGCATCCCTCATTCCTCTCCTCAATGAGCCCGGGATCAGGC
>NC_051405.1:15124975-15125103 GCF_015228065.2 Penaeus monodon
ATGGGGTAGATACGCGCGACCCGAACAGGTGGCTCTTGCGGCACCCGTGATGCTGGGGAGGGGGAAGGGGGGGAGGGGGAGAGCTTTATGTGGCAGGCGAAAAAAGGGAATAGAAAAGAGAAGAGAAA
>NC_051405.1:15125359-15125465 GCF_015228065.2 Penaeus monodon
ATAGAAATTGAGACGACAGACGGAGATTAAGTGTTTTGCAATGTTCTTGCCCAGTCCCGATGAAGCTTGCAAGAGCTGGGTGTCCTCAACATTTTACAATACAGTC
>NC_051405.1:15125691-15125917 GCF_015228065.2 Penaeus monodon
TCTCTCGCTACTCCCCAAAATGACATTCACGCAAGGCACTTAGACTGCCCCAGAATCAGCTGATCGCTCCCCATAGGAGGACCCCACAGCACGAGGGACCCCGCATGCAGTGACACAGATATCCTATTTTGAAAGACGATAAATCTCGTTCCCGGATTCCATGGACTGTAGGGAGTCCCGCGTGCAATCTACAGAGTGCATTCTGGCTGTCACTGCAACATGACCC
>NC_051405.1:15125936-15127055 GCF_015228065.2 Penaeus monodon
TACGGCGCAACACTTTGGCAACTTCCCTGACATCAACAGTACTTCGTCCTGTCTCCTGTTTAAATGTTTTCCCGGAGTCTAATTTCATTAATTACAAGGTCAATGCCGGTTGCATAACAGTAGTGAACAGTACGCCTCTATTTCAATTGCGTTTTTTAGTTTTCACGTTCAAAGCACAGATTTAAGCCGTGACATTCGAGCTACACAGGCAGACAATTACGGAAGATTCTGTCACAAAGAAGAGAAAATTCTGACGTGAGAATGGCGGAAGCACGAAAATGGAGGCCGAGTGAGCACCTCTGACCGATCAAACTAGTCTTTACTCTTATTTTTATTCTTACTCGTCTTGTCTCCCTCAAACCGAACAATTTCATATTCATTCATCGCTTATCATTCACTGCCGTCATTCAAAGCACGATGAGTGGCTAACTTCCATCGAACTAACGACACCTTCCCCGCCACCGGCCACCGATGCCCGAGACCTAGGTAAGCACCTGCGGCCGACTAACCTAGCGATACCGTTTTATCTTCTATTCAACACTCACTATGTCACTACTCTCTGCACGTATACATTACACAGTTTTTCAAAGTGCATTCGCTTTTACTGCAACATCAGAATGCAGAGAGAGCTGAACTCTCATCCCTCTAACAACAATTTCTTCCATCAACCGTCATCGATACTGCGGAGATTTTCAGCTTCGTCGATTTTCAATTCCTCCCGAAAAGTCATCGCCGGTTTGGACGACCGCAGTTCATGCTCTCAGGTCAACCTTTATAATTGCATCGACTTTTCTTCGTGGAACAAAGGCGAGTCTTTGGAATTGCCCGCAGTGAAGGCTTTGCTCAGAGCCGGGTTAAAGCCTGACGCAAATGCTACACAGGCAACCGCACTCTCAACTGCCCGTCAATCTAAGCTGTTATATATGAGCGCAAAATAAATGCGACACTTCACAAATGAAAGCGGAACGTTTCCAAAAATATATATTCCCCGCTTTTTAAATAAACATAGCCGGCGATTAAATATACTGATCCCTGTTGCAAATGGATGATATATTTCACCTTCGTGTGTGCATTCACGCAATAGGTAATTATGCATCCTTCTCTTTACATTTTGGGCTC
>NC_051405.1:15127655-15127801 GCF_015228065.2 Penaeus monodon
AAAAAAGACATCTTTTTATCCCCTTCAGTTGTTCAATCAATGTAAATGTTTGATTAACAACATACACTGCACGGTATTTGGATGCAGGATCCAAGACGGAAGATACCAAAGCGTGCACGTAAACACGCGTTTCCACGTCCAATGTG
>NC_051405.1:15127876-15128021 GCF_015228065.2 Penaeus monodon
TTCCGTTGACTAAATTGCAACTGAGTGCGAGCAATAATATCAACTAGTTCCTCGGGCCGGGCTCCTAGGGGAAACTTAAGAGCAAACTAAAAGGAGATCGTACCGTAGCACCAGGGCGGTTTAGCCATCCGATCTCCATAATAAT
>NC_051405.1:15128322-15128691 GCF_015228065.2 Penaeus monodon
CAAACGAGACGAGGGACAGAGCGAAATGTGGGCAAGTTTCATAAAAAAGAAGAGTGGATAAAGACATAATTAAAGCAAGGGGAGATCAAGAACTCTGAAGGTGTCAGTGGGGGAGGGGGATAAGGGGAGGAGAGATATGGGAAGGAGAGAGAGGGAAGGACAGAGGGGAGAGAGGGAGGACAGAGGGGAGAGAGGGAGGACAGAGGGGAGAGAGCGGAGGACAGAGGGGAGAGAGGGAGAGGAGAGAGGAAGAGAGGGAAAAGATGGGGTGGGGGCAAGGGTTCGGAGTACGGGAGATGAGAAAGGGTAAAGAGATACAAGACGCTAAAACTTCCGAGCGGGGAGTGTACGAGGTCAAGAACAGGTAAT
>NC_051405.1:15128897-15129114 GCF_015228065.2 Penaeus monodon
GCTCCAGTACGGCGAGCGCGCGGGAAAAGCAGAAGAGCTCGCAAAGGGCGCTCGCAAGCGGACAGTTTGAAGGTGGCCGCCCCGAGGACGCCACGGCTTCTGTCTGGAATTAAAGAGGAACGTCCCAGCGTCTCTCCGACCATGAGATCCCGAGGAGCTTCCAGCGCAGCCGACACCTGGAAACTGGCTGCCGTTCCTCTCGGGGACCCTCGGCTTT
>NC_051405.1:15130074-15130154 GCF_015228065.2 Penaeus monodon
CGTATTGTATATTTACCTCTTTACCGTCCTTTCTTCCATCCACACACTCGCCCCAGCCCACTTTACCCCTCCCTCCCCAC
>NC_051405.1:15130282-15130363 GCF_015228065.2 Penaeus monodon
CCCCTCATGTATACGAACTCGCATTTGTATTCCGCCACAGCGCATCCATCAATATCACCAGAAAGGACTAAAGGATCCCTA
>NC_051405.1:15130407-15130850 GCF_015228065.2 Penaeus monodon
GCCTTGCTAATGCTCGTGGGGAGGGCGGCCGACCCATGCCTGCGCGCCTTGCCAACTCTGCTCGTTCCTGCTTGGTCCAGCAGGGAGCTTTAGCAGGGCGTTTCCTCTGCCACGATGCGATGGTTCGACTTTTATATAAATTCTTTAAAATTATTTTTTGGATTATTCCGAACGAAATAATCCAAAAGGTCGATCGGATAATGAAAGAGATTTTTTGTAATTCTTATTGGCATCATAATCATTATTCCCCAACTTATGCACGCCCATGGCCGCTACAACCGTGACTGCAGGAGCTTAGGCTTATTCATAAATATTAATTAACCGACTCATGCTTCCTACCATTCTGACTGTCGTTATTACTATCGCTATTATTAGTCGTTGTATCACCAATATTATCAAAATTGTCATTATCGATTTCATCAATGCAACCATTTTTTTCAAGT
>NC_051405.1:15130996-15131218 GCF_015228065.2 Penaeus monodon
TTAAACTGTTGTGAGGCAGTGGGACGTGCCACAAAGGGTGCTTATGATGACCCTCCTCGCCCGGCGTCCGACGATAAAAGTTGGCCGAGACGCTGTTGTCTTGGCCAGCTCCTTCAGCGCCGCACTCTGTCTAACGAGCACGTCCTTGAGCCGCCCTGGACCCTAGGCCATGGACCCTTTCCCCTACACAAAGCAAGCAAGCAAACGTTGGCACACTTTTCT
>NC_051405.1:15131317-15131543 GCF_015228065.2 Penaeus monodon
CCCCCCCCCCACCCATCCCGTCATGTGAGTACTAAATATCAAACCTTTTACAGAGAACTTTTTTCATTACTCTTAGTAAATGCATTATCTATTCCGACGTCACCTTGTTTGCTAAAGTTTCCTTGTGGGGGAATTAAAGACACATTAGAGACTACTTCTTTCAGTTTTGTAAATTACAAAAGCAGCTGCCGTAATGCAATGTATTTTCGACTCGTCGTATATACTG
>NC_051405.1:15131757-15132096 GCF_015228065.2 Penaeus monodon
GAAGCAATCCTTTTCTCCTCATTTTAGCTCCAGCACAAACAGCGTCACAAACTCCGTCGCACATTCGCCATTCAGCTTAACCTTCCCCCCCCCCCCCACACACACAACAAAAACAGAGGCAGAACGAACAGCAAAAGCCAATAACAGCGACAACCACAAACATCCAAATAAATACGGCAACGAGAGCAATTGCAAGGCCGTCTGTGGCATCAACGTCAAAGCCGCCTGCAACGACCGCAGCGACAAAAGCATTTCGTTGAACGGAAATACGTCCCTTAACAGAGGCTCGGCCGGAAGGAAACACGGGGTCGCCGCTTCAGGCCCTCCCTCCTTGGGGCC
>NC_051405.1:15132383-15132637 GCF_015228065.2 Penaeus monodon
AAAAAAATCATTACTGTCATATCGAAAGATGCAGTTTTCTTCATCAAGATTGGTTCATCAAGAAACCTATTTACTGAAGAAAAAAAATCACACTTACATACACTTCCCGGCCACGAATTTTCCATTTGCTGCTCGTGAGAACAAAGGCTAAATATTGTTAGCCCTCGCCTAACAAAGGTTATTAATCGATTGCTCTGTCATCCTTTCTTTGTTCACATAATGACAAATCCATGTTCAGTGTTCCTCGGGCGTGA
>NC_051405.1:15133158-15133388 GCF_015228065.2 Penaeus monodon
GGAGTCCTGAGCAGGTCGCAAAGCGTTAACAATACACCCACCAACATCGTGTTCAGGCCATGAATACATCAACAAGAGAATGTGGGAAATATTGAAAAATGGAAACAGAAAAGGAGAGTCAAAGTGGAAGATAAAACTGAAACAGGAAGGAAAATCCAGACAGCAATGAACAGACAACGAATCAAACAAGAAAAAGAACAGTCCAAAGGTAAATAATAATAACAATATCT
>NC_051405.1:15133412-15133500 GCF_015228065.2 Penaeus monodon
CGGGTGAAGCAGAGAAAAGTGAGAAACGGCCCGAAAATCTTTCAGCACAAGTTTCGTCCCGCGTTTTCCCCACACATACGTACATACA
>NC_051405.1:15133589-15134147 GCF_015228065.2 Penaeus monodon
TTGGCCGTCCAAATCTCGCGTAGGATCTGCCAGGCTTGAACAAAGCCTTCCCGCATCTCCGCCAAGGATCTTTGAGGCATCAGCAAAATAAATGCTTTCCACTCTTAAGGCAAGCGCAGGAATTAATCAGAAAACAATCCGACATCACATCAAGGCGGGACAAATGCGTTTCGGGCCTTCATGCATCGTAAACAGCTTTCAATATTTCACCGTAATCACGCCCGCCGCACTGTCCCGGTCCGGCCTCCCAGCGCCGCTCCCTCCCGGGGCTCGCCAGCGGGGAAAGGGACCAGGAAAAAAACTCGCGCACTCGCGATGTAAGAAGGACAGTGATGTTATGAATAGAAATAAATGAAAAACCGATGTACGAGGCGCGCCCTACACTCGCGGCGCCCGAGAGATAACCGAGAGGTACATTGCTTGATGACGCAACTTGTGATTACACGGGATGTCTAACTGCGCCCAATCCTGCAAACAGCTGTGGTGGAGTTAGTGCGGATGGCATATACGCCCACACACCAAGAGCCACGCCCACGCTCTTAACGCCACAATCTCTGC
>NC_051405.1:15134243-15134324 GCF_015228065.2 Penaeus monodon
TTCCTCTTAACATTCTCTCCACATCTCTCCCAGTCTCCTCTCGTAGTTCTCTCGTCTTTCTTTCTCCCCCTTTCTTCTCTT
>NC_051405.1:15134378-15134737 GCF_015228065.2 Penaeus monodon
TTCCTTATCGCTCTCCATCTCTTTCATCATCTTACCCTTTGCTGAGCCCACTCTCCCCGCCTTGCTTGTGCCTTGCTTGTAACTTGCTTTTATGTATCTGCTCTGAATACTTGTTTGTGTGTAAATTTGCCATCCGTTTTATGCCGTCCACCGCTTCCTCCGCGTTTCGTTTTTCTTCTCTTTCATTTCCTTCCAATTATTTTTCATTAGCAGTCTCCCCCTCGCCTTGGCCTTATCTCTTGTCTTGTTAATCGCCCCTCTTCTAGCTTTCAATCTTTTCCCTAGTCTCTTTTCGTATTTTCCTTTCTCTCCTTCCTTTTTTCCTATCTACCCTTTCTGCTTTTATCCTCTCCTATAAC
>NC_051405.1:15134874-15135116 GCF_015228065.2 Penaeus monodon
GACCCCGCAGAGGAAAACCTCACTGAATGAATGAGAGAGCAGGGTGGATTTTCCCCTCGCATACCCTCGCTCTCTTCCGCAGTCCGACAGCTGTTTGCGGTCTCCCTTTACAGCTACAAACTACACATTTATGAATACCTATGGATTCTCTCTTTTTTTTAAGAGCAATTTATTTCTGGGTGAACGAAAATGGCTGGAAATGAGAAGGATAAACACTAAGCGTGCAGGCGTGCTGGGGAGAA
>NC_051405.1:15135331-15135859 GCF_015228065.2 Penaeus monodon
GGTAAGCAAGAGCGCTTTTGTATTTGTACAAACGAAGGAAATTGGACGCGAAGGAAAAGGAGGGGACTTGCAGCAAGATGCGGTGAGCAAGGAACACGCCTACAAAAAATGAAATGCGGCAAAATCTAAATAAAGATCGAGATTCAATGAGAGGGAGGCGAAACTGTGGGAACAGACGAGTAGGAGAACGCAAAGGAGATGCAGATGATGCGGGCCGACTGCAGCACCAACAAAGGAAAATAAGAAACAGAATGAACTGTGCCGATGAATGCACAAATAAATCAAGCAAAAGTTTCCGACTGGCAAAGGACAAAGGTAGGCAAAAAAAAAATCAGTATATGGAAAAAAAATACAGTAAACATATATTTCAATTATTCACGTGCCTCCCATGAAACGACAAAGGAACAAACACCTCCAGCCTTCATAATAACACCCACACCAATGATAAACAAACAGACGGCATAACGCAACAGAAAAAAATATATTACCAATAATCCCGGATGGAGGGAAGGTGTACATTATGACGCA
>NC_051405.1:15135896-15135989 GCF_015228065.2 Penaeus monodon
GTGGGCCTGGGGCGGATCAGGGGAAAGCTGTGAATGCAGTAATGAGGACAGATTTGATAACGAGGAGGAAAGGAGGCGTGAATTTGATGGAGT
>NC_051405.1:15136493-15136630 GCF_015228065.2 Penaeus monodon
CAGATATAAACGGACGCTAGATTGGACAGATCTAATAGTCCAGGGGCTGAATGGGATATAAACGAGAAAGATCACGGGCAGTGCGATTCAAAATAAACTCCACGGGATTGAATGAAGCAAAGGGAATGAGAAGAATA
>NC_051405.1:15136860-15136985 GCF_015228065.2 Penaeus monodon
CAGATGAACAACGTGGCAAGAACACTGAATTAAAGAGGCACGCGCGGGTGAGTGCGAGAACAAGGAGGAGGAACACGAGAACAGCCAACATGTCCTCTGAACAATAAAGAGAAACACCAAAGTGT
>NC_051405.1:15137222-15138330 GCF_015228065.2 Penaeus monodon
CGGAGAAGCAGATAAACAGAGAATTAACTAGTCAACCACAAAAGGGTTGAAAAGGAGAAATACAACGAAAACAGAAAGAGAGAGGACTCACTCCACGGGGAAAACAACAACTAAAGGCTGAACAACTAAAGGCGAGGCAACCTGAATGGGAAGTGCTAATGAAGAACGGAGCAGAGCGCGGCATGCTCAGTTCTCGCCGATCAGACTATAAATATACAATCATCTGCTACTGCATGCAGGCTGAATGCCGTACTACACCGTGCCGTATTACTGAATGAAAGGCAAGTAACCTTATTAACAAAGGGTGGCAGACGGAACCCAATACAATTAACCCGCACGTTGTAAGGTACGAACGCCGCTTAAAGACGGTACACTGAACTCGGTGCGAGCGACTACAATGCGTCTAATGAGCGCCATAACGACCACACGGGGAACAGAAAGGGAGATGAAGAAGAGGAAGGAGCGCACATGAGAACAACAATAACCGAGGAGAGCAGAGACAAGCGTAGAGGGAAGGGAAACCAGCCTCAGCCCGGCGCAGGTGATGAACAAAACCCGCGGGTGAACAGTGCCATAAATAAGATCGCGTGATCCCCGGCCTGACCTTGGGCTGTGCTGCGCTGCTCGGCCGGCCAGACGCGCTGTGTGTTCACTCGTGTTCAGCCGCGCGCGCTCGTTCCTGCTCGGGACGCCTGTGTTTAGCCCTCGCCGGCGGTGGCTTGTTCGGCTCGTGGGAGAGAACGGTGTGGGCGTGTGTTTCCCCTCTGCATGGGCGCCGTGGCCAGCGTCTCGTCGCCCGAGCAAGTGCTCAGCCAATACGAATGGTGTCTTGCTCTGTAATATCAGTGGCGAGGAAGGCTCCTCAGGTGGAATGTAAAAGTGTTCATGTCACGCATACACACTCTCGCTCGCTCGTAATGGGCACATGGACAAAATCGAACACGCGAAACCATTAGTGAGGACACATGCGCCTAGGATGGCTGTCTTGTGTCTGTGGCAGGTGTGACAAGGCTCTGTTCACAATATCAAACGTAGCATCGCTTAATGAGGGTCTACAAGTGAGGAGCTGTATAACATGCGTGCCAAGCTCGTGTTTTGGGTGTGCGAT
>NC_051405.1:15138524-15138838 GCF_015228065.2 Penaeus monodon
CACGGCAAAGTGAGGTTCATATGCTTCCCAAAATTATATTTTTTCCAGAAAAAAAAATCCACACGAATATCGGTATAAATGAAGGCAAATAATAAAAAAAGGAAGAAAAAAAGGAGACCGAGATTTAAACAACGGAAAAGAAAATTAAAAGAGACAGGAGGAAGGCAATAATAAAAAAAAAGGAAAATCAGGTTGAAAAAATTAAAGAAGAAAATAAACCTTCCCCAATTTTCAAATTAACAATCCCGCGATCCGTCCATACTTTACAGCTTCAAATTAGAGAGGAGGGGAACCCAGTCACGCGACAGAACCCA
>NC_051405.1:15139017-15139531 GCF_015228065.2 Penaeus monodon
GCGAGGTGCCGCTAACGCAACGCATGAGGGAGGAGAGAAGGGGGCACAGGAATAGGGGTAGGAGGGGGGGCACAGGAATGGGGGTAGGAAGGGGAGGGGGGCACAGGAATGGGGGTAGGAGGGGGAGGGTGGACTGGAATGGGGATAGGAAAGGGGAGAAATGAAATGGGGGAGGAGGGAGGAGGAAGTTGAGCTGCAATGGGAGTTGTAAGGGGAGGGGGAGGGGGAGGGAAGTTGGACTAGAATAGAGGTAGAAAGGAAGAGGACTGGAATGGGGGGAGGGGGGGGCATGGGAGCAGGTGTAGGTGCGATAGGCAGAATTGGGGGGGAGGGGTTGGTTGGACTAAGAGGAGGGGAGAGGAGGGGGAGAGGAGGGGGAGAAGGAGGACTGCCGTGGGGGGAGGGAGGGGGAGACAGGGCTGAAATGAGAGAGAAGGAAGGGGAGAGTGTCCGTTCTCACACACGTCTCCTCTTTTTGGCGTCCCTGATATACTGATATTAAGGCCCCTTCGTC
>NC_051405.1:15139586-15139693 GCF_015228065.2 Penaeus monodon
CTGATTGCCTGTTTGTTTCTCTCTCCCTCCCATCCCTGCCCCTGCCAGACCCTGCCCTATCTCTCCTCGCCGCCACGTGTACCTCGTCCCTATCTCCCCGAATATAC
>NC_051405.1:15139839-15139924 GCF_015228065.2 Penaeus monodon
TCCCTCACTTTCACCTCCCCCTCCACATCAAAACCTTCCGTCCTTGGTATTCTTTAGTGCGACAAAATGTCAGTCTAATTAATAA
>NC_051405.1:15140035-15140235 GCF_015228065.2 Penaeus monodon
ACAAGGGCGACAGCATGACTACCCTCACTGCATGGCGATGATTTATAGCAATGCACATTGCATCTACGGGAAATCTAAAGCCAGACTCGCAACACTTTCGCAAGCGAACATATACATTCACGCACACTGGTACGCATGTTCACCATCGCACACGCACACCCATGCGTATAGGCCTGCGCCACCTTCCCCCACACCCAAAG
>NC_051405.1:15140363-15140581 GCF_015228065.2 Penaeus monodon
TACCTTTGCATGCAGGCCAGGGGTCACGAGCAATACCTGGATCCCGTCGACCATTATATTAATTAACGACACGCGCGTGTCTGGTACCACCGCGGGCTACCATTGTTGCTGCTCTCGGGTGGTATGTGATGGTATTTACACGCCGCATGTGAATGCCCTAACGAGGGCCTCTGGTGGCGATGGTTATCATTACAACGGGGGCCTTGGTTTTCCGCTGC
>NC_051405.1:15140730-15141048 GCF_015228065.2 Penaeus monodon
GCTGCATGTATGCCTCTCCCTTTCCCTTTGCCTGTTTCGCGATCGATGTGTTGACGACATCCTCCGCTGATCCCGACGGTACGTCTGCTGCAGCTATTGTTGATGCATTATAATTGCCATCATTATCATTGTCTTCATTATCTTCCTAATTATGGATTTTTTTTGACATTTTGTTCCACGGGTTGTTTTTCCTTAACAATTCGCTTCCTTTGGACGTATTTTTTTCATACATAAATGATATCAACCCGACGTCATTACGAATAACCGAAGTAAACAAAATGCAGCGGTATTTGCGATCTAGGTTTCTTGCCGCATTAT
>NC_051405.1:15141173-15142241 GCF_015228065.2 Penaeus monodon
GAGACCCCGCAAGAACACGAGCCAAGAACAATTAAGAACATGCGGGGACGCGTGTGTCCGTTACGAGATCCCACAGCGCACAACGCGCGAGCTGCCTTACGTGAACAAGACGTCATAAATCACCTCCCGTGTCATGTGATCCCTCGATCGACTGCGACACATCTGACACGGCCCACAATCTACGCGTGATCGCTGTCTAGGGACCTCAGAGGAACACTTTCCTATTCATTTTTAATTGCAATGAGAAGGGAGGAAGAGGGGAGGGAGGAGGGAGGAAGAGGGGAGGGAGGAAGAGGGGAGGGAAGAGGAAGAGGGGAGGGAGGAGGGAGGAAGAGGGGAAGGAGGAAGAGGGGAGGGAGGAAGAGGGAAGGGCAGAGGCGAGGAGAGGTGAGGGAAGAGGAGAAAGACGGGGAGGCGTTGGAGGAGTAAGAGGAGGGGTGGAGGGAGAAGAGGATAGGGTGCGAGGGAGGAAAAGAGAAGGCAAAAGGAGGAAGAGGGAAAGGCAAAGGGTGGGGCGTGAAGGGATTAGTACGTGGAAGGAGCAAAGAAAAAAAACCAAAGCGTATGCATTTTTAAATCATTTTCCCATTATTAAGTATCAGCCACTTCTGATCATCAATCCCCATCCAAAGGCTGCGGTGTAATTACCTCTATTTATTCCCTATCTCTTGTCATTACAGCAGTGTTATTATCAATATACCGCTACTGGTGTTTATCATATCACGCTGCGGTCTCTTATCGTTCGTCGGCACTACTTCGGGCCGTTGCTATCTCCTTCACGAATCCGAATCCATCAAGATCAGAAGTTCACAAACCAAAAACGTCAACGCAGGTCCAGTTGCAAATTCAGGGCCTATGTCAAATCTCCTAATCTTTCTGAACGCTGGTACTTCGCATCGATACTTCAGAAAGACAAAAAGAAAAAAAAATCGCAGAAGGACATCGTTTGAAAATAAATATGCTTCCACGAAAAAGAATAGATAAAGAAAGGAGATGAGTGCAGATGGGGATGAAGACGAGATAAGTACCCCGCACGACGCGAACTGAGGGGGCAGGGACAGGGAAGCG
>NC_051405.1:15142375-15142482 GCF_015228065.2 Penaeus monodon
GCAATGAGGAGGGAAGGAGGACCTGTGGGAGGGGGTGGTTGAAGACGGGGAGAGATGCCATTACAAGAAGGAGTGGACAGAAGGGAGCGATGGCCAGGCGTGCAGTG
>NC_051405.1:15142530-15142812 GCF_015228065.2 Penaeus monodon
CTAAAGTGAGGGTGAAGGGGGGCCCGAGGAGAGAGAAACGGAACTGGACGTGGTATGGCCAGTTATAACCGTGGGCGTAGTGGCTCTGACTTGGTGTGAAGATGTAGTGTGTACGAGCGTTGGGCGTGGTCTGATGAGGCTACTCGATGCCACGGACGAATGTGGGCCGTATCGGATGCGAAGGCGCGAAGATGAGTGTGGGCGTCAGCTCGGTGATTGCTTGTAGAGCAACATTCCGAACAGACCGGGCGCCGCCGAAGGACAAAAGTAGTAAGGCAAAAA
>NC_051405.1:15142922-15142996 GCF_015228065.2 Penaeus monodon
TTAGAAAAGGGCATTAATATAAAAATTTCTAAGAAGTTACGCTTATCATTGAATCCAGGGAATCTGTGTTGGAT
>NC_051405.1:15143041-15143168 GCF_015228065.2 Penaeus monodon
CTTATTACACCCCATAGACCTCTCTCGGACAACCTTAGCTGATGACTGACTATTAATGCGGTCGACCACACACACGGTTGGCCCATCATATTATCTATTTCCCTCATTTTCTTCTTTTTTCTCCTTT
>NC_051405.1:15143425-15143624 GCF_015228065.2 Penaeus monodon
AATGAATTACTCTTTAATGTAATGACATTAACAACAATAATTAATAAAAATAGACAGAAGGAAGCAAATTCCGCACCCGAGAGAACTTAAATCCAAAAACTGTCTCACCTTTCCTGCCAGATTAAGCCCGGAGAGGAAACGGACGGACACGTAGCCATGCGACAGTCACGCTGGGAGGGGGGGGGTGGGCAAGGGGCAG
>NC_051405.1:15143918-15144447 GCF_015228065.2 Penaeus monodon
GCTGTACTGATACAAAAATAAGGCACGGAGGACATACAGGACATCGAGACAGCGAAGATGATATGGGAGGTCTCGGGGAAGAGGGGAGGTGGCGGAGGAGGGGGGGTGCGGTGGGAGGCTTGAGAGGGTGGGGGGGAGAGCAGATGATCCACGAGCCAGTAATCAAGGGCTCAGAAGCCACGATAACGTTTAGTCAGACTAGGGCCAAAAGGGCAATCTTAGATTACGGCCGAGAGGGTCGGACTCCATGCGGGGTGTGGGGGGAGGGGAGAGAAAGGGGGAGGAGAGAGAAAGGAGGAAGGGGAAGGAAAGGGAGGAAAGGGGGAAAGAAGGGGAAGGAAAGGGAGAAAAGGGGGAAAGAAGGGGAAGGAAGGGGAGAAAAGGGGGAAGGAAAGGGAGGGAACCGGGGTTTGGGAGGAAGGAGAAAGGGGAGAAAAGGGGAAGGGGGGGGGGAGAAAAGGTTGAGGGGAGGGGGAAAAGGGAAGAGGGAGAAAGGGGAAGAAAATGGGAGAGGGATGGGAATGCGAGA
>NC_051405.1:15145230-15145556 GCF_015228065.2 Penaeus monodon
TAAAGCCGGGTTAAATCCACATGGTCCGCCAGAGTCACAAGTAATATCCAGGCCGGAAGATGGCGATGCACAGAGTTTGTGTGTGACTGAGACGATGAGGGAAAAAGGAGGAGGAGAGGTAAAAGGGAGAGGAAGAGAGGGAGGAGGAGAGGTAAAAGGGAGAGGAAGAGAGGGAGCCAAAGGGCGGAAAGGGTAAACACAGAGGGAGTGAATATAGAAACATATGAAATAAGTATATATATATGACAAGGGGTGATAGCCAGAATAAAAATAGATAAAAAGGGTACAGACTCACGAAATGAGAATAAAATCCACAAACGAAACAA
>NC_051405.1:15145661-15145822 GCF_015228065.2 Penaeus monodon
TCAAAGCCAGCAGGAGAGGCTGAGCAGAGGGAAGGCATGATCACCATAAAAGGAGGAGAGGATAAACCAAGAGGCAACACAGAGGCAGTAGGGAGAAAATATGAAGGCTGTAGGCAAGTTACAGAGCAACAGATAATATGAAAGAACCCTACACCCACACA
>NC_051405.1:15145963-15146246 GCF_015228065.2 Penaeus monodon
TACAGATCCAGCAGGGAGAGAAACATGGCACTCTCGGTAGGGGAGGGCCGTGGCACTCAGCAGGGGCAGAGAGAGAGAGGCAAGGAGTGCATTAAGGCCAGGTAACATGAGCAGGAGTCGGTCCTAACCACTTTCAGGTCATCTGATCTGCTGGAAAGAAGACTGAGAGGAGAGAGGGAGAGGATGGGAGGCGACGGAGAGAAGGCAGGAGATGAGTCGTAGACAGCGAAAGGAAAAGCGAAGAGAAGGTAGGAAAGACGGATGATAACAGCCGTCATGAAAT
>NC_051405.1:15146504-15146740 GCF_015228065.2 Penaeus monodon
CTACAAACAGGTAACCTTTTGCTCTGAGGCTCAAAACGTGACTCAAAATTTCTCTTGCTCATTGCCCGGTCCGATACATCGACTCCGCAGCGGACATTTCAGCTTTAAATTTCCCAATAAAACAAAAGCAAGAATGATCAAAAGAGCTTGAGACGCCCACGCGGACTCCCCGCAAAATACGTAGCCTTTCTCTTTCACTCTACTTTCTGTGCTATTTTCATTTGGGCCGAAATGAG
>NC_051405.1:15148531-15148857 GCF_015228065.2 Penaeus monodon
CACAGTGGTTCGGCAGCGGTCGGGAATCGCCCTACAGAAACACTTCACGCATTGTTAAAGTATAAAATATAATTAAATACTTGACACGTTATTCGACGTAAATTAAGAATTATTGGTATTAAATAAATTCGATACTACCACTGGGACGAATCGTTATCTGTTCATGGACTATTATAAAATTAAATTTAGTGCTTGAATGACTGGAAAATATGAATTATATAAAAAATTTTATGCCTTTTTTGAAACATAGAAGCATGAAACATATCTGAAGTCATGAAACATATATGGAGTCATGTAATATATCTTAATTCATGAAAAGAGATTTA
>NC_051405.1:15148916-15149132 GCF_015228065.2 Penaeus monodon
CTTTTATAATGTTGCATGGTATATGTAGGAGTGCTCTATAACAAGGGAACTATAAGCATAAATTTGTGGCGTAACTTAGATGTGAAAATATTCTCATCTTATATAAAATCTTTGCGAAATCGTGATATATTTTTTTATTGATGAGTTAGTCAACATTTGGGCAATTCCCCGTTAGGGGTATATACTGCGAAGAGTGGTCCTCGAGCAGAAAAAAAA
>NC_051405.1:15149365-15149513 GCF_015228065.2 Penaeus monodon
CCAGTGTGAAATAACTAAGTCTGTTAGTGGAAATCCTTCGCACTTCAGTGGACCAAAAAAATGCTCAAAATATTATATATGCTAAAAATTAATGCATAAAAAATAAACTAATAACTAAAAAAACTTAAATCAGGCAGTGAAAGTTTCG
>NC_051405.1:15149562-15149826 GCF_015228065.2 Penaeus monodon
GAGTCACCTGTATGAATAATAAAACAAAGGTGAATGCCAAATAAGCACTACCTTTCATTGATTAGGAGGTCAAGCGATAGAAGTAGATAGCTTTAATATTCAGTGTGTGCAATAACCAAATAAGATACTGGTACACATAGAATATAGTAATAAACTATGACATTTACACTAAAATGGGAACTGACTTACAACAAAAAAATACAATAGTACTGAATTGTAAGTAAATCAGTAGATAAAAGAGTCGTAAAAATCAATGAACAATGA
>NC_051405.1:15151095-15151287 GCF_015228065.2 Penaeus monodon
GGAAACCGACCAGCAAAAAAAAACAAGTGACATGACTACAACCTAGTGCATATTAAGGTAGCCAAAATCAAGGAAAAGATTAGTACAAGTCTGCAAGTGCTACAAAATTTAATGGTAAAGGATGATAGTTTTTAAACTGTAGTAGTAGAGGGCAAGCGAAGAAGAGTATGTTTGATACTGGTGCCGAAGTAT
>NC_051405.1:15151900-15152244 GCF_015228065.2 Penaeus monodon
GATGAGTATGGTTTAAAGTCCCATATTTAATGTCCAACCAGAGATGGTAGAATAATATCAGATTGCCCCAGTGGGGGATGTACAGTGTTAGAAGGAATCAACTCGTGCCACAAAAATCAAGGAAATCCAACATTCAGGTGAAGTCATAGTAGGTGCACTCAGTGCAATCTTCTCGTGAAGCAGAAATTGCAGAGAGCAAGTTAAATATTTGTTCTGATCACAAAGTAAAGGAAAATCCAGTACTGGCAAATAGCTAATCAATAAAAGTATGGACAAGCATGTTCACTTTAAAGATGAACCTCCTACTGTAGCAACTCATTTCTTATGAAATGTTCGGACAGTAA
>NC_051405.1:15153015-15153192 GCF_015228065.2 Penaeus monodon
CAAGTAGCAGCCTCTACTGAAAATGCACAAAGGGTTCTCGGAAGCTGTAATAACCCAGCAAAATCGTCCTTTAAATGGCAAAATGAAGCACTGAAAGCTTTCAATGATTTAAAGAATTGCTTGTAAAGAGCGTAACTCTTCTTATCCAGATTTGACCAAAACATCATTCTGAATACG
>NC_051405.1:15153271-15153457 GCF_015228065.2 Penaeus monodon
CAGTCGTACTCTGAATGATGAGCGGAAGTAAGTATTCCACGATTGAAAGGGAAGAAGCCCTAGCAGTAGGGTATGGTTCACAGTAAACGATCTATGTATACTAGGATTTCCAGTCCAAGGTGGCCAGTTGATCATAGACCACTTGTGGCTTTTTTAATTATGCAGGCCAAATTCACGATTCTGCGT
>NC_051405.1:15153569-15154588 GCF_015228065.2 Penaeus monodon
CTATATTGTGTCGCTGTGACACGGAGTGATAGAGAATCATTAAATATGAGGTCACAGAGAGAGATGTGATAGCTGGCGACCCACTAAAGTTAGGATGGATCAGGATGCTCACATTATGGGGTTCAGGTTAAAGAGTATCTCAGGGTGAAGTAACTTGACCGTGTCATCGATTAAACTACTGATATCATGATTTCCAAAATACTCAAGATGGATTCTTATCATAATCCATTCAATATATATGATCAGAAGAAACTCGAGTTGTTATTCCAGACTCGTATAAAAACACGAATTGATCTGGTCCATGCCTTACCTTAGCAGAGTCATGGACGGCGGTCCAGTTACCTTGAGAGACTAAAGAAGTTCTGCCTTTCTGGCCAGGCATGTCATTAATGACGTCCCAAAATATGTAAAGTCCTTGTGGTTGCCTTAATGTTAAGCAATGAGGGAGTGCCTGCTCCGCTGCGTCGGTCCCAGGTGTAGACGAGAAATTTGATGTATAACCTAGATTTGGTAGACCTATGCCTGTTACAAATGAAGGGGGCAAATTATGTGCTGACAGTTAATGATGTCCTGACCGAATTCCTGATAGCTTGTACCAATACGAAAACAAAGAAGCAAGGGAAGTAGCCCAAGCTTTGATAACACATGTTGTCAGCATGCTGGTTCCAAAACATGTAATACAAGATGGTGGCGGAGACATTTATAACATGAAGTTTTTAAAGACATTTGTGGGTCGTTGCCAGACAAATAGACACATACAACATCCACTTCCAATCCATCAAGCTACAGGTTTGGGTGGAGCGGGTAAATGGGACAATAATGAAAGATGAGGAAGTATGACTATGGACAACCTTAAAGAATGGGATAATGCTCCCTTTAGCTGATTTGCATACAATTCGCATCATCATAGGACAATCATGATCTCCTCACTCCTATGTACAACAAGGATCCCTCAATACCTATTTAAAATTTTTCATGATAATGGTCCATGTACAAGGTAGAGGACCTGAGACGTAAGA
>NC_051405.1:15155086-15155663 GCF_015228065.2 Penaeus monodon
AGGGGAAATAACCTGGTAAATGAGTATTAATTCAATTGTGGATGTGAGCTGAAGCGAAGGAACTAGCTAACGATGTGTCCTAAACGACTAGGATGTTCTATTACCATTTTACCAGCCACTCTGAGATAAATTGAGCATATATATAAAAGTAGAATGGCTGATGCGTGGAGATTGTCCGATTATGCGTTCTCCATGCCAATGTTTTTCAGCCATTCTTGAGCTACTATAAAAATAGAATGTGCTGATGCTGGGAGATTTCCTATATGTTCTCCATGCCAATAAAATTTTTTCAGCATTCTTGGAGCACTTATAAAATAGAATGTGCTGAGGCTGGAGATTTACTATACGCGTAGCTACCATGCCACAATTTTTTTTCAGCCATTCTTGAAGCACTATAATAAAATAGAATGTTGCTGATCGCTGGAGAAATTCCTAATTTATTACTACTATATATGGTCCTCCATGCCAATTTTACAGCCATTCAGTAAAACTCTATGAAAGTAGAGGGGTTTCCTCATTTTTCATTTCAACGGAGGTTCTAGTGAGTAGTACGACCCATGAGGTAAGAGGAACATTC
>NC_051405.1:15156395-15156570 GCF_015228065.2 Penaeus monodon
CCGTGATGATTCTGCTGGCTCCTGGAACCACAGTTGACAGTTATGTGATGCCCTGTCATGGAGAGTGATGTCCACCTGAAGCTGGAATTTCTGTCTCTTTGCGATGTCTGTAGCACCATGGAATCCTGTCCTATTGGCTGAAGTCCTGACGTACGGTGATCCCTGCTTGGTGTAA
>NC_051405.1:15156886-15157053 GCF_015228065.2 Penaeus monodon
GGATTACACAGGGTGGATTCTCTCAGTGATTGGGAACGTGGAGTTTTTCCCTTGTCCAGCAGCAAATACATTTATGGACACTGTATCATTTCACTTGCCATTCGGGAGAATCGTTTGAAGTTGTACTCTGGTATTCGTGTTGGACACACGAAGCTGAAGAAGGGGTC
>NC_051405.1:15157942-15158076 GCF_015228065.2 Penaeus monodon
TTCGTTTCTAATACGAAAAGTGAAAGACGTAACCTTATTTACCGAGGACAAAGTGGATTTAACCAAGGAATCCGCACCTTACCATTTTTTTCCTCTTTTTCTTAGAATCAGTGACGAAATAAGATGCTGTGGCG
>NC_051405.1:15158638-15158911 GCF_015228065.2 Penaeus monodon
ACACGCGTCTTCCAACGAGTGTAAACATTCTTCAACCGTATTTCTAGGGGGACAAAGGAGGCGGAGGGAGACACGTGAGCTCCGGCGCTGCTCGCAAGGCACATGTCATTTAAACCGAAGATAAAAGTTGGTCATTACCCCGGCACGTGGACGGAGCGGCGCGTGGGGGTGACTTTTTAGAAGCAGGCACACGTGTAGACTTACACATTCATGCTCTGTATATACATGTGCACGTATATATAAACACGCATGCACGTACATTTAGAGGGGAAA
>NC_051405.1:15159171-15159294 GCF_015228065.2 Penaeus monodon
GAAGTGAAGTGAAGAGCCAAAAAGGCCTCTTGTAGGAGAGCTAAAAGTTTTATAACATGTTATTATTGCATAGAACCACCTTAAGTCGCAACCCAGGCCCATTGTGCAAAGAAAAGCTATCAC
>NC_051405.1:15159466-15161642 GCF_015228065.2 Penaeus monodon
CTCCTCCCCTCCCCTCTCGCCTCTCCCCGCTCTCACCCTCTCTCCACCACCTCTACAATCACTCCCTCCCTCCTCTCTCGCCGCCCCGGCACCTCTACCCTCGTCGCCCCTCCTCCCCCGTCACTCTCCTCTCTCTCTCACTCTCGTCCAGCCGTCCCTTCCTCGCTCCTCTCCCGCTATCTCCTTCCGTCCATGCTCTCCTCTCCCCCGACCTCACCTCTCCTCACCCCTCGCTCTCATCTCCCTCCCCCTCCCCCCCCTCTCTCTCCGATCCACCTCCCTCCCCTCTAAATTCCTCCCCGCTATCTCCCCCCCTCACTCCGCTCATCACATCCTCAGGTTCTCCTTCCCCGCACCCCCATCGTCAAGGATACCTCTCTTCTGCTCGCCTCTCCCTCCTCCCTCAGGTCCTCGCCACGGCGCCTCTCGGGCTCTCCTCCCTCTCTCCGGATTATTTCGCGTCGCCTCCTTCGCCTCCCTCCTCTTCCTCTCGGAATCCCGCCCCTCTCCAGTCCTCCCCCTCTCTCTTCCCCCCTCCCGGGGTGGTTCTCTCCCTCCTCCACCTCTGCAGTGCGCTCTCCGTCTCTCTCGCACTCCCACCTCCACTCCGTACCCCTCCTCCCTCTCGTATCGGCTCTCTCGCTCTCCCGTGCTAATGCCGTCCCCACTCCGTTTTCCCCCTCCGCGCCATCTCCCTCTCTTCTCTCACCTCCTCGGCCTCTCTCTCCTCTCCCCCTCTCCCCCTGACAGATCGTCCACTCTCCCGCCTCTCCCGCCTCTCCCTCCTCCCTCTCCTCCTCCTCTCTCACCCGTCCCACTCTCTCGTCGACCTCTCTCCACTCGATTCTCCCTCGTCCCTCCTCTCTGTCCTCTCATATCTCCTCCTCCGATCCTCGTGCACTCTCTCGATCCCGCTCGTCCGGTCCACCTCCTCTCGCCGTCGTTCGCTCGCCCCGGCCATCGCCTCCCTGTCCCCCGCCTCACCTCCTCAACCTCCACCTCCCTCCGCTCTCACTCTCGTCCTCATCCCTCCGCTTTCTCCGTCCTTCTCTCTCTCGCGGGCTCGCCTCTCTCCCGTCCGTCCTGCGTCCTCTCTTCTCTCATCCTCTCCGCTCTCGTCTCAGCTCCCTCCCCTCTCATCCTCTCTCCCTCGCGTCCTCTCACCTCCCGCATCTCTCCTCCTCTCCCCCCCCTCCCACTCGTCCCCGCCTCTCCCCCCGTCACTCTCCTGACTCTCCTCAAACCTCTCTCTCGGCTCTCCTCTCTCTCCTCCACTCCTCTCTCCCTCCTCCCTGTTCGTTCTCCAGCTCTCGCTCTCCCTCCCTCCCTCCAGCCCCCCCACCCTTCTCTCTCCCAAATCGGCCAACTCTCTTATCCTCTCTCCTCCCCTGGCGGACTCGCTTCTCATCTCCCTCCTCCCCCCCCCGGGGCATCCTCCTCCCTCTCCTCACACTCCCGCGCCCTCTCCCTTCCCGCCCTCTCCTCCCTTCCTCCTCCTCACACTCCCTCCTCTCCTCCTCTCCCTTCTCTCCTCCCTCCTCCCTCTCGCTCCTCTCACTCCCTCTCCTCTTCCTCCTCTCCGCTCAATCCTATCCCGTCTCCTCCTCTCCCCCCCCCCCCCCCCCTCCTCCCCTCCTCCCACGTCTCTTCGCTCTTCTCTCAACCCCTCAAAAAACTCCTCGCTCTCCCATCTCCTCCTCCCTCTGCTCCGTCGCTCACCTCTCTCACTCTCATCCGGCCTCCCCTCCGCATCTTGCATCACACTCTCTCCCTCGGCCCAAGATCTCCACACTCTCTCTTCCGTCTCCTCCTCTCGCCTGCTCTCTCTCGTTCTCTCCACACAGTCTCTCCCATCTTCCCCCCCCCCCTCGACGTCTCTCTTCCTTCGCCCTCACTTCTCTCTTCGCCTCCTCGCTTCCGGACCTCGTTCTTTCCGCCCTCCTCTCCCTCACCTCAACCCCCCTCCTCCGCCTTCCCCTACTCTCTCTCTCGGCTCCCTCCCCACTCGACGTCCCTCCTCTCTCTTCCGCCCCCCCACAGATCGAGACCCTCCCCTCTCTTTTCGCTCCTCATTCGTCAGTCACCCCCCATCATCCAACCCCTCACCTCCCCCCTCGGCATCCTCTCATCCTCTCCTCCTATCTCTCTCTCTCCATCTCTCTCTCCTCTCTCTCCA
>NC_051405.1:15161730-15161981 GCF_015228065.2 Penaeus monodon
TCCAGGCTGAATCAGGGGCTAACTTTTCTTATTGGGACGTCAGCAGCAGGCCAAAGAAATCTGTAAGGACGGCGGCTCGACCTGGGATGACCTCAGTTCCCTATTACAGGAACGTATCGACTTGGTTTCCAGCTTACGAGGGAACACGGCGGATTAAAGATTTGCGTTTTTTTTTTTCATTACCTACTGGTTTTATTTTTTTTTGTAATGGGAGTGTATTGGAATGTTTTATAATAGCTAAGTAAATAAAT
>NC_051405.1:15162039-15162113 GCF_015228065.2 Penaeus monodon
CGTTCTAAAATATCACATAAAATAATTAGGCGAAAAACAAATCATTGAATGCGAGGATTGGTTTAGCACACGCT
>NC_051405.1:15162244-15163269 GCF_015228065.2 Penaeus monodon
GCCGACCAAACCTAATCACATCCGGGTAATCACATGCAGATCAAACCCCACTGCCTTGCTCTCTCGATTGGCCGCCTCGACTCATCCTGCTAATTACCACAATTTTCTTCAATGCCACGTTAGATAGATTCTGCCTTCACTATCCAGATTCCCAAAGCTTGCATAACGCTAATTGTCCACCACCTCTCGCGCTTGCCGCTGGCTCCCTGTGCGAAAAAAAAAAACCACATGGTATTAGTTTGTACTTTTTTTCTTTTTCTTCGTCGTCATTTTCACTATCGATATTATCACTGTTGTTACTGTAGTGTTATGTTCATGATTCATGCATTGAGTATGCTGATTGGAAAACTACCAACTTTGGATGTAATGAGATTATCATCATTCCGTTAACTGTCGTCATTACAAAGTTCCACCATTTGTTATAACAATCTTTATAATCATTGCAGCAATAATTATCTTCCTTAATGATTATTCATGACAAATAATACTGATATCATCAATATCTCTATTTCAGCATAATACTACTTTTGTCTTTCTTTCAATGAGTGGTTAATTACATACAAAACTATTCCATTTGCTATTTACATCTTACCACTAGTATCATAACCCGTTGCGATCAATACTCTCGAGTGCTCATAAAATCGCGCTTAGATTAACACAGACAAAACAGCACCACCGCCAAGACTGTAGCCAAAACACCACACACACAAAAAAAAAACTTTAAGGACACAATTACAGCCAATCCTAATAACACATTCATAATCCCGGTCTCAATTTTCCAGACCCATTCAGCCCGCACCATCACCTACAAAATTCAAACCACCATCAAGGTCTCATTGTATTCACCCATCTTAGCATTAAAAAAGGGGGGGGAGGGAGGGGAAGAGAAAGAGGAAAATTCTCGCTTTCTCTTCCACCACAATTCTCGCAACAGCTACCACCGACGGCAGTAATTGCAACCAAAACAACACTGAGGTTATTAATTAAGTCTACACGGAGGGGAGAGTACGACTTTGTGCATGAAA
>NC_051405.1:15163377-15163550 GCF_015228065.2 Penaeus monodon
CGTTTAAGAGGAAAACGCAAGACATTTAAGCAAAGCGTCCTTACTGGAGAAAAGAGAAAAAGGAATTAACGTAACGTTTGGTTCAGCAGAATACAACAAGGGGAGACCTCAGGTTTCATTCCCCGTTTTTGGCGATGAGAAGCATACGTGTTTTTTCAGGTGCATAATGCAAG
>NC_051405.1:15163579-15164886 GCF_015228065.2 Penaeus monodon
AGAAGCCCCACTGGGACATTTTCAGAAGAGAAAATGGAATTAGGGCTAAAGAAATACAAACTAAAGAAATCGGGTTGGGAAACTTAAAAGGCTGGCATCCGGTGGTCGGAATTAAGCTACGGCTGGAAATACAAAACATTTTATCTTCGTCAACTGCTTTATAGCCTTTCATGCCTTCCCTTTTCCGCGCCCTGTTCTTCTATTCCCGTTCTTACTTCCACACACGCAAGATTCTTGAAAAAAATTATGAATAAATAAAAAGAAACATACAAATGTATAGACAATTATAAAAAATGCGGTAGTCCGAATAAGATCAAGATGAATACCATATGTTCGCTCTACGTTCACAGTTCGCGTTCGCAAGCCCCGTCGCACTCCCCCACCGAGCCTGTTCCGAATCCTTACGAGATGTTTCGAGGCTTCACATCCACGGGCAGAGGACTTACTCAAGAAGCTACAGCGATCTCCAGAGGGTATTAGGCGCAGATACGGTACAAGGATAAACCGCAGGAATCCCATGCCCTTTATCTGATATACTAAATTACGAAGAGAAGAAGAGAAAGGGGAAGTCGAGGAAGCCATAGCGGCACAATACGCGGGAGTTATCACTAGAAATCTTTCACTTAAAAGAAGTCTTTATTAATCTAAGTTCACTTCCCTTGTTGATTCTATAACCTTGTAAATCAAATAAAACATAATCTTGTAATGAATAATTCAATGAAATGAGAGACATAACTTTCATCACCATTAACATAATTATTAATATCATGATTCTGATTACGTTGTTTGTTGGTGTCGCTTTGTAATTTTTATTCATATTATAATGATCATATTCATTAATAATCTAAGCACTAACACTCACGTCACCATCATAAATATGACCATCGCTGTCTTTAGTCATCATTTTTTCTCGTTTTACCAATATCATAATTAAAACCTAATAAAATATGCATTTCCATTTTGGCTACAAGCTAACGTGCTGATCATGTATTTACATGACAATTACTGTTATGTCCAAAATTAATTCAAATCAGCAGTTTTTGCAAGAAGAAAATATTTTTTTAATTCTTGAATGGTAAACAACGACAAGCAGAAATAAGTTGTGGGGGTAAAATAAAATGAATAAACGGAATTCAAGATACAAAAAACACATAATGATAAATAAAAGATAGACAAAATTGAAAAGAGCAGTGACAAATGAAGCAAATAATCGAGGCTTCAGAGCAGCTGTAATGAACCTATCCATCAGCAACATCAACATGTACCCGATGCCATCACTACAGCCCTCGCACACACCCAGACTCTCT
>NC_051405.1:15165051-15165186 GCF_015228065.2 Penaeus monodon
CACACACATCCATAAGACACGAAACACCGCGAAAAAACAATGAACAAATTAATGGGCTAATAATTCAGAAATGTTTACTAAGTTCTCGGTGGCTTGGCTCTCGCATTTGCTCGACGGACGGAAAATCAACACACT
>NC_051405.1:15165474-15165654 GCF_015228065.2 Penaeus monodon
TAATGACGGTAGTAATTTATGCATCAAAAGTGGGCTTCCGCCGCGTGCTGATAAAGTAACACAAACAGAGGAACGGTTTGCTGCAACAACTGGTTATACTGATTATCGATAAACCTAAGTAAGGGTAGCAGGGGGGTAGGAGGAGGAGTGGGGGTGGGAGACCATGCTCAATTCACGTTC
>NC_051405.1:15166429-15167456 GCF_015228065.2 Penaeus monodon
CGCCCCACAAGCATTACAGGCGTCATTCCTCCTCTAGATGGATGTGCTACGCCATCTGTCACTCGAGCAACTGCCACATTATTCACGCAAAATACGATCGCACTCGCCCTTTCCCGTCAATCACAGTTGTCATTCGCGCCTCTACTGCAGTCGCGTGGTAAATCAGCGCGAGAACCAGCGCCTCGGTCAGGCAACGACCGGAAAGAACAACGCCGAACCGCAGCAGCGACTCCATTCCCTTTAGACGCGGCGGCCGGCCGATGGCGCAACGAAGGGAGGACAATTGCGCCATAATCGAGCGACCCACCGGGTAATAAACGCGCCGATGTACAGGCTGTGTGTGCCCCTATGTTTGACAATACGCGCTGTCTACACGCCCCGTTTAAGCTCACTTTCAGCTTACAAACCTGTCACTCTCAGCTTACAAGTTGTCACATTCGCGCCTCGCCTGGTACATCACCACATCACTTGTCATAACATGCCACAGCGCTACTCATGTCCGACTACGCTGAGCGACGGAGGACGAAAAGTGGCCCTCAACCGACACCCGAGCGTCATCTCCCACCCCCGGGCCGCACTCTCAAGCCAAGGAATAATCAACTAACTGCATGGCTGTTGAAATGCGATAGCCGTATGGCAGTCAGCTGCGAGGGATGGCAGGGGCCGGTGGCAATCACGGCCCCCAACCGTGCTATGGCGTGCCTGTACGTGCTGAAGAGGATACTGAGGGGGGGGCTGCTTCGTGCGCCCGTGCGATTACTCCTAAATGGACGACTCCGCCAATGCAGGAGGGAGTAAAAGATACATTCAGGCTTTGTCCGGCAAGTTGCAATTGTTTTTATATTCTCATTTTCTTCGCCATTGTCCCGACCGTGTCTTTGTGTCGCTCTCGTTTTCGTTATGGGCTTTGTCGTTACGGAGGCTGCTTATCTCGCCGCTGGGATCGCCGCCGCCGTCACGCGCCCCTGTTAAAGCTGCGTGGAAGTGAAAAGGCGTGGGAGAGAATGACTGAGTGAGAGAATGACTC
>NC_051405.1:15167674-15167785 GCF_015228065.2 Penaeus monodon
AAGTTTGCGTAGCCTATGCCCCCTCTCGCTCCCTCCCTTTAGCTTCAGTCCCAACGGGCCATATCTTGGTGAGCATGATGTTCAGTCCCCAAATGAGAGCAAACAAACTTT
>NC_051405.1:15167812-15167917 GCF_015228065.2 Penaeus monodon
CAAATGAGGGCTCTCAGTGGGACAGCCCGACGGGTCTGTCAGAAGGCGGGCGCATTCTGTTTGATGTAATTCGCTTTCTCAAATAGTGGTCCATTCAAATCCAAA
>NC_051405.1:15168119-15168289 GCF_015228065.2 Penaeus monodon
TCCCATGGGTCAGACATACAGGCCAGTCAATCTGTCCTTCCGCCAGCCTGTTCCCCCTCCTAACTTCCCATCTTCGACGCCTCTCTCCCTCTGGTCGTGTCAAATGTTCCTCAGCCAACTCGGCGAACTCCGTGGCCGAGCGCTGCTTTCCGTGCCATGACAGAGAAGGT
>NC_051405.1:15168339-15168926 GCF_015228065.2 Penaeus monodon
ACTCGCTCTTCTCACCCATGACAATGCAACAGCCATGAATCACGAGACGTCTCTGCCATTTATTCACCCCCGTTACTTCAAGTTTGTCTTCCTCCCTCACCTACCTCCCCTCCCCCATGCTAGTCCCCCACTCCTCACCTCCCTCTCCCCCTCCCTCAAGTTAGTCTCCCTCCCTCATCCACTTCACTTCCTTCACGCTAGTCTCCCTCCCTCACCCTCTCCCTCAAACTGGTCTCCCTCCCTCACCCTCTCCCTCAAACTAGTCTCCCTCAAGCTAATCTCCCTCCCCCACCCTCTCCCTCAAGCTAGTCTCCCTCCTTCCCCACCCTCCCTCACCCTCTCCCTCAAGCTAGTCTCCCTCCTTCCCCACCCTCCCTCACCCTCTCCCTCAAGCTAGTCTCCCTCCTTCCCCACCCTCCCTCACCCTCTCCCTGAAACTAGTCTCCCTCCCCCCTCCCCTCCTACCCCCTAGCACGTCAGACGAGATGGCGCTTATGGTCTGTATTGA
The DNA here is from genome assembly GCF_015228065.2 of Penaeus monodon. Classification (NCBI taxonomy): domain Eukaryota; kingdom Metazoa; phylum Arthropoda; class Malacostraca; order Decapoda; family Penaeidae; genus Penaeus; species Penaeus monodon. The sequence goes on from NC_051405.1 coordinate 15,168,848, forward strand.
CACTCCCTTTCGTCTCGATTTTCACATATGTACTCTTCTTGAATTTCACTTTTTCTCTCATCCTGCCTCGCTTCTCGGC
>NC_051405.1:15169162-15169699 GCF_015228065.2 Penaeus monodon
TCCCCCGGCGCACGGGGAGCGGCGAAAGAGCGAGACTAATTGCCTCCCAACTCCAGCCCCCCCCCCCCACCCAACCTCCCTCCGCCAGAAGATCCAGCGGAAAGATCCCCCCCCCCCCGCCAGGGGAAGAGCCAGTTCCCCCCCCCCCCCAGCATCACCACTGTCGACGCTCTCGCTTGTTTAGCTAAGCAATTACAATGAACATCATTACCATACAGGCACCGAGGATATAATATTGAGAGAATCATAATCAAGGTCATTACACATGTAAATCATTACAGTGGTTCCGTTCAGCATTAGCATATAGACACGGATGATCTTTTTTCCCTCCTCTCTTCCTAGCTCATCAAAGGGATGGACTAGACCCTTAGTATTATTCCTTTAATAATGCTTGGTCGGTACAGATTACCGAATGATGTAATTAGAGCATTGCGAAAGTGATTTTATAATGAGCTCTGATCTCCCGTACTTTTAATCTGCTTCATCAAAGTTATTTCCAGTTTGGTATCATTATCTTTATTGCAAATTTTGTTCCTG
>NC_051405.1:15169741-15169826 GCF_015228065.2 Penaeus monodon
TTGCATAAAAATGTTGCACGGCGCCAGTCAATGCACTAACTTTGAAAGAACTGGAAACCTTAAATAAAAAATGGTAATTGCCCAC
>NC_051405.1:15170508-15170728 GCF_015228065.2 Penaeus monodon
TATGAACACACACAAAAAAAAACTCGCACAGAAGGGTAAGCGGTTTAGCCCGAGCGTTCACAAGTTCAACGCTCAGCCGCTTGAGACGTGTTCATCCGGGTGATCGCGTGGCGGGCCCTGAGCATTAGCTGGTCCCGCACGATAAACACTGGTGTCTCCGGACCTGTAATTAACACAGGGTGCGCGCGCGTCTACTGCCCAGACTTCGATACTGACCGAT
>NC_051405.1:15171365-15171732 GCF_015228065.2 Penaeus monodon
TGCTGTACCCAAGATATGTGGAGTTGCTGTGGGGTGAGCAGCCTATGATACACGCTTCTTGTATTCAAAATACAATCGGTGCTCGCTGTGTGGGCTCAGGGTAAACCCCGATCGCTGTAAGCTCACTGTAACTAACTCAGTGGGTGTCGGAGCACGCACGTGGTGGGCTGAGGTGGGTTCCTGAGCCCACCCGGAACCCGGGGTTACGTCGCCGGGACAGTGAACCTGGGGGAATGTACCTGGGGGTTGGGAGCCACTCCACGCCCTGTGCCACGAGGCGAAGGACAACGGACACCATACCCACACTGTACCCCAGCTCGTCCTGAAGAAGGCGCTTTTCCCACTGTACCGGCGTACCCTGTCGAAT
>NC_051405.1:15171843-15172076 GCF_015228065.2 Penaeus monodon
CCGCGAACAATGTACCCTGCCTGCTGAGTGCCCCGGGCGATCTACTGGTTACTACACACTGCGGCCGTACAACACGTCGAAATACATGCTGCCTCCCGAGAATACAATCCCCGTGTACCGGCAGCCGAACAAGCGGTGTGTACCGCGTGACACGGGCCCTGGTACGCTGGGTCCGAACAAGAGAGTACCTGCCACGTCCTCCCTCTGCTGTACGCGAAAGGGCATGCGTCCGG
>NC_051405.1:15172355-15172562 GCF_015228065.2 Penaeus monodon
CCCGTGCCCCCTCAAGTAAATGAAAGATAATAACAAAAATAAACTCATAAAATGGCCAGCACATTCCGCCACCAATAACGAATCGAAATGACGCCCCGATCAGCATATTTATGAGACTGCTTCAAGCCAACTATTCTTGCCTTTGGTCTCGGGCAGGACCGTCCAAGCACGGCATTACTGCACGCGCCTTGTGGCTTCGCGGTGAGC
>NC_051405.1:15173458-15173696 GCF_015228065.2 Penaeus monodon
GAAGGGAGACAAGAAAGGGAGGGTCAGACAAAAAGAAGCTTGACAAGACAAAATAGATAAAGAAAGAGGCAATAATCAGGTGGAGAAAATAAACCCAAGAAAAAGAAAGAAAGAAAGAAAAAAGGATCTCACGGCCGCCCAGGACTCGCTCACTCGGGATCCACCACGACAGGATGCGCCGGGATGGAGCAGAGACCAACCTGTGGGAGAGGAAAACGAAACGTTAGAGCGGCCACTG
>NC_051405.1:15173960-15174078 GCF_015228065.2 Penaeus monodon
AAGTCTATTCGTACATCTGTTTGTCTGATTGTCTATGAGTCCAACTTGTATTATTATATAACTTTTTTTTTCCTTCTCTGCTGTTCCTCCAACTTCATTCCTCCCTCATGTTCATATT
>NC_051405.1:15174226-15174401 GCF_015228065.2 Penaeus monodon
CCCCGGCGTCTCCTACCCTCACCTGGCCTCACCTGGCCTCTCCTAGTTATCCAGCTGATTTTATTTGCGATAACCGCTGCCTTTTAAAGTGGGAATGCTCCGAGATAAAAAAAAGATCCACGCAGTCCTCACACCTGCGCGCATGAGTCACGCTCTGTGTTGTGATGGGCGAGAC
>NC_051405.1:15175301-15175703 GCF_015228065.2 Penaeus monodon
CCGGGCAGGCACAGGGCACCCCGCGAGCCCCGAGCCACCACGTGAGGCCGCACACAAGTCCCCCAGAATCTACGCCCGCCTTTCCTTATCAAGCCGCCGCGCCAAAAACTCCTTCAGCCATTATCCAGCTCCCTTTCCTATATCCCGCAATCCAATCGCCTCTTCGCGTGTTCCCTGCCGCCCCGTAAAACATTTCCAAGACGAATTTCTTCGAGAACATTCCATTGTTGCCTCGCTTTCCGTTCAGCAGCCATCCATCCACCTCCTCGCCCTCCGCAATGCTCAACTTTTTTTTTCTCTCGCTTTTTCTCTTCTCCCTTTGTCTAATGTTTATTCCTTTCCGCCCTCTACGTAATTTTATCTTCCATCGCCTTCAACCCCTTTCGCTTCTTCATTCTTCAT
>NC_051405.1:15175730-15175895 GCF_015228065.2 Penaeus monodon
CCTTATCCCACTACGTCACGTGGTTTCTTCGTCTTGAATACTCGCTCGGAAGTCCCGTTATCCCAACAATATACCACGGAGCGCCATTATGCAAGTTACTTTTTTCAAATTCCATTCGGCCTTTGTGCATTCACAGACTCCGGATAGAATTCCCGTCTTAATATG
>NC_051405.1:15175919-15176062 GCF_015228065.2 Penaeus monodon
GGGGGGGTTCTCCTCTTCCTCCCCTTTTCCTCCTTCCACCCCTCCTCCCTTTACCCTACACGCCCATTTTTGTTCCCCTTTCTCTTTCACCCTTCTCTTCACCCTACCTGCTTCCCTCTCCCCTATTTTGTACCTTCCTCTGT
>NC_051405.1:15176453-15176585 GCF_015228065.2 Penaeus monodon
CGAAGATAATGCATGTCCCGTCGCCAAGCTATTTCCGGCAAAAAGGGCATATGATGCGAAGTGGAATGGGAACAATGGAAACGTTGTCATCTTTCTCTTTTCTATTAGATGTACGTTATGTCAATTTCCGTC
>NC_051405.1:15177103-15177225 GCF_015228065.2 Penaeus monodon
CCACCAGCAAAAACGCACTATAGATGATTTATTTACACCATATCACACAGATATGATAAAACTACTATTGTGATTTCTATTCTAGAAATTTAGAAAAAAATCGAAAAAAAAATTTGCCTGCA
>NC_051405.1:15177308-15177863 GCF_015228065.2 Penaeus monodon
TTCTTAAACCATTTCACCCTTTCATCTCCCCCCTACCCCTTCCCATTTATCACTATCCTCTCACCCTCCTTCTATACCCTTATCCCCCCACTTCGCCCCCCCCTCCCCCGTTTTTCCCTGCACGAGGTCCCTCAGGGTTGACAAAGGTCCCCCATGTCCCCCTCATGATGTATGGGGCCCCCGAGAACACCCGCAACGACCACCAGGGGAACCATTCCAATTCCCCCCCACCTCCCCCTACCCTTCCGTACCCCTCGTCTGGCCTCCTCGACAACCATCTTCTCCTCCCCTAGTCTGCCTCCCCTCCTGCTCCCCTAGTCTTCCTACCCTCCTCCTCCTCCCCTTCTCCTGTTCTTACCCAATCACCCCAACCCCCCGCTCTCCCTATCTGCCCATCGCGTCACTCAAGCCACCCATGGAGCGTTACAAAGGTAGGATGGGGAGGTGGGGAGGAGGGGGTGGGTGGGGCTGAGTGGTCGATCGGAAAGGAAGGGGAATACGGAGTAGGGGGGGCGGACTGAGGTTGTATTGTGAGTGGACTCTCAGGTGAGTACC
>NC_051405.1:15178211-15178776 GCF_015228065.2 Penaeus monodon
CAAAGGGGGAGGAGGAGGATGAACTTTTATGCACATTCTTCTGGTAGACTTTGATGTTCCGGGCCGTGAGGTTGTCAATCAAGAATCCTCGAGGGTTCACATTAACTGGGTCTTTTCCCGCTCTTTTTCGTCCGGCCGCGCGGGAGGCGGCAGCGCCACCATTACCATGAAGGTGACATCAATCTCTTTAAGAAAAAAAGAAAGGAGTCGTGTTGCAACTCGCGGACGCCAGATATAGTGACGGCACCGCTCGCACCATCACCAAGCACTATCCCGGAAAGCAATAACAACCCCTTTACGCCAACCAACGACCGCATCACGTCGTCCCGTCACCGCATTCCGCACGACTTCATTACCATAAACCACCGACACAACCGCTTCATCCGCCCCTTAACCATCATCGCGAACAAGTAATCACCATCCACGTCACCACAACCGGACCCCGTTACCATAACCAGACCATGACACAATAACCGGACAATGTCATTAAAACAACGGAATTCCACTAAAACCGGTCCGGGCCATGTCACTATAAAGGGTCATATACACATCGTAACACACGCAC
>NC_051405.1:15178800-15179113 GCF_015228065.2 Penaeus monodon
CTCACCATGCCACCACACTCCTACCATATCACCATCATCTGAAACCCTCCGCCGGAAGCCCAACTACCATTCACCATAACAAGCAAGGCAATTAAACCGACAACCACCGAATTACAAACCACGCCACACCACCGGAAGCCCAACTACCATTCGCTGTAAGGAGCGAGGCAATTAGACGACCGCCGTATTATAAAACCGTCGCCGGTCCCGCGATAGGACGAGCCATGGTGCCTCGTGCAAGAAGGAACTAACCGAGGAAAGAGATGAATGGATGAAAAGATAAATTCTAAGTATCGCGTTTTGAAGAATGAGG
>NC_051405.1:15179278-15179383 GCF_015228065.2 Penaeus monodon
AACACCTCGATAGAAAGCGACAATGGACCGGGAATAATAATATCACGGCCGGCATAATGAAAGCAAACGCTCCCACGGCTAATTACAACAACTCCCACAGGAAAG
>NC_051405.1:15179650-15179869 GCF_015228065.2 Penaeus monodon
CCCCCCTCCTCTCTACCCTCCCTCCACCCTTCCTCCTCCTTTACTCCCCTCCCCCTCATTTCCCCTATCCCCCCCTTTTCACCCCCCCCTATTCTCCTTTTTCTCGACTCTCCCGCCAGTTCACACCACCAACGCCGCCAGTCTGTGTTCGTTCGTTTGTTGCTACTCGTGTTTTGTCTTGAGCGGAAAAGACGCAGCGGGAAGCAAAAAAGCAAGAGG
>NC_051405.1:15180501-15180583 GCF_015228065.2 Penaeus monodon
TTCCACGAAAAAGGCCCGGGCCACGTGATCTCTTTGAGAGTTCTTGCCTCCGTGACTAATGGAACCGGGAAGGTGGAGGATA
>NC_051405.1:15181874-15182573 GCF_015228065.2 Penaeus monodon
AGTTTCTGCAAAATATACTACGTCAGTGTTAAGAGTTTCCGTCACCGGCAAAATGATCTTGCAATATTGCATTAAAACTATCAAGCGTTGCGGACAACCAGTCTTCCTTCAGCGGCGAAACGAATCTCGTGTCGCCCGCAAAACAAAATTCAGCCACCGGTGTAAGTCACTGTTAAAATAATTCTTCTCTCCGCGGTGAGACGAACCTTGCGTCGCCGGCAAAACCGTCTTTTCTCCGGTAAAACAGATCTCGCGTCGCCGGTAGAATGCCCGATGCCCGAGACCCAACCACGGAGAAGGCTTTGCTGTTTGAATACAATTTTTGCGGGATGATTTCGTGTCCACGCCCATTATTTCATGTCTCGGAGACAGGCGCGTGGGCGGCGGTTGTGGCTCCAAGGTGAGAACACTTGATGTGCTGCCCACCTGCCTGCCACCTGGCTAACTTGCTTACGATATGACCATCACCTCGCCGTCTGTGAGCCACCTGATACCAACCACCTGCTGCCCACCTCTCCTAACCACCTAAATACCACCCTAAAAAAAACTAAGAGAACTACTCCTGCCCCACCTATTCCCCACCACCTTGCCTTCCCCTCACCTACTCGCCTATCTACTATCTACCTGGTATCTGAGCCCGACCCGCAGTCCCCGGGCTCTGTTCCCTTGCATCAGTGTTGCTTTAAAGACGGGGTCGGT
>NC_051405.1:15182622-15182764 GCF_015228065.2 Penaeus monodon
CATGCATTCCCATCTGATTAGCATTCATACGCTTGTCCTTATTCCCGCACACATACACTCGTGCACAATTGTTTGAAAATACGGACGCTTGTGTGCATGTGACGCCGCGGTCATACACAAGCCATTCCCATTGCGGCTTGCT
>NC_051405.1:15183165-15183403 GCF_015228065.2 Penaeus monodon
AGACAAACGCACGCACGCCCATCACCGCATCATCGCCGCTGACACATGCGCCCGAGAGCCCCACCCGATGACATTAATCTAAGGTCGGATAAGCGGATTGCACAAGAAGCATCTCCCTCATCCTTGAGATCTTATCTCGGCGTTACAGCATCCCGAACAAGAAGAAGTCGAAGGAAAGAAGGATAAAAGAGAACAAGAGAGAGCGTGGAAGAATATAAAATGCGAAGGAAGGAGAAAA
>NC_051405.1:15183715-15183783 GCF_015228065.2 Penaeus monodon
ATGTTGGGGGAAACTGCAAAGGCAGCAAAACGATACATATTTTCAATAAGTTTCTGCATTAATGGATC
>NC_051405.1:15183982-15184064 GCF_015228065.2 Penaeus monodon
GACAGAAGGCTAAAAACAGAAGGGCAGAAACGAGAAGTGACGGATAAGATTGCAAAGGAAGATTACGAGGGCGGGGCTGCGA
>NC_051405.1:15184139-15184656 GCF_015228065.2 Penaeus monodon
TAAAGCGATGAATGAGGGAGAAAAAGAAGAGACAATAACCACAAATATCACTTCGCGAATCGGAAAATATGATTAATGTTGACGCCATGAAACTGGTGTGGAGAAGACTATGGCGGAGACTTTTTTGAGCGATATGCAGGAAAGGATGGAGAGGGAGGGAGGGAGTACAGGAGGGAGAGGTAAAAGAGAGAGGAGGAGGGAGAGGGAGAGAGGGAGGGAGGAAAGGAGGGAGAGGAAGAGTGGGAGGGAGGAAAGGAGAGAGAAGGAGAGAGGGAAGGAGGAAAGGATGGAGATCGAGAGAGTGAGGGAGCAAAGGAGGGAGAGAGGGAGAGAGGGAATGAGGGAGGAGGGAGAGAGGGAGAGAGTGGGGAGGAACGGAGGGAGGGATGAACGGATTGAGGAAAGAAGGAAGGGGGAGAAGGAAGGAGGGAGAATGGGACAGAGGGACAGAGGGAAAAAGGAAAGGATGGAGGAAAAGAGGAAAGGAGGGAAGAGGAGGAAATAAAGAAATGACGAA
>NC_051405.1:15185058-15185141 GCF_015228065.2 Penaeus monodon
GTACAGGTGTGGGTGGGTGTGTGGGTGTGGTGGGGTGTGGTGGTGGGTGTGAATATATGATGTGGTGGTGTTAATATGGTAAA
>NC_051405.1:15185850-15186092 GCF_015228065.2 Penaeus monodon
TAGCTTCATGAAAAGGCACTCCTGATAAAGAATGCTATAGGGGGAAATGAAGGAGATTATCAAAGGGTAATACAAGAGGTGAGGATGGCGGGAACAAGGAGAAAAATGCGATAATAGCTGTGATAAGGTGATAATAAACGATTACTCGACCGGCAGGGAGTGTAGAGAGGGGCAATGGAGTGCATGAGGAAGGGCGAGAGATGAGGCGAAACTCAAGATCCTTGAAGATTACGATTCGAGGG
>NC_051405.1:15186289-15186369 GCF_015228065.2 Penaeus monodon
GGGGACGAAGATCTACAGAAAGAGGAGGGGGAGAAAATGAATGATTGAAACGTTGACGAAAACGACACATGATTTTCGAG
>NC_051405.1:15186446-15186604 GCF_015228065.2 Penaeus monodon
CCCACACCTTCAACATCTCCCCCCCCCCCCGCTCGCATCTCCACCCCCCCACCTCGCCTCTTTAGGTTGAGGCAGAGGAGCATCTTTTGGAAAATGGAGAGGGCAGAAGCGCCTGATGGAGGCAGCTATGACTCGGCCAAGCCCTGCGGGAAATGAAG
>NC_051405.1:15187178-15187363 GCF_015228065.2 Penaeus monodon
GCAAAAAGGCGCGGCTGGCGCGTCCCCGGCATGTCTCCCGGAGAATCACAGGAGATAATCCTGCAGCTCAAACTCGGCTGAAGGCGCACCAGTTTACCCTTTTGCCTCTACTTTCTCCTACATTTTCGAACGAAGAAAGCGAGAAAAAAAGAGAAAGGGGGAAAAAAGGAAGATCTAAACGGTGT
>NC_051405.1:15187419-15187804 GCF_015228065.2 Penaeus monodon
AAGGGCTGCAAGGAAACAACCAAGCTTCGCGTTCCTGTCGGGGAAACATCCATCACTATTGAGCTTCTTTTTAGTACAGACGTTTTGTTTGCCTTTTAGCATTCTGTCTTTTTTCTCTCCATTTCTTTTCCACCCTCTCTTTCTCTTTCTCCTCCACTTTTTTTCTTTCTTTTTTTTTACCTTCTCCATACCTCCCGTTACTCCTCTTTCTCTCCGCGCTTATAAACGCCGATTCTCATTCCCGCTGCGCCTTCCACTCGCCCGTTCCAAGCGAAGGAAAAGTGAAGCGAGCGCCGGGGAATCACACTTTACCAAAGCAACGCACAAGCCCAAGTGTACAGGAGACAATGCCGTTACGGTCTGCCATTCGAGCTTCGAGAGATAG
>NC_051405.1:15187831-15188376 GCF_015228065.2 Penaeus monodon
GAAGATAGAGAGAGAGTAAAAGGAAATAAATAAGAATTGGGAAGTGAGTGTTGAAATATAGGCCAATGTTAGAGAGCTGCAGAAAGGCGGAGAGAAAGAGAAGGCTGACGATAGAGAGAGAAGGAAAGAAAAAGGCAGACGATGGAAAGAGAAAGAAAATGGTTGAAATCGAAGAACTAACGACCGAAACATGCTAGCCTTTAGAAGCGAAAATATTTAACGGAACAACAATAGAAACAAAGACCTAATCACGACGAATGCCTATTGCAAAAAGGCAAGAAAAAAAAGAGAGAGGAAAAAAAACGGAAGCGGAGAGGGGAAAAACACATAAACCGAGAATAAGGCGTAAAGGAAGAACCCCATTTTCTATGCCTTTAGCCAGGCAAACCGTAACGATATAAAAAGGTTAATATCCTAAAAGCAAAGTCATGAATATTTCAGGAGTCACTGAGTTCGCTGGCGGAAGAACTAGGAGCAGACTGTGTACATTCATTCTGGTTACAGTTTTTGTACTTCCGCGACCGTGCAAGGCGAGGGCAGGAGGA
>NC_051405.1:15188410-15188699 GCF_015228065.2 Penaeus monodon
GGGAAGGCACGAAGGCAAGCCATGTGCAACTCGCGCTACGGTCTGGCTGGCGCAAGCAGGTCATGCGTGACGTCATGACTATATCCGAGTGCTTGCGGCGACTGCTCCAGCTGGGCCGTCTGGCTTTATGCTAAGCATCTCCTGACGAAGGCCAGGCCTTGCTACCAGGCTCGTTTCCCGGTCTCGCCTCCGGTTATATCGCCGCCGGAGCCACATACTGCGGGGCGCTATTGGCATTACGTAAGCCGGTGCACGTGCTCGGGATCGATCCCTTGTAACGCACGCTCAG
>NC_051405.1:15189125-15189814 GCF_015228065.2 Penaeus monodon
CCGAAGACAAACTCCAGCATCAGAAGCCTCCCCCCAGAAACCTTCCTCAGAAGCCTCCCCCAGAAGCCTTCCCCAGCAGGCCCTTCGGAAGCGCCGCCGAAACACCCAGGCCTCCCGCCCCCAGCGCCCCCCAGGAATCCCCCAGCCGCCAAACTCCCTAGAGCCAGTTTCCCACCTCCTCAGACCCCCAGAAAGACAGTCCACAGAAGCCGGACCAGAAGCCTTGAACTCAGAAACAACAAGAAAGCCTTCCAGGAAGTTCAGAAAAATCCTAAAAGTGACCCCAAAGACTTCCGAGAAAGCCGCAGAAGTCTCCCCAGAAACTCCTCAGAAGTCTCCCCCAGAAACTCCGAGAAGAGGCTCAAGAAGCCCCCCAGAAGCTTCCCCAGAAGCCTCCAAGAGCCCTTCGGCAGCGAGGGCGAAGGGGCAGCCAGGGACTCGGCCGCCCCCGCGACCCGCCCGGGATCCCGCCGCCGCCAAATCCTAGGGCAGGTTTCCCTCTCCCGTCCCGCGCAGTAAAGACAGTGCCACTGGCAGCCGGGGACTATGGCAAGCCATTTGTAATAAAAACAACAAAGAAAATTGCTCTTTGGAAGTATAGTAATAAATCTAAAATTGTGACAGCCAAGACGTGAGTAATGAGCGCAAGAAAGTTTCCCATCCATTACATCCGAAAATTTACTCACTCT
>NC_051405.1:15190537-15190769 GCF_015228065.2 Penaeus monodon
GGTTAACAGGAGGAAAAAGGGTCAACACAGAAGGGGACAGCAAGAAAACAGCGAAAGAAAAGATGCTAAGATGAAGAACAGGAGAAGGGCAGAGGACAGTAGAAACACAAAATGATTCGTGAACTTAAATCAAGTCTCAAAAGTAAATGACAACAGATGCTCCCTGAACAAAACAGACGGGGGAATTTAGATAAAAAACAACAACATAAAAGAGTGGGAGAGAGAGGGGGGG
>NC_051405.1:15190900-15191094 GCF_015228065.2 Penaeus monodon
AAGCAAAAGGAATTCAAAGAATGAAAGACAGATAGAAGGGAAATCAAAGGAGTCAATAAACAGGGGAATAGGAAGAGGATGGAAACAGAAGGGCGTTCCTTCTCGCTGCAACATTCCTGAAGGCACAAGTGGCTCTCGAGTGCAAACACGGCCTTCCCTTTCCTCCCTACCCCCATTCCTAACCTTTTCTACCC
>NC_051405.1:15191140-15191565 GCF_015228065.2 Penaeus monodon
CTTCGTTTCCCCCAGTATGCCTTCTACCTCTCTCGTACTACCTCGACCATCGTCCCTTCCTTCTCCTTCTTCCCCACCTTCATCCACTCTCCCTTTCCCACCCGAACGCACAGCCACCAAAACGTCCTCTCTTCCTCCTTTTCTTCCCGTAACTGTAACTGAGCACACCGACCAACTGCCCAACTACTCGATGCCCGACTGCTTGACTGCCCGACTTGCCAAGAACTCTCTTATCAGATTACCCTAACGGCCAACTACCGATTACCCGACCAACTTACTACCCGACAACACAACTACCCGACCGACTCAACTACCTTACTCGACTACCGACGGCCCACCAACTCGACCGCCCGCTCGCCGGTGAACCTGAGGGGAGGCAACCCTCTATGGACGTTAAATATCCTTACGTGTTTGTAATGGACACT
>NC_051405.1:15191905-15193050 GCF_015228065.2 Penaeus monodon
CAGCCAGCTGAAGGAAGGACGTGCACATCGTCGCGAGATGTGGTCAAATGAGAGCAGAGACGGAGAGCGGCAAAAGAGTAGAGAGAGTGAAAGCGGAGGGAGTCGCCGACAGACGAGCGTGACGAGCAGAGAGCCAGTTCGCAGACGGTGGATGGCCTCCAAGTCGGTGCAAGCCAGAACGGCCAAAATGAGACGCTCTTGACGGATGAGACGCTGGACTGGAGGTGGGCAGGCGGCGCCTCAAATCGAACACGGGGGACACGATGACTGGAGCCAGTTCAGAAGCTGAGCGGGTGGGAATGGCCCAACCGAGTGGTGTCTCCTTACAGCTGCGTCATTTTTTCCTCATAAACCTGAGCATTGGGCGGCTGCAACGACGTCCCTGGCAGCCTGGCACCCTGGCACGTGGAGGAGATTAGGTCCCGCGAACCCAGCGGAACAGGTTCGTGAGATAAGGCCTCAGGGCGCCGAACACCCAATACCAGGGGGGGGAGGGGGTTGCTGGATCACCCAATACCAGGGGGGGAGGGTTGCTGGATCCCCACCACAGTTTTTCCTTCCCCCCTTCTCCTTTTTCCCTCCTTTCCGTCCTCCCGCACCGGCATGCACGGGAATTAAACTGTTTATCCTCGACCACCCAGATCGGCCATCACCTTGAAGCAAGAATTCGCATTAGGGCGCACGCAATGACAAAACTTGGCCGTCGTATCACACGCGACAATATCCCCCTCGCGTCCACAGCGCACAGCCTTTCACCGCTCGTTTCCACCCCGGGTTCTTCCACACCGCGCTCCCCTTCCCCTCCACTCCGCATTCGCAATAGACCTTTTACCGTAATCCTGTGTTTACAATGACTCCAATTCATTATACTGTGTGCCGTCGACTCTCCCCTTTGCATTGCTGTCTCTTTCAAGCCTCCCTCCTCACCATCATATGCTTATCTTTTCTCTCTCTCTTTATGCCACGCACTTCTTTACTCTATTCCTTCCTTCCCCCTATCATCTCCATTATCCTTCCCTTCCTCCTTTATCAAACCACACCACTCTCCCCTTCACTCTAAATGCCTCTACTTAAGCCTTCCCTTCAACACCAAAATACGCAAAACCACTCTGCCTGGAACCGCCGTGACAAAACGGCGACCACCA
>NC_051405.1:15193217-15193364 GCF_015228065.2 Penaeus monodon
GTGACCCTCTACCTCACCCAAGGGACTGACACTGCAGGCAGGAAGTGTGTCTCCAGTACAAGTATGAAAAGAGAGGGAACAACTATTGTGAATGCATCGAGGGTCATTTCCTGGCACTTCCTCCTTACTTCCCCCTTTCGTTTTCGC
>NC_051405.1:15194217-15194514 GCF_015228065.2 Penaeus monodon
CACGAGCACCCCCCCCTATTTCCTAGCTCCCCCTATGCCCTCCTCCCACACACTACCCACCCACTACCCCCCCTACGAGAGCCCCCCTCCCAAGAACGCCCTCCCCCTCCCCCCGCCCCCTTCCGACCTACCCTAAGAGGATCACATGCCCGCCGCTGATGGGCACTTGGGCACTGATCCGGCGCCGGCCAGAGGATCAGCGTCGACGGGCGAGCGAGGCCTCTTGTCACGCCCGCACACGCCCATGTTCTGTAGACTCGGGGATTCGATACCCATTTATATTATTACTTTTCTATT
>NC_051405.1:15194978-15195709 GCF_015228065.2 Penaeus monodon
TCAACAAGCAAATAATTCCACTTAACATACATCTAAATCCAGATGCTCTAAACAATCAAAACAACTCGTTCAACTTTTGTACTTTCGGGAAATGAATAACCTAGCTTAATTATTCACGAACGACACGACTGAATAATAAATCATGTTTAAACTACTAAACTCCCTAATGATACTGAGCAGCAACGGGATTAAATAAAACTCCTTTTGCTTCACTGGCGAGGCAAATCCTACTCGAAAGTAACAACCAATAAAGGAAAGCAAACGAAGGTAAACTGGAGTCTCGATCACCGCCATGCACAACCACAGTCATGATAAACAGCGACCATCGGGGGCCTGTCCAGTGGCCATGCACGACCAAACCACCATGCGCAACTGTAATCTCGATCAGAGAACGACCACTGGCAACGGCCATGCACGACTAGACTCGCGCACAGACCAATGCCATCACTAGGGGCGACCGCGGATCCTGTCGACGGTCACCTCGCTCGCTCGCACGCAAAGGCCCACCGAGAATAACATCATGTGCATCGATTAAACTTGCCTCTCCATCATCTCCCTCGTTTCGGACGTTTGCGCAGCAGATACCTCATGAACAAACAAACGCCAAAATGAAAAGCAGAAAAAAAACAAGAGAAGTGGCGAGTGCGTATCCAGCGGCGAGCGGAGATTCCCCGTCGCCGCGTCGCCTTGCAATTCCGCGTTGGGACAATCAAATTAAAACCAACGCGATC
>NC_051405.1:15196094-15196305 GCF_015228065.2 Penaeus monodon
AACTTGTGTTAATGTCTGTATTGATTTATGAAACGAGAACACCCCCAGCACGATCCCAAGACCATGTCAAGTCATTAATTTTGATCCACGAGCAGGTGTACAGCAGCGCTCCGGGCCGCAACAAGGTCACGCAACGAGACGGACACGAGACGTTCCTTCGACCTCTCCGGGCCGTCCACAATAACAATACATCTTCTGGAACTCCCAAACC
>NC_051405.1:15196348-15196544 GCF_015228065.2 Penaeus monodon
TCGACGTGGAAAAAAGCAAAATAAAAACAGACTTCTTTCTCTCAAGTCAGCACACAGACGCACGACTTCCCGGTTCGACGTCAGAGGTAGATGCCGTCGGCGATGGAGCTCGGGAGAAGAAACAAGACGAATCGTTAACGCTGGGATTTCTGGAGGATTTCTTCTCCCCACCGAGGGATTTTGGGGACTGGGTGGA
>NC_051405.1:15196587-15196965 GCF_015228065.2 Penaeus monodon
TCCCCGTCCTTCGTCTATGTCCTCTGCTGTGGACTTTGGTCGAATGTCTATCAATTGCCTTTAAAGTAACGGCCATGAAGCTTTGAGAGGTTAGATCGTCCTCTCATTTCTTTCCCCAACAAGAACAAGGATAACCGGATAAACATAAGAGATAATAAAAAGAAATACACCGAAAAAAAAGGATAAATACTCGTGTTAACACCAAGCTAGCTCATCCGATGGCGATTCTTATGTAGCAGTTCCTGAAGGATACCCCCCCCCCCCTAAACAGATAAATCCGAAATCATTCTTGCAGAAGACCCTGACGAAGCAAAGGGGATGGGGGGGAGGGTAAAAAAAAAAACAACTTTGATAAAGTTTGATGCAGAAAGGTTATTG
>NC_051405.1:15197444-15197922 GCF_015228065.2 Penaeus monodon
CCGGGGGTTGACGTGCTGCGAAGGAGACCGGGTCGCCTCGAACGCCTTTGCTTTATTGCCCTGTGGAAGGAGGAAATGACGAACAGGGGAGAGGAGGGAAGGAAGAAAGGAAGAGGGGAGAGGAGGGAAGGAAGTAAGGAAGAGAGGAGAGGAAGAAGGGGAAGGAGTAAGAAGAAGAGAATGGGGGAGGAAAAGGAGGAAGAGGAGTAGACAGAAGAGGAGGAGAAGTAAGGAGGGAAGGGAAGGGAAAGGAGAAAGAGGGGGAAGAAGGCAAGGGAAAGGAGAAAGAGGGGGAAGAAGAAAGGTAAGGGAAGGAGAAAAAGGGGAAGGAGGAGGAAGGTGAAGAGGGGAACGGAAAAAGAAATACAAATTGAAACAGTTATCTTACTAAGTATTTACAAAAGATGTGTATGTACATAATTACAATAATTTGCGAGACTTAGCCTTTTGAGAGCACAGCTCTCTTGAAAAGGCAACA
>NC_051405.1:15198158-15198290 GCF_015228065.2 Penaeus monodon
CCGCCTCTTGCGCCGGCGGAGCAGAAAAGCAGAAGTCTTACATAATTATCATAAACTACAATTACATGACCGCCGAACAATACTACGAAACTAACTACAAAAAAGATCCCGCCCCTTAAAAAAGCAAAAATA
>NC_051405.1:15198343-15198556 GCF_015228065.2 Penaeus monodon
AAAATCAGGAAAGGAGGGGGGGAGGCACCGGGCAAAACTCCCTCCACAATCTGCCCCGGAGAGATGGGTATGATTGGGCGAAAAGTCCCATTAAAGCTCTTGGAATCCTGCCAACAGATGGGCTGGGGAGGGGAAGCGGGAGGGGGGGAGGGGGGCAAGAGGGGGGCGGGAGAGGTAAAACCGGAATCAAATGTAGCGTGGAAACCCCTTGAT
>NC_051405.1:15198590-15199622 GCF_015228065.2 Penaeus monodon
AAGATTTTCACCACTGGCGACGGGCGAGCTTCTTACCATCATCGTTTTCCTTGCCCGAGAAAATACCTTAGCGACGGCTCTTTAAAAGTGGGGAAAAGGGAGAAACATCGATACAAAATACTCTTAAAACGGGAAGAAAGGAAAGAGGTTGACATAAAAAAAAGCTCTTAAAAAAAAACAAAAAATGAGGGAAAAACACCAAAATAAAATAGATTAATACAAACCGAAAAAGGGGAAAATCTGATAAAACCAGTCTTTAAAAATGTGGAAAAGAGAAAAATCTCAAAATGAAGTAGCTTTTTGTAAGCGTTGTAAAGAAGGGAAAACGAAAATAATGCGGTTCTAAAATATGGAAAAGAGAAAATCTCGAAATGAAGTAGCTTTTTGTAAGCGTTGTAAAGAAGGGAAAACGAAAATAATGCGGTTCTAAAATATGGAAAAGAGAAAATCTCGAAATGAAGTAGCTTTTTGTAAGCGTTGTAAAGAAGGGAAAACGAAAATAATGCGGTTCTAAAATGGGGGAGGGAGAAATTACCGAGACAAACAAGCTCTATTTCAACGGGGAAAAATACTATTACATTAACAAAAGGTCTATTTAAATTCCTTAAATACAATCGTATATTTAGACGCATGCAAACAATAAATACAGTAAATGGAGAAAAAATAAAGGTCTGGTTATATGCCTTACACATAATCGTATATTTAGACGAAAGTAAATAACGAATACAGTCATAAAAAAAATACAAGACAGCATGGGCGACCCCAGACCGATGTTTCACCGCCGAGGACAGAAAAAAAAGGATCAGTAAGCCAATCCCGCAATTAATTGAACACGTAAATGTCAGGCTCAACACGGGTCCGACACGAGATAACAATGCAGCATCCAGGCCGGGGAGTATGACGAGGGCGCCCGGAATCCTTTTTTTTCTATCTCCGGGCTTCCTCCTGCTTTCTCAGAGTCGGCTGCGGGATGCTGGTCCTCGCTGCGTCCCCGGGGGGTGTGTGGGGGGGGGGCGGCTCTTCGAAGGATAA
>NC_051405.1:15199903-15199979 GCF_015228065.2 Penaeus monodon
CTTCCGAAACGCTTAATATTACCTGTTGTTTAATCACGCTCGCCTCGCAAACACTTACACATTCCGATCAAGAAGC
>NC_051405.1:15200292-15200361 GCF_015228065.2 Penaeus monodon
AGAGCCAAGGCCACGGTGAGAGCCACGTATCAGCAGCCACATGTGAGAGGGTCTGCTTGCACGGCCGTT
>NC_051405.1:15200759-15200921 GCF_015228065.2 Penaeus monodon
CTAGTCTGCGTGAGACCGGATGCACGCGTAGCCTACTGGTCGATGTGGACACAGACGCATGTTTTATGGGCTGTAGTTTGGGAGTCCTAAATGCACCGGGCTGTTTGTTGGTCACCCTACACTAAGTGGACCTCCCGCCGCGCTCTGCTGGGAATTAGTGGT
>NC_051405.1:15200970-15201148 GCF_015228065.2 Penaeus monodon
GTTTATACTCACCATCAAATCTTTTCATGGGGAAAGTGACGTCATTCCCCACCACGCATATGTTCGTACAAAACGCATTTAATTTTAGAAATAAATAGCGAGTGGGAGGGAAATGGAGAGGGACGAGAGAGGGGCTACATTCATGGGAAAAGGGATACAGAGCGCACGCTGCCCGGTA
>NC_051405.1:15201620-15201850 GCF_015228065.2 Penaeus monodon
GCCCCCCCCCCTACCGAAGACGGGGCACCGACAGCGCAACCTGCAACACAAACGTCAGCGGCGGGTAGTAACACACCCGCGGGACTCCCGGCAAACGGCCCGCGCAGACGACAAGGACCGCGCCGTGCAATCAAACTCATGGACCGCCGCATTCGCGATTCTTCTTAAAGCGCTGCTATGCTAGCAAGGCCTCGCCTGAAACGCAGGCTCTAAGGATTTTGTGTCGTCAT
>NC_051405.1:15202376-15202609 GCF_015228065.2 Penaeus monodon
GAGTAAATAACCTTGCAACAGCAATTAAGATGACAAACAGAAAGGAAAACGAAAAAAAAAAGACAGGCCTCTGCTACTCCTCCGATCTGGTTGATCTGCTGACACTGCTGACACAACGGCCATCTCTCGCCGCAGAGTCAGCAAGATTTTGAAGTGGAGAGAAAACAAGATCTCTAGAGTTGCGGCTGACGGAAAAAGTCTGGCGGGGAGAGGGATTGGGGGGAGAGGGGAGA
>NC_051405.1:15202951-15203248 GCF_015228065.2 Penaeus monodon
GCCCCAAAATAATTTGAAGCAGCTTCTCCCTTTTACTTTGCGGCAGAGAGAATAAGATGTTTGTTTTATTTTAATTATCTTGACACTTTCCAAACACTGATACGAAGGCAGAACAGAGCGGAAACGTGAAAAAATAATTATTTCAAACTTTTTTTTTTCCTCTTTATTTTTCTCTTCCTTTTGCCTTCCCGTTTCATTTTTCTGAGCTTCTCTGTTTCTCCCTAATTCTCTTTCTCCAAAAATAAGAACAATAATGCTAGTATCGCTTAATAATCAAGGAGAAAAAAAAAATAATGG
>NC_051405.1:15203302-15203633 GCF_015228065.2 Penaeus monodon
CAAAAAACCACAACAATAATAAAATAAAAATAATTCAGAGGTAGGTCTAGGTCTACGTAAAAAAAAAAAGTCTATTTCCAGTATATTCAAAAAGCACTCTACAGAAATCCAATTTGATCCAAACCTCATGCAAACTCCATTCTAATAAAGCAGACAATAAAATAAAAATCAGAAAAAGAAAAAAAAGGGGGGGAAAATCTGGAAAAAAAACTTTCTCCTTTTTGAAAGTCTTACGCCGTCTCATTTCGGCGGGAAAGACATTTTCATTAGGGTCTTTTAAAGGTGAAACAGTTCCGGGAAGAAGGGACCGAGGAGAGAGAAAATCGACGTT
>NC_051405.1:15203889-15204267 GCF_015228065.2 Penaeus monodon
AATCCGCCAACCTTCGCCTTCATGGCAGCCAACTTGCAAAATTTAATCACCGCGATACTGGCTCAGTAACTCTCCGTTTCCTGCGATGCATTGCACCTGCAAAACAAAAGTCATCATCGTGGCAACAAGCGACGGCCATGAATGCAATGAAGATTCAGTGAGGAAAGCAACGCCACACCTCTGAGTTCCCTTGCAAGACGCAGCGTGCAAGATGAAGGCGAGGCGGATACGCTCCTCTCGCTCGGTTTTATTTGATTTTTAAAAAAATGTATTTTCTTGATCACTCCTCGGTGATAAAATATTAAAATACTTAAATTCCATTAATATAGCGAAGAAAACACGAGCATTCGCGTGACAGCTGATAAGTTTTTTTTTTCC
>NC_051405.1:15204318-15204585 GCF_015228065.2 Penaeus monodon
GAATGACTTCAAATCTCTCTGTCTTCGCGCGCCGGTGTCAAAGACAGACCAAAAATACCACGCGAAAGAGAAAATGGATTTCGTGACGCGGTGCCGTTGCTCTTTCTATTCCTGCCATGGCCGAGTCCAATCTCCCGAAGTTGGGACTTGTTAGCGCAAAAATGGATTAGCGTCTGTATGAAACTCAAACGCACACATCGGTCTGTGTGCGCGCGGGCGTTGCCAAGAACTAATGAATGGATGAAGAATGGGGGAATCAGTTGATTG
>NC_051405.1:15204780-15205265 GCF_015228065.2 Penaeus monodon
AAAACCACGACCCTCCGAGCTCGAGCGAGCCCGCAGACGCGCCACGGCAGTCGCGCCACGGCAGCCGCGCCACGGCAGCCGCGCGACCGGCGCTCCCGCGGCAGCCCAGCGACGCCGCCGCCCGTCTCCGCGAGGGCCAGCCGCTCCGCCGTCACTTCGAGCCTCAATACTCGAAGGCGTGTCGGAGTCCCATGGCAATTGCATGTAATTTTCTTGCAACGTCAACGTGTACCCTCGTAATACGAGAAAACATGAGCGTGCTTTCAATGTTTACCTCACTGCTTTGGATAAAGAAAATACTGTTGAGAGAGAGGGAAAAAAAATCACAATAAGCATGATAAAATGCGATTGTGTAGACAGGGAGACATATCAGTAGCGGTACATGTTTATTTTGCGCCCTTGCATGTTGCTATGAAATCATGGCAACCTGCGACATTTACAATCAATGGGCATAGACTGCATAGATGTGTTTTTTACGCTTTCTT
>NC_051405.1:15205745-15205957 GCF_015228065.2 Penaeus monodon
CTCTTTACCCCTATCACACGCAGACACAATTCAGATGCATAAACAACACGGTGCCTCTTAATTAGCTCACAGACAAACAACCACTGATTGCATGTCGTCTATTCTTGCGTGGTGCGTAATTCAGAACCTCCTTTTCCCTCTTTGAGCCCTCATATCACCCCCCCCCTTTAGAACCTTCCACCCCAACCCCCCTTCGTGCCATCCTACACTGT
>NC_051405.1:15206173-15206511 GCF_015228065.2 Penaeus monodon
CTTCCTTTCTTCCTTTCTTCCCCATTAGAAACCCTCCCCTCTCCTTGTTCTTCCACCCCCTAACTCCACTTCCACTTCTCCCACCCCTCTCTCCCTCTCTTCCTCTTCCCCCATCCCTCTCCCTCTTTTAATTTTTCCCCACCCCACTCCCTCCCCTTCTTCGTCCCCCATCCCTCTCTCCTCCCCTTCTATTACTCCAACCCCTCTCCCCTCCTCTTCCTCTACCCACCCCTCTCCCTCCCCTTCCATATCCCCCACCTCTATCCACTCCCCCTATTCGTCCCATCTGCCCATGCTTGCCAGACTACAACCTTTCCTTCCCTACTGGACCACAACAT
>NC_051405.1:15207148-15207248 GCF_015228065.2 Penaeus monodon
GTCAGAGTGCGATCTGAACCTATTTCTTTATCAAATGTTTAAAAATCGCGGGTCTGCAACGGAGTGAATCGTGGTCGTGGTACGATTTTCCGGCATCTAA
>NC_051405.1:15207569-15207744 GCF_015228065.2 Penaeus monodon
TGCCAACCTAGCAATCATCGAGGAGGAAACGTGACACTTCGATGTAAATCAAAACTCAAGTATAAAAAAAGAGTGAAAAAAGTCGGGGAAGAAAAAGAGAAAGAATACAAAAGAAGGTCAATCGACATGGTCACCGGTGTTCCCATGCATCACACGAATCGCACTTACAAACACT
>NC_051405.1:15208671-15208835 GCF_015228065.2 Penaeus monodon
CACATGTGTGTGATCATACTATGTCGCAGCGAGGACCCCAGAGCCGACTCGCCATCGCCACGGCCAGGATCCCTTGCCGAGTCAGCCCCGAGGTCCGAGGCTCCCGAGCGAAGGGCCGAGGCTCCCGAGCGAAGGGCCGAGCAGAAGCGCCTTCGCCTCCTTCG
>NC_051405.1:15208860-15209098 GCF_015228065.2 Penaeus monodon
GCCGGAACCCGAGCTCGCTGCGGCGGCGACGGCGGCAAAATGGGCGACGAGGAGATAGTGAGATAAACACGAACGGGAACGCGAGGGGCGCGGGCCAGCCATCGACCGACTTGCATAAATACATTACATGCATACGAAGCGACGCGCTCGGCCCGAAAAATGAGTGTCTGGAGGTTAACATATTCGAAATCTCCACCTCCGTCGTCGGGCTTTGTCTCGGGCTCTCGCCGTCTCTCTT
>NC_051405.1:15209983-15210271 GCF_015228065.2 Penaeus monodon
GGGATGGGTATAGAAAACGATTTAGATAGTTATAGATTTTAATATATACATATATCAAGTCGAGAAAAACGACATCGTTAAAGATGAAAGACTGCTGCGTAAAGGAAACAAAACGGAGACAAATCGAAAGCGAACTGAAAAACAAGAGGGAGACAAGAGAGGCCGGGAGAGAAGGCTTGCAAGAGATCGCGAAAAAGAGGTCACAAAGAGAGGGGACGGAGAAACAACAAGAAAATAAAAAAGGGTTTGGAGTTTATAAACGCACGGGAGACCCCTATCCCACACAGG
>NC_051405.1:15210607-15210724 GCF_015228065.2 Penaeus monodon
GGGGGGGATGGGGAAAATAAAGGGGGGAACCCATAGCAGGAAGGGGCGGCCCAGGGGCAAGATGAAAAAAATAGCGCCCCCTCAAAAAAAGGGGGAGTGACAGCACCCGCTTTCCCC
>NC_051405.1:15210754-15211141 GCF_015228065.2 Penaeus monodon
CACCGAAGCAGAATGGGAGAGGTGGAGAAAGAACAAAAGGGGAACAGCAAAGGAACAGCAAAGGGATTGATCCCGAGGCAATGGAGGAGCAAGAGGGAAGCCAGTGGAGAGAGAGGAAAAAAAGGAAAAAAGGAAAAAAGGTTTAAAAAAAGGAAAAGATGAAAGGAAAAAAAAATAAAAAGGGTGAGGAAAGGCAAGAAATAAAATTAAGAAAGGAGGAGGAAAGAGAAAGAGAAATAAAAAGAATGGATGAAAGATGAAAGAAAAGAAAGAAAAAGTGATGGGAAATGAAAGACGAATAGAAAATGATGAGAGATGAAAGAAACGAAAAACGAGAAAAAGAATAATAAAACTTAAATAATAACAAAAATAAAAAAATATATCAAA
>NC_051405.1:15211539-15211609 GCF_015228065.2 Penaeus monodon
GTGTTAGAAGATTGAGATGTATATATGTTAGGTTATGTATGATATAGTATATGTATGAGATGTATATAGA
>NC_051405.1:15211708-15211899 GCF_015228065.2 Penaeus monodon
AGTGGTGGTGTTGGGCGTGATAATAATAATAATAATAGAGATATAGATAGAATAGATATAGAATATAATATAGATAGATAAGATATAAATAATATATAACATATAATATAATATATAAACACGTGTTGTGAGCTTTGTGTGTTGTGCATAACGTGTATTTGGTAGTGGAGGTGTGTGTTGGTTCTCGAGCA
>NC_051405.1:15211946-15212248 GCF_015228065.2 Penaeus monodon
CAATTTTAAAAATAATGAACAGTATAGATGTTAGTGTAAAATTACATAATAAGTCGAGAAACGACATCGTAAAGTGAAAGACCCTCTTGCGAAAGGAAACAAACGGACGACAAACGAAAGCGACTGAAAAACCGGGGAGACCAAGAGAGGCCGGGAGAGAAGGCTTGCAGAGATCGCGAAAAAGAGGTCACAAAGAGAGGGGACGGAGTAAACAACAAGAAAATCAAACGGTGGAGATATAAACGCACGGGTATACACATATGCACACAGGTACATACATTCATGCAAGGATGTATACAAAT
>NC_051405.1:15212510-15212619 GCF_015228065.2 Penaeus monodon
AGCGGGATGGAAAGTAAGGGGAAACTGATAGCAGGGAGCGCGGCGAGGGGCAAGATGAGAAAATAGCGCCCCGTCAAAACAGGTGAGTGACAGCAACCGCCGGTACCAC
>NC_051405.1:15212651-15213255 GCF_015228065.2 Penaeus monodon
CACCGAAGCAGAATGGGAGAGGTGGAGAAAGAACAAAAGGGGAAAGCAAGGAACGCAAAAGGGTGATCCGGGGAAATGGGAGCAAGAGGAAGCAGTGGGAGAGGGGAAAAAAAGGAAAAAAGGTAAAAAGACGGAGAGATGAAAGAAAAACATAAAGGGATGAGGAATGCAAGAAATAAAATAAGAAATGGAGGAGGAAAGATGAAAGAGAAATATAAAAGAATGGATGAGAGATGAAAGAAAAGAAAGAAAAAGTGATGGGAAATGAAAGACGAATAGAAAATGATGAGAGATGAAAGAAACGAAAAACGAGAAAAAGAATAATATGAGAAATGAAAAAAAAAATCTTTCCTGTTTCTATCAAAGCTGTAGATTTGAAGAGAAATTCAAGATGTAGCAAACTAAACAAAATTGAAATAGGAATTGGCAATTCAAGAGGAAAATGGATGATAATAACAATACCCGATGGCATTAATGCTGCAACTAACCCTCCTGTTATAATTGTTGAAAATGGTGATAATAACAACAAATATTACTACGACAATCATAGTAAATAATAATGGCGATAATAAAAGGAAATCATGTGGTAGCAGAAAGATTCTAC
>NC_051405.1:15213575-15214737 GCF_015228065.2 Penaeus monodon
ACCTCCTCCTTGGAGGCCCTCGCACGCACACGACACGGCCACGCGCGCCTCGCCAACAGCGGCCCTGGAGCTTCAAAATAATAAATAAATAAAGGTCCATTCGGCCGGCCCCGGAGGTCAAGCTGGGCCTGACCTTAACATCGCGGGAGTGTAAGTAATTAACCCATAAATAAGGTCGCCGACGGGGAGGAAGCCCATAAGCGAAGACCCTTCCCTCGGCTATGCGAACCTCCGCCCACGTCGCGCGCACGCAGGACCCGAGCCCCTGGTGTGCCCGCCGCCCTTGCAGTCCGAATCCTGATCCGACACTTCTCGGCCTCATCCGACGCTTCTCAGACTCATCCGACACTTCTCACTCATCCGACGCTTCTCAGACTCATCCGAAACTTCTCTGCCTCATCCGACACTTCTCAGCCTCACTCGACACTTCTCAGCCTCATCCGACACTTCTCAGCCTCATCCGACACTTCTCAGCCTCACCCGACACTTCTCGTTTTAATCCCGTCTCCGATTATTTTACGGTTGACACTTATCCGAATTCGGATATTCTTCTGACACTTCTCCGCCAAATCCGACACTTATCACTATAGCCTAATGCCGACTCAGACCTTTTTTTTCTGAAATTCCGCATCCTAATCCCAAACTAATTCAAAGTCCACAGTTTCAATCCTACGCTCATCGACACTCTTCACGCTAATCCCTATCCTAACACAACACTCTAGCCTAATCCGACACCTCTCATCCTAACCCACGCCCCACATCCTAATCCACACTCCTCATCCTAATCCGACACTTCCCATCCTAATCCGACACTCGCCATCCTAATCCGACACTCATTCTAATCCGACACTCATCCTATTCCGACACTCATCCTATTCCGACACTCCCCATCCTAATCCGACACTCCCCATCCTAATCCGACACTCCCCATCCTAATCCGACACTCCCCATCCTAATCCGACACTCCCCATCCTAATCCGACACTTCCCATCCTAATCCGACACTCCACACCCTAATCAGCCTAACCCTGGTGTCCACTTTTAATCCGATAGTCCTGCCTCTAATCCAGATTTCCAATCAACACACCAACAACTGGAGGTCAGTCGTTCATAAATAAGAAAGTTCTATGTAGCTGCCATTTATATACAATGTCTGCATATGA
>NC_051405.1:15215268-15216369 GCF_015228065.2 Penaeus monodon
GAGTCCACCATTCACCCTCCCCGACACGCTCTTCCCCCTCAAAACACCCACCCTGACACACTCTTACACCCTCAAAACACCCTCCCCAACACGCTCTTCCCTTCTCAAAACACCCTCCCCGACACGCCCCTACCCCCTCAAAACACCCTCCCCAACCAGGACCGCGTGGCCAGGACAGTGAACTAACAGGCAATCAGAGAAGTGGACGAATTTGCATCAACCACAACTTTTGACAGCCATTTATTGACGGACAGCTAACATGGGAGGAAGGGGAGAAGGGGAGAAAGGGGAAGAGAGAAAGGGAGTTTCACAGGGAAGTTCGGAAGGGTGAGGGGAGGGAAGTGACAAGGTGGAGTGAGGGGAGAGAAGTGATGAAGGGAAGAATGGGGAGGGAACAGGATGATGCGAGGAGAGGAAAGGGGGCAACAGAATAGGGTGAGGGGAGAAGGAAGGAAGGAAACACGATGGGGTGAGGGGAGTGGGAAGGTGGAAGGGGACGATAGAGAAAAGGAATGAGAGGCGGAAGGAGAGAGGGGAAGTGCAGATTGAGCGGTGAGGGAGGCTGTGAGGTGATGAAAGAGGAAGGGTAGAGAGACTGAGGAGAAAAAAATATATATAAAGGTAAAACACGTCAACAGGCCTGTACGTTCTGCTATAATTCTAAAATGTTTAGAAAGACAGAGACACATAACACGTAAAGATCTATTTACTTCTCATTCTATAACATCAACACTATCAAAAACATACCCCATGCAACTGCATGCAACAGGACTAACAAAACAGAGAATCGAAACCAGAAGCATCTTTACCATACCCCCCCCCCCCCATTCATCAAAATGCCAAGAGGTCATACACGCACCTCGTCCAAAGGGCAACGGATGCAACAAGAAACAATGCAAACGCTGCAATCGACTCGCTCGTTCGCCGACTGTTGATCAGCATCACGGAGCTAATTCAATCCCTCGACGTCCAGTCTCGCTGACCTCGGCGCTGACTTCGCTAATGAGTGCCAACAGTGGAAGCCAAACAACACGGCCTGTTGTACGATTTCTCCTTGGATCAATTAAAGGCGGGATCTTCATTAATTATCTGCCGATGAGG
>NC_051405.1:15216402-15216906 GCF_015228065.2 Penaeus monodon
CTTTGATATGATTGACACGTCTCGTTATCCCACGACTCCTAGTTGTCTCTGGGTAAGATTTCCGTTTCTCGTTTTTAGCCTGTCTCTTAGTTTCTGTCTCTTCTTCTCTACGCCTGCCTTGCTGTGCCTCTCTTCCACTTTTTCCTTTTTTTCCCTTTTACCACTATTACTTTTAGACTCTCCTGTTTCTCTAAATATCCTATCCATTAACGCTTTTGCTCTTTACATTAATTTCAAACAATGCCGTGAGTATGCCGCATTTCTCGCTCCTTTCCTAAGCACAATGAATTCCCGAGATTGCATGACGCCCAAGCACAACAAAACTTGTCACTTAATAACAGACACGCGGTACGGCGGCACTCAGGACTATTACTATTTCTTTTGATATCCAAGTGCCACTGAGGGCCAGAGGGAGGGGGGGAAGGGGGGCATGGGGGGGGCACTGCGTCCTTCCAGATACATTGTCTCTACAACAGTGTCCTGGTGCCGAGTGTCTGGCACCAT
>NC_051405.1:15217191-15217343 GCF_015228065.2 Penaeus monodon
ATGTCCTTGTCCTCGTCCTCCATCGCCTCATAAACCCACAGTCGAGCGCGTCAACGGCGAAACTTACCGGCGAACGTTGATTGGCTCCCCTAGGTAATTCCAAGCCACAGGTTTAATTAGCTTCAAACAGCCCCCGATACCGTGAAAGGTGA
>NC_051405.1:15217488-15217774 GCF_015228065.2 Penaeus monodon
CGGGCAGACAGACTTCTCTTGCAATATCTACAGATTGCAAGATGACAGGACAAGGAGAGGGAGCAAGAGACGAGCGGATTGGAGATGAAGGGCAGAGAAAGACGGAGGGAAACAAAAGCTAAGAAAAATAAAGAAAAAAATTAAAATATCGAAAAGAATCCCCCTGCGCCCCAGCTCCCAAACCCTCTTTTTCCCAAAAAACACAAGCACAAACACCGAAAAGACCACCGCGCAACAAACACAACTTTACACTCGAAACAAATATGCACCGCCGTCCCGTGCACAG
>NC_051405.1:15218172-15218387 GCF_015228065.2 Penaeus monodon
TAGGTAAGAGGGGGAGCGGAGAGAGGGGGGGGGGTGAGATTCTGAGAGCTGTGACGCTTTCGTCGGCGGAGGGAGCGCAGCCCCCGGGGTGAGCGTTCAGCTTTAATACTACACACACGCCCGCACAGTTTAAACCTAGATATAAAGCAAGGCTCAGGGATAGCCTCAACTCCCCCCCCCCTTCCTTCTCTCCTATCCTTAACCCCTCCTTCTTA
>NC_051405.1:15218519-15218970 GCF_015228065.2 Penaeus monodon
GTTGACCTTACGGAAGGGAGAGGTAGGTCAACGACGGAATAAAAAGAAAAAAGGGGAAAAAAAAAAGCTGAGAAGGTGCGGTTGGCGTAACGATGAGAAAAAGAAAGTGGGTTTATATTGATAGTCCGCGAAGGAGGGGTGGGGAGGAGAGGTGGCGGAGGGGAGGGGGTATAATGTCCTCGAGAGCGGGATGGGGGGCGAGGGGAGGAAGAGGGGGGCGGCGTGATAATAGAAACTGTTCCGCGTTTGTTTATTGCTTAGTAGATTGGGCCAATTTAGGATTGCATATATGTTCATTTCCACGCGTTCCGACGCACAGGCTGTAAACATATCTCCGGTCACGGTAAATAAACAAATTAATAAGTGTACAAAAATATAAACGTAAAAGGTTTTTCCATATACACGAGTATAAAAACCCCCCAAGTTTTAATTAACATTGTTTAGTCTTTAC
>NC_051405.1:15219098-15219276 GCF_015228065.2 Penaeus monodon
AAAATAATTCCCCACCCCCTCACAAAACCCCACGACCACCCAATCCTCGCGCGGGGGATCGTTTTCCTCATCATTCATAATAATAAAAAGAAAGAGTGCGCCCAATCCTCCTTAAATCGGCATCGGTAAAGTTATTGACATTTGAGACGCTGAGCATATCGGATGGTTGGGGCGTCAT
>NC_051405.1:15219351-15219534 GCF_015228065.2 Penaeus monodon
AGAAAGGATTGGCCATTTCCTAATGACTTTTTGGAATTAAAAATTTAATATTCTCATTTCTTTTCTCTTTTCTTCTTTCTCTTCTCTTTTCTCTCCTTTCTCTTCCCCTTTTTCTTTTTTTCTTTCTCTTTCTCCTCTTCCCCCTCCTTCTTTTCCCCCCCCTTTTTCTCCTCTTCTTCGTTT
>NC_051405.1:15219793-15219871 GCF_015228065.2 Penaeus monodon
TTCCATTTCACTCTTTCATCCCTTTCTCTCTGTTGACCTCTCTTTTCAACTTCCCATAATTTCCCTCCACATCGCCTG
>NC_051405.1:15219995-15220488 GCF_015228065.2 Penaeus monodon
TGCACGAGCATGTAAATAAGGAGAGCGTTTCCCGTCATAGAATCTCGTATAAATATCGGCCGGCATCTTGGAATTACCCGGTATTACCCGACTATTGCGCCGCGGACGGAGGGAGGGAGGGAGGGAAGGGGAAGGAAGATGGGAGGGGAGGGGAGGGGAGGGGAGGGAAGGAAGATGGGAGGGGACGGGAGGGAAGGAAGAAGGGAAGGGAAGGGAGGGGAGGGGAGGGAAGGAAGATGGGAGGGGAAGGGAGGGAAGGAAGAAGGGAGGGGAGGGGAGGAAGAAGGGAGGGGAAGGACGGAAGCAGGGAGGTGGGAGAGATGGAGAAGGGATGAGGGAAAAAGGTAGGAGAAGAGAGAATGAGAGGATGGAAGAGAGAGAGAGGAAAGGATGGAAATGATGAGGGAGAAGACCGAGATGGAACGATGGAGAGAGAGGAGCAAGGATGGCTACCTTCTTAGTTAATAAAGATACATGGATACATATGGATAAT
>NC_051405.1:15220594-15220817 GCF_015228065.2 Penaeus monodon
CGCGCGCGCGCGCGTGCGTGTGTGTGTGGATGATTATCTGCATTTCCGTGCTTGCAAGAGATTGCGCGCGCAAAAGCGTAAGCTATCTTGGAGAAGATTCCTTTCATAATCTCAGGCCGGATCGCAATCACGGTGAGTGCCCATATTTTTTTCTCTCTCTTTTCCTCGTCCATATTAACGGCGGACAGAGATTTGCCAAGTTCGATCCTTCGGCTGATGCCCT
>NC_051405.1:15220870-15220994 GCF_015228065.2 Penaeus monodon
ACGTATTTGTCTTCATATTTGATACACACAAGTTTCCCAGCTTTCCCCATGTCACTCTCAACTTTGGCCTACCTGCATTAATTATTTCAAACTTGTTTTTTGCCTCGCTGCAACCAAGTTCAAA
>NC_051405.1:15221043-15221204 GCF_015228065.2 Penaeus monodon
GAAACATATGAATCAGAAAAACTAACCCTTGCAATACTTAGTGCACTTCTCTGCCAGCTGCATATCTATCATAGCAATATTGCATCATGTCACATGTCTGTCAGACGACTATTGAGTCATCGAAGGCAAACAATACCCAAGTCTCGGTATATTTTGTGTTG
>NC_051405.1:15221641-15221885 GCF_015228065.2 Penaeus monodon
AAGAAAAAGGGGAGGGGGGCTACCCTTTTTAAGGTTAAAAAAGTTTTAAACCCTTTTTTGGGGTTTCCATAGGGATAATTTTTTTTTTTTGTGTTTGGGGGGTTTGGTTTTTTGGTGTGTTTTTGTTTTTTCTTTGTTGTTTTTTTTTTTTTAAAGTTTTGTTTTTTTTTGTGTTTTAGTTTTTAGTCCCCCCGCCATCTTTTTTTAAAATTGTTTTTTGCCTTTCCCTTTCCAAAAACCCCCC
>NC_051405.1:15221909-15222165 GCF_015228065.2 Penaeus monodon
GGCTATTTGGGAAATTCCCTTTTTCCATAAATCTGGGGCCTTTTGAAACCCAAATTTCCCATTTTTTCCCCTTTTGGCCCTTTTAAAGGCAAAATTTTCCCAAAGGGTTGGGACCCTTTTGGTGTTGCCCTTTATTCTTTCTTTATTTTTGTCTGGTTTTTCCTTTTTTTTGTTTTTTTTCTTTGGTTCCCTTTGCTTTCCCCATGCACCTAACTTTTCCTTTTACCCTTAATTTTTCCCTGTTTTTGCTGGGCTG
>NC_051405.1:15222199-15222300 GCF_015228065.2 Penaeus monodon
TTAAATCCTCCCTTTCCTTTTATCCTTTTCTCTCCCTAATCTTCTCTTTCCTCTTCCTGTTTTCCCTATTTCCCCCCCAAAAAACTCCTCCCCTTATTTTT
>NC_051405.1:15222478-15222730 GCF_015228065.2 Penaeus monodon
CCAAATTTCCCTTCTCCCCCCTTTTTATTTTCCCCCATTCCCAACCCTATTTTTTTATCCCCTTTAATTTTTACTTAGCTCGACTCATTTTTTCTTTTTTTCCCCCTTTCCTTTTTTAAAATCAAACTTAAAAAAATCTTCAAAAAAATTCCTTTTTTTTTCCCCCCTTTCCTTTTCATTTTCCCCTCCTCACCCTTTTCTTTCTCCTTTGTCTCCTTTCCATCTCAACTCACCTTCCCCCTCTCTTCGGGT
>NC_051405.1:15222758-15223177 GCF_015228065.2 Penaeus monodon
CCCGGTTTTTTCCCCCGGGGGAAAGGGGATTTTTTCCCGGGTATTTTTGCAAAAAAAACCTGGAAATTTTTGTTTACGAAAAAAATTTATAAAACCCCTGTTTTTTCCAGAGTTTAATAAAGGGGCAAAAAGGGAAAATTTCAAAAACCGGGGAAAAACGCACTTTTGGGTCCTTCCCGCTAAACTTTTTTACCCATGCCCTTGAAATTTGAAAACGGCAATTTAAAAAAACCTGCTTAGGCGGGGTAGAAAAAAGAAAATTTTCTTTTTTTAATTTTTTTATAATTTTTCCTTTTCTCCCCACAAGCCCTTTACGAAAAAGGGGTTTTAAAGGGCCCCTAAAACCCAGCATTTTCCTAGGGGGCCCCCGGGCCAAGGCAAAAAAAATTTTCGGCCGGGGTAAAATTTTCCTATCCCCC
>NC_051405.1:15224097-15224471 GCF_015228065.2 Penaeus monodon
TTTTTTTATATAAAAATTATATTTATTTTTAAAATTTTTTTTATATTTATATTATATATAAAACAAACAAAAATACAATATATATAAATATAAAATAAAAATACTATACCGTTTTAATTATATATATTATATTATTTTATTATATTATATATATAAAATATATATATTTATATAAAAAATATATATATTTAATAAAAAATTATATCATAAAATTACAAATAAAATTAACATATTAAAATTCTATATATATATTTTATTTTATAGATATAGAATATAATATTTTATAAAATAATAATATATATACTACATAATAAAACCCAAAATGTCCATATAAAACATTTTAAATTTTACCAAATATGTAAAAATTATAAAAT
>NC_051405.1:15224520-15224607 GCF_015228065.2 Penaeus monodon
TTTAAATTTTATATTATATATGTATTTATATGTACATTTTAAAATAATGTTTAATGATATGATAAAATAAAATTTAAAAAATGCAAA
>NC_051405.1:15225287-15225542 GCF_015228065.2 Penaeus monodon
ACACACATCTTTCTACTGATCTATAGTTACACGTATAATTATAAACCTAAGCTCCCCAAGGCAAAGAAAGAGCAGAAAGGACTTCCCAGGCGCGAGGAAAAGCGAGGCGCACAAGGCAGGTCGCGGCCGCAAGCGAGGCGCCTCCGCGGACGTGGTTCCCTCACGCTTATTTCTCGGACTCAAAAAATACTGACCCGACGAAAGGCCAACCCCCTGGGTTCTTTCCGTTTTCCCCCTTAAAACTGTTTCGCTTTT
>NC_051405.1:15226194-15226412 GCF_015228065.2 Penaeus monodon
GGGGGACCCGATCCCGCCCACAGAGACAAATGCTGAAACTAAGAGATTCCTATTACTGCACTTCATCAGCGCGAAAACCCCGGATTCCCCCGGGATTTTGATAGGTTGGGAAAACGATGGGTTTTTTCCTTATAAAGAGGTTTCCCCGGGGGTTTTGCTTTGGGGGGAATCGACCTTTCCTCAGCAAGCAAAGGCCGACCGACCTCTCCGCCTCCGTA
>NC_051405.1:15226603-15226716 GCF_015228065.2 Penaeus monodon
GGCCCAATACGTCAAACTTTGAAGCGGCGAGGGAAGCCAAAAGATCACACGGCGGGCGAGGAGCGACCAAAATTGCAATGCGGATTCTCCTCCTCCTTCTACGTCCTTCTGTG
>NC_051405.1:15227533-15227962 GCF_015228065.2 Penaeus monodon
GGGAAAAAACCGCCGGGGAGCCCAAGAGGGCCCCAGAAACCCCCGACGATAAAAAACGCTGGGGTGTCGGGGGGCGCCCCCGACCCTTTTTTCCCCCCCGCGAGGTCGCAAGGAGCGCGTCGCCGCTGCATTCCCTCGCCCTGTCGCCTCCGCAGCCAAATCGCCCAATCCTCCTCTCGCGAATATCCTCCCGAGGGATTGGCGATTGCACGAATCTCATCCGACATTCGCGTCACGGGATGAACTGTCGAATAGATCTTTAAAAGTCGGATTTCGGGCCTGAATCCCGACACGAGCGCTTGCCACTTACAGAAAGCATTATGCGATCTTCCCATTGAATATTATTCCACCTCGCTTGCCTCTTCGCCCCGGCTTTTATCAGACCCTTCTTTCTCCCTTTCCTCGTCTTCCTTCCTTGTGCGCGCGTGC
>NC_051405.1:15228295-15228712 GCF_015228065.2 Penaeus monodon
AAAAAGAAAAAAGAGGAAAAAAAAATACACGTAAGGGAAAAAAAAAAAAGAAAAAAGAAAAGAAAGAAAAAAAAAAGAGGGAAAGAAAAAAAGGGAGGGGGAAAAAAAAAAGGGGGCCGTCACCCGGGGATGCGTGGAGTTTGGCAGGGGGGGGGGGGTGAGGAACCCAGCCCCGCCCGACCGCAACCCATTTCTAAACGAACCTCCGCTCGGATAAAGGCCCCCGCCGAGCCCTTGAGGGGTCCGCTACAGGGAAACCCCCAACCCCCCACGCAATCCCGACGCAAGCCCCAAGCAATTAATAAGCAAGCCACCAGAAAACCCATCCACACTCCACACCCAAAACCCGAAACCCTACCAATGGAAAAACAAATCCCCCCCAATCCCCGCAAGCCGGGAAACCAAAAACACACGCAA
>NC_051405.1:15228733-15229056 GCF_015228065.2 Penaeus monodon
GAGCCGCAAGTCCAGGGAAACGCCGGTCGCACAGAGCAGCCCGCAGCCTCCCTCTGCCGAGTTCGAGAGGCCGGCCAGTTGATATTCGCGCGACGTCTAGCGACTAACGAAACGAGTTTGGCTTGGCATTGTGGATATTAAACGGCACGGCGGCCATTTGTTCTCTGTTTATAAATATGCAAAGTGATCAGATATGTGTGTGTTTACGAGCGTAACTATTTCCTCGTCGTCCGCCACTGCTGCGTACGTCTCCTGTCTTTTTGTGCGTGAATACTAATCCTATACTCCGATCATCACCTTGTGCTTGTGTGTGGAGCCTATCC
>NC_051405.1:15233668-15235101 GCF_015228065.2 Penaeus monodon
CACACACATAAATATGACCAAACATATATTTGCTAGTCAGTATTCCATTCACATCGCATTTATTCTGTCTCATTATATCGAGGACTTCGTTATGATACTCCTTCTCAAAATGTTAAAAAAGAAATGTTCATAATCCCAGGCCTACTGCATTCACCGCTACAGTTACCGCGCGCACTGAAAATATTCGAAAAGTTGTGATTCTTTTTTTTTAACGATGTAAATATTCCTGAATTTCTACTCCACTGTTTTTGCAGTAAAAGAAGTTCGAGCCGCGTGTGTACTGTGGCAGTTTACAACCTGCATCAAAATACGCTGTTCGAATACTGCAAAAAATAAATAATAAAAAAAAGTTCAGGCGCAGTGCAGAAGGTTCGAGTGTGGATGGCCCGCCTCGCCGTAAAGTCTTTAATGCCGACCTTTTTTTCAAAAATAAAAATCCAACAATATCCCAAATATCGGATCGGTTATGAACAGTTCATTAGTTATGCACTAAATGCATATATATAAGAATTCAAATACCATGAATACACGTTTAAAGTTTATTGGTTTTCCGTCTCCCTTTCTACAAGTATGATCATGTTAGTCAAAGGGAGCAATCAGAGCTGACAACCAAAGCGGACAACCCTAGCAGGCAACCAAAGCGGGCAACCAAAACGGACCATAGTGGGCAACCAAAGTGAGCTACCAAAGTAGACAATCAATGCGGGCAATGAACACGGGCAATCAAAGCGGATGACCATTGTGGTCGACCTAAGTGGGCTATTTAGGCCGTTAACCAAAGCGGTTAACCAAAACGGGTATCCATAACGGGCAACCAAAGTGGGCAACCAAGGGGAGCAATCAAAGGGAGCCAACCAAAAGGATTCCACCCAACGTGGGCAAGCAGAGGCAGCAACCAAACGCAACGCTGCAGTAGCTGAATGAACATACACCATTTTTTGGCAGCTAATCAACGGTGAAACTGGGAACCGCCATTCGACCGCGCGAGGTTAGAACCAATTAGTCGGTTCGAAGCCAGATTTTTACCCTCTTCTCTTGCTCTTTTTATTTCCTCTCTTCCCTTTTGCCTTTTCTCACTCCTTTTTTCTTCAACTGTTTCCTGCGCTCTTGATCTCTCGTCATAAAACACTTCTTTCTCTATGCAGGCTATGTTGCACTGTTAGATTTTTCCCTGTAGCAGACCACCACTCGGCAGTGTGTACATAGAGAGTTTTCAAGAGGGAATGCGGTATAGCAACTATAGTACTAACAGGTAATGTATGCGTATACCATTATATATAAACGTATTTTTCTACTTTCTCTTTAGATTGTTTTTAAACGTATGTCATTCAGCTGTTCTCGAAAAGGGAAATGTTCTGCCTTTACTGAAATCACAAGGTACGGTCAGGAAAGGGGGGGGGCGAGGGAGGTAGGAGCTGAGAGCAGGTATGCCA
>NC_051405.1:15235429-15235568 GCF_015228065.2 Penaeus monodon
AGGCTGTCCGAAAATGCCGAGAAAACAGCTTTAAAATGACTCCGGCTCGACTCCTCGGCATCCCACAGGCATCGGGCTTTTTACGTGGCATTGCAGCTCGTCAGTTCCTACACGACCTGGAATTGGCCGCGGCGCTCTT
>NC_051405.1:15235660-15235747 GCF_015228065.2 Penaeus monodon
TTGCATTGTATGTGAAGGAGACTCGGATCGAATGATTAAGCGAGTGTAAGGTATTTTAGGCTTGTAAATTTGGTGAAAGGAAAGGAC
>NC_051405.1:15235895-15236146 GCF_015228065.2 Penaeus monodon
CACCATAACGCAAACCCAAACCAACAATCCCAAAGAAAGCAAAGGCGGAGGCCAGACCCTCGTGCAACTCGGGCCCCGGAGTAGCGGGCGGCAGATGAGACGAGGCCGCCCCCGGCACGAGGCGGCGGAGGAATTCACGCGGGAGCAGGACAGGTTCCCCGGCGGTGATCCTGACGACCCGGGCCAGACACCCTGCGTGAGGCATGGGGCGGAATGTCTGCAGAGGAACCTGCAGAAGTGCTCCTTCTGTC
>NC_051405.1:15236173-15236285 GCF_015228065.2 Penaeus monodon
GTGCCCGCCGTCGCCGAGGTGCTGGTGCGCCTTCCGCTTTGAGCCAACGCCTGGCCGGTGGCTGCAGGAGCACACGCCTCCCGCTCTGTCTGCTATGTATGACTAAACCTTT
>NC_051405.1:15236365-15236912 GCF_015228065.2 Penaeus monodon
GACTATAAATCTCCCCGACGCAAGTGACCTCTTTCGCCGACGCAAGCGAACGCTACTGTTTCTGTCCCGTGTTTTTTCCTCATCATTATCTCCTCTTGAGCTCGATTTATTTATTTCTGTTTCGTTTAAGCGCCGGCATTAATTTGACCCGCTCACGAAACATTTCTGTTATCGGCCGACGTATTGCCGCCCGCTCGCTGGTAGTCTGACGAGGCTTTTGAAATTGAAAGTGAAATAGAGGCTTCAATTTAAAGCGATGGCCACGTGTCCGAGCCGGGCCGATAATACGTGTAGTTTTCCCGTGTCTGTTTGTTTTGTTTTCTTTGTCTGTTCATTCTTACTGTGGGGAGCGCACATGTTCTGTAAAATAACATGCAAGAGTATTTACAAGGAAAGGAACAGATAGAATAAAATTACCCTAACTTTACCCGTACTGCAGATTGTTGAGGCTTTTGATAGTAACAGAAGTAGTCTTACTTGTAACTGCAATTTTACAATGAACAAAAAAAAAAGAAAAATGACAACTGCATGACAACAACAACAAAAA
>NC_051405.1:15236970-15237055 GCF_015228065.2 Penaeus monodon
CAATAAAACCTAACCTTAATAGCTACAGGAACAATGGGCTAAGAAAAATAATGACAATAACAATATTAATAGAGACACAATAGTC
>NC_051405.1:15237429-15237589 GCF_015228065.2 Penaeus monodon
GAAAGATTGTACCTTATGCAAGAGAAGAATGTCGAAAAAAATATAATAAAAAGTGGGGAAAAGAGAAAAAAAAGAAAACAAAGAGTGTTAAAGCAGAATAAAGAGATGAAGGGGGAGGAAAAGGAGAAGTAAAGAAAGGGGAAAAGAAAGCGGAGTTTAT
>NC_051405.1:15238012-15238627 GCF_015228065.2 Penaeus monodon
CACTCCAAAATAATAGCAGAAGCAACAAAATAATATGAAAGCCTGCTAAGCAAAATGAATGGCTCTCGCGGGGCCATGGAAATATAATATGGCACAGGAGACCCACCCGTCCGGCTCATGATCTGTCACTCTCGGTTTAATGGAACACTGTCATGAGAAAAATATAAAACCTGACATGTATTATTACTCTGCACTTTGATGATATGCGTTGTCGTGTTCGCCAGTTAAGTATAATAATTCCGGGCATTTTGGGGGAGCGGAATTTAACTATGCAACATTTAGTATTGTAATTATTAGATCTATTATCGCCACACTGATCATTAATGTCATCGTTGCATTTTCCGGTGCAAATGTCATGGCAAATGTGCAAGTCAATACCAACAGGCCGATATTACATACATTTAATTACATGTCGTTTTCTAACATCTGTCTGCATTACCTCAATGGCACGTTTCAACTTTCCCCGCCGTTATAAAAGTTTAAAATGTATATACATGCATCCATTTTAATGCCACTCGTTCTAACCTGTAGTTACCAAATTTGACACTACTTTCGGGTCCTTTCTGTAGTTTCAATTGCCATTGTTAATTTTTAAAGTTTTTCACTTCTCTTTTC
>NC_051405.1:15238766-15239608 GCF_015228065.2 Penaeus monodon
GCATCGAAAGCTTTTTCGTTCCTTCTTCTCTCATCCCAACATATATAAAACGCGCCAAACACCAGACTAGCGCTTTTTGATCGTTTTCCTTCTCCCATGCGATTTCATAAACCAAAGAAAAAACACATTACACCTCCAACAGCGTTCCAAATATTTGTTAAACGCTATCTAAAATCATTTCACATTTTTAATGGAATTCCTGCTTCCTGTGTTTTTCGATCACGACCACGGCCAATAACAATAACAGTTTTAAAAAAATACACATCACACACAAAAAAAAGGTGAACTGTTCTTTGTAAGTCACAGCTCAATTATCCATCACTCGATAACCCTTTTTAAAAGTTTGGAGGAAAACAACACACATTACAAATCCACGCGCAATAATCACCATAACGAAATCACTCTTCAAACATTACATTTCCGGCCCTGACTCTCCTTTGCCGAGACTTTCGCACTTTGCTCTTTTCGTGGAAATAGTGTCGGCCATTTGGCAAACAGGCAACGAGGTACGCACGCACCTCTTATATATTTGTGTGTGTGAAACATTTACTTCGCACGCTATGGATAATTTCTCACCTTCGAATCATCATTCATTTCAAATTCTCAAATTGCTCACACTGCGCAACTCTACTTTTCACGAGTAAAATACTTATTCTTTGTTTTACTTAAAAGGATAAAAGAAGTTTTGTGGGTTATCTAGTTCTTTTATATATATATCTTCTTGTTTCACTTGTCTGCTGTCGCGATGAATTTAGAATTCATAGCCAACGTTGCAATATTGGTTGAATTGTTTAGTTCAGCCACTATAAATTTACTCTGAGTAAAAGAATCAAACCAAGTTC
>NC_051405.1:15239778-15240085 GCF_015228065.2 Penaeus monodon
AACTTGATTTTTGATTCTTTTACTCAGACTGAATATATATTTTATTATACTTAATGTGTGTACATATATCTTTATCTTGTGGAGATGGATATTATTGATATGACATTTAGGAATCGCGTAAAAATCAAAATTTGATATAAAAATCATCACACAAAACAGAGAAGCCATAGACACGTCTACAAATTCATCTTTCTCTAAATTCCTAAACGAAAAATAAATCTTTCCTTTTACCGCAAACATGGAGCGTGTAAATGATTCGCAAGTGGACTAAACGATAACACGCAACTGACCGAGCGAGCGAGCGAGC
>NC_051405.1:15240691-15240992 GCF_015228065.2 Penaeus monodon
TGGAGAGCGTAGAAGAGAAGAGAGAGAGAGAGTAGATCAAAGTACAAAGCGCAGGTAGTACTGAATATAGGAGAGCAAGCTCAGAAAGGGAGAGAGGCAGAGAGAGGAGAAAAGAGGAGCAACAGAAGAGACGAGAGACAAACGTCAGGACGGACATCGGACACGGGCGGCTGACACCGCTCCCCGACCTGACACCTGCACCCTCACAAACGACGGTCACCTAAACCAGGATCAGGTCACCTGTTGAATCAAGGCATCAGTCGGGGGTCGGCGGGGATCCGTTACCGACTCCCGACTACGG
>NC_051405.1:15241031-15242129 GCF_015228065.2 Penaeus monodon
GACCCAAGTCCTAAATCTACCTGCGTTACCGTTCGTATGTCGTGTCGGGGATGGTGGTTGTGATGCTGCATCTTGCTGTTGGCTTGCATCATTACTGCCATCCACACACTAACTCAGCCTCTGTCACTGGCCACATCGCCTTCTTCTTGGCTCCAAGATTTTACAAGTTGTAAAAAAAAATCATCCGATCTTACTAAACCTTCCGCACTATTCGGCACACTTCGCGGTATTTATTTATTTCACCATTTCAGATCGACTCATAGAAATAAAATTGCCATACCATGAGAATAAACACATCGAACTTTACGATCTCGGATATCAATCATTAAATGCAATGACAGGAGCCATCACACATGCCCCGATATCGCTCAACATATCGCGAAATCCACCCTCCATACTCACGGGTCAACACAACACTGAACACACCGAGTCGATGCTGCCACACTTTGCTTGACCACTGAGGAGTTATCGTACACTGCGGTCGCGCTTATCCCTATTTTTACATTACCATCTCTTATTGCACGGCTTTTGCACGATTGTCATTGGGTTACGCTTATGAATACATCGCGCCCAAACTGAAGAAGTAATGAAACCCGTTCGAGTCGAATAAGGGACAAGAATCGTACGTCAGGCAGGTTTGTAGATCCCGCCCCCGATGCGCATGCTCCGCCCCATTTCGATGTGGTGGCGGCAGGTTCACGGAGCTGAGGAAAGGTGACAAATCTCTTCATTTTAAAGCTATTATTTACGGTGATACTGTATGGGCTCGTATATGCGACGAGGAGGAACCAATGCTATCCCTTGATTGTATCCAAAAGCAGATCACATGAACGCGCCATCCCATAATCGCGGAAAATACGGCTAACATATTGGAGTTGGTATTCCAGCCAGTATGCTCCAAGTAGGCGTATGAAAAGACAATTTTACAATGATAAGTCAGTGTTGCCGGCTACTTGAGCAAGAGGGATGCATCAGGCGGCTGGAGTCAAGATACACATCTCGAGCGTGTAAGAAGATTTTAGATTTAGCCTGTATTATAAACACTTTTCAAGGTTAGTCTTTAATGTCGTCACCTTGCATAGTTCAGGGGATTTGCAT
>NC_051405.1:15243424-15243641 GCF_015228065.2 Penaeus monodon
TTTTTGAGAAAGTGATCAAATCAACAAATCGTTTGCGGAAATGTCTGTGCTTAATTCACCAACCCTTTGGAACAATTTGATACTGAAATTGTTGTGTTAGAAATAAGGTGACCCGGGCTCGAAAATATGTTCTATTACCCACTGCATCTCCGTGCGGTCCCCTCGTCCTTAGTAAATGCATTTCCCGAAACCAACAGAATAGGAGAGGAATGAAATA
>NC_051405.1:15244265-15244613 GCF_015228065.2 Penaeus monodon
GACTACAGCCTCAGACGTCGGGATGGGTAAGACTAAGACGATCGGGTTACGAACAGCGCCGATCAGATCCCATTCTCGGACTGACTGTCAGGCGATCCAAAGGCTTCTCCGACTGACGTAACAGACATAAATAAAAACATTTTCTCACGAACCAAATCCCCGTCTTTTTATAATCTTAAATGTATTGTTAATGTTAGATATATAGTTTTTTTTCATGGTATCTCGTTGATTCAGTGCAATATATTATATTATTTCGAAACAATATTCTATAGCTTAACCGACTCCTCTTGGCGTATCCCTGAGGTATGTGCATGGTATTAAAAATAAATAAATATTCAATTTAGTATA
>NC_051405.1:15244647-15245002 GCF_015228065.2 Penaeus monodon
GCGTTAACCCTAATGCTGTTCGCATTTTTCAGCATTTCGTAAACAAGTATTCCTGGCCATAAAGAATAGAGGATTATCGTTTCTATTTCTACATTTTTAAACTAATACCATGTGCTAGATACTTGAATAAGGATTTTGTAAATGTTTTCAAACTTTTTATTTGTACCTCTATTTTTAAACCGATAACACGCTCTGTTGAGAAAGATTTCATAAAGGAAAATAATGAATATGAGAGTGTATAATCAGTTCATAATATTATTCAGAATGATTATGGAGTTAATATTCATTTGATATGGTCAATACTTTGTTTTTACAGTGTCATTGGCGTAATGCTGCTCCTGCAAATGCTAGTGTT
>NC_051405.1:15247596-15247749 GCF_015228065.2 Penaeus monodon
CCTCCTCCTCATTACCTATTCACTTTGCATGATTCTTGACTAATATTTTTCATGACCAACATTAACATTACTTACACATTATTACTTCTATTATGCCGTTCGTATTTCTATAGATGGAGAAAGACTGAAAATTCGTGTTTATTCATGTATGTG
>NC_051405.1:15247950-15248231 GCF_015228065.2 Penaeus monodon
ATTATTAATCTCTAGCTTGTAAATTTCCCTTCACATCTATTTTATTGATCTCAGTCTCTCTTATTTATCTCTCTCTTCCTTATTATTATTCTCTTGTTTATTCGTATTGAGTCTTTCTGATCATCCCATTTTTCTTCATATTTATTTCCCCCTCTTTTCTGTTAATTTTTATTTCCTTTATTCATCTCAGAGTATCTTTTAATTAATCTTTCTCGTTTATTCACTTCTCTCTTCTTCTTGTTTATTTATCTTTCACTTGTATTTATCCATCCGTTTCGACT
>NC_051405.1:15249551-15249742 GCF_015228065.2 Penaeus monodon
CAAAATGAACATCACTACACCAAATGCAGTCAGGTCGCCTGGCA
Source organism: Penaeus monodon (assembly GCF_015228065.2). Taxonomy (NCBI): domain Eukaryota; kingdom Metazoa; phylum Arthropoda; class Malacostraca; order Decapoda; family Penaeidae; genus Penaeus; species Penaeus monodon. The sequence continues at coordinate 15,249,596 of NC_051405.1, forward strand.
TTAGCTTATCAATCTCTAAAAATACTGTAATTGAAAAACGCTCTGGATTTGCTCGCAATATTTTCATCATGCATAAAACCTGTTCTATCAGTCGCTCGTTTTTAGAGCAGAATCGGTCGTTCGTCTGTGTCGCATTTGAAGTAGAAT
>NC_051405.1:15250405-15250576 GCF_015228065.2 Penaeus monodon
CTGGCTCGTGTCCTCGGGCCCTTCCTCTGAAATTTATGGAAATTGTTCTACAAATTAACAAGTGCAGGTTCTGATTAGACAAAGTTCTCTCCACAAGAATTATGAAAAATGAGAAAAAGGGAAAATAACCACCAGTAGATCAGGAGATAATTACATAAGTGAACAGAAGAA
>NC_051405.1:15251573-15251812 GCF_015228065.2 Penaeus monodon
AAAGTATCTAGAGCCTTGTTACAGAGAAATAATCTATACTTTTTATTGGTATCCGTACATATGCCAGCCAATTTCTATGGTAATTTGGGTAGGCTGAATAGAATGCTGTCATGTGATAACGTTACTATGCTGTTGTATTTATCATGTAATTTTCTTTTTTTTTTGTATCAACTTGAATTGTTATTTTATCGGTAATATAGTTTTTTCTCTCTTTTTCTGTCTACCTCTTTCTTTCACTA
>NC_051405.1:15251871-15252098 GCF_015228065.2 Penaeus monodon
AATTATAAGTTTAAAAAACGATTGAAGATATTTTCACGCAAATGCTCGGTAGGGATAATCTACAGCGAGTCAGTTCCAACTTTTCCCGACAAAATTTCTCATTCCTCTGATTTATTCTGAACGTAATTCTCCTTCTAGCTCGAGTTATTCTGATTTAAAGAGATAGCACCTACATATTTCACGCTCACAAACATTTTCTAAACACAGGCTTGCTCATATTTACGTAA
>NC_051405.1:15252203-15253209 GCF_015228065.2 Penaeus monodon
TAGAAAACTTGTTATAAAACTCATTATATATTCAGGAAGACGAAAGATGTGCTGGTTTCCATGCGCCTCATCGCGCTTGTACGTCGCCATGCAGAGGCCTACCGTGTGAACAAATTTAGAACAAATATTCTAAATATATATAATTTTTATGACTATCTGTTTCTTCGTCTGTTTTCTTTCTAGTCTGTCTGCCAGTAAATGATTCATTTTCTCTCTCTCTCTCTTAATTTCCCATATTTCTTCCAGCGGAGTAATCTTTTTGAACTAAATTGTATGACTATAACATATTGATATCCAGTTGTCTTGTAATTCTTATTATAATCACCGGATTCCAAAGTGCTTTTTACAGTACTTCGTTAAACACAAAGGGCATATAAATGGGTAAAACTTGTCCCGGCTCATAATGAGATTACATTAGAAACTCTCTTGTACTGTATTCAACCAAAATAAAGCTTTTCCTATTAATACCATATCAAGTAGAAATGTTGGAAATGTATATCATGATACATTTAAAGTATACATTAGCTCATTATCGGATCATTATATATATTTTCGCATCACTACAGTACAAACACGACCGGCAGAACTAACATGTGCATTATCAAATCAAGTGCTTTTTAAAAATTCATTTTATTTTCTATTTACACGTTACCACGCTACCGCATTGATATATCTTGACGCAAGCTAACGAGATCGTCTATCTCACTAGTTATTTAAAAAGATCTTCCTTCGCCATATGTCATACCACAGTCCTTTATATCGTCACAAAAAAGATGTTTACGTCGGGGTGTCATCTCTTCACATTATTTGCCAGTGAAGAGGCAGTCACATGAATAATAAATGATCTGTTGTGCAGTGCCATTAATAGCATCCTATTTAAAAATCCACCACTGAATTTCAATGTTCGTTTCACGTTTAACTGTTGGTTATTTTTCAAATTCAAATCAATACCGACATTTTTTTAAATGTTACTTCGGGTTTTATTTGTGGTATAGGAGAGTTCGTG
>NC_051405.1:15253383-15253609 GCF_015228065.2 Penaeus monodon
CATTAACATTTAATTAACAGATGAGAATATGAGTTTACGTAATTGTGAGAGAGGGCGGCCATGCTTGTGGCAATAGACAGATAATGACGGAAAATCAGTAATCTCTTTGAGTGGCAGCTCCGTTGCAACTTCCCACAAATTAACTGATTTATGAATTATATTTGGGTTCGAATATATTCAAGCATGTGTTTACAGTATGTACAAATATATACACACAGGTTGGTAT
>NC_051405.1:15253866-15254139 GCF_015228065.2 Penaeus monodon
TCGGATATTTTTATGTGTGTCTAAGTGTGTATTGATAAGTATGTGTGCATGTATTAATACATACTGAACAAACGCATTCAAAATGTTCTGAATACATATACCGTTCTTTCCTCCCCCAGTAACAGGCGATGTCAGCTGTTCTACATAGACGAATTTTCTATCTCGTCTCGAGATCAGGGCTGACGCAGCATCCCGTTCTGGCAAGATGCAGACCAGGACCACGCAGAGATCAGAGAAGAAACGCATGCAAACCGACGGCGTAATCTTCCTATA
>NC_051405.1:15254576-15254837 GCF_015228065.2 Penaeus monodon
GTAAACTGTATTTCAGTATCTCCATATTTAAAAACATTCCCCTCTTTCCCTCACCCTTTCGCAGGATAAGGAGAAAATAAGAACAAGTAAGGCGGTACATCATTTGCAATACCTCAGCCATGGATCTTGCAAACCCCAGTTGTATCTTCAGATTACTGCAATCATTATTGTATTTTATGTTACTTTCTTGTCTTTAGCCTCACGCGTTTCATTAACTAATGTCTTTTGTTTGTGCAATATACATACATTCATCTAGGTATA
>NC_051405.1:15255855-15256004 GCF_015228065.2 Penaeus monodon
ATCAGCCATAAATCATTGTTGCAAGGTAATACCTGAGTTAATTAATGAATAAATAACAGTAATAACATGCATCAGGACATCAAAATGAGGAATAAATCACACGTTGATTGGTAATTCACCGTATTGAATGACGTCATATCTGCTTTCCA
>NC_051405.1:15256307-15256522 GCF_015228065.2 Penaeus monodon
TCTGTTGCAAAAGCTATCACAGAGAACACCTCAGCTAAGCATTATTGTGTTATTACATCATTTCAACGTAACCATCTTTAATGCAATACACCTCTACTGTATGTATCACTGTGTGCAACATTGATGCAGCATTGTGTGCGCAGGATTCTGACATTTATGTTTTCTTTTATAAAATGTAATAAAATGAAAGAATGAATTAATTAATAGATGGGTGA
>NC_051405.1:15256712-15256879 GCF_015228065.2 Penaeus monodon
AGATCCGTGAAAAGGTGACATTTAGCTTCGTTATAAAATCAATCTCTTGATGTCGGATCAAATGTTTTATATCTTAGATGTACAGCTCAATGATCACCAGTTGAATAAAAGTGATCAAACAGATTTTAAATTGTCCTTTTAAGCCACTAAAGTTCAAAATGTTGTCA
>NC_051405.1:15257452-15257758 GCF_015228065.2 Penaeus monodon
TTATTTGGACTGGAGATCCCGATAAGGAATTAACTGATACTTTTTTCTTGATATTAATGATAAATCCATCATTGCCCAAGAGTCTGGTATGGGGAAGGATTCGAAAAATCACGACAAAAAGAAAGATGAATAAAAGTAGACCTTTTATATGATTTAAACTGAGTCCGTTTGTCTATCAGAGGAATGTAAACTGAATTACCATGATAGTTCAGTGATACCAATAATGTTAGTGATAATGATAACTAAATACATTGTGTAAAAGTCTGTATATAATGAGTGTAGGGTGGTTTAAACGTGTGTATGAGG
>NC_051405.1:15257889-15258260 GCF_015228065.2 Penaeus monodon
GCCACTACAGGCACGCACTCCCACTATCCTGCAACGTCACTGTTGCTCCAACATCGTCAACGAGAAAAAAATACAGAACGCACGTTTCTTGCTCTAAACGGCACATCTTACCCGCTGAAGGTAATTACGACAAAATTAGGTAGAGTATTAAAAATCATAATGATATTGGTAATATGAGCCAATATCGCTGCTCTTCCTAAAAACACACAGCGTTGATGGTATCGTATTATATGTTTACGATACTGGGAACAGAAAGGATATGGAGATAAGATTTAGAATTATGGAATGTATAGACTTGTATACAACACATGCATACACATGTACGTACACTCACTTACCTACACGTGTGTCTGTCTCCGCCTTCCACTTTC
>NC_051405.1:15258296-15258405 GCF_015228065.2 Penaeus monodon
TTAGGCATCCATTTATGAATGCATTTTCGTGTATATGTGATAATATGCAATTATTAATCTATCTGGTGGCCTGTCGCACATACACACAGAAACATAGTTACTTTCTTTG
>NC_051405.1:15258747-15259130 GCF_015228065.2 Penaeus monodon
GACGTGGGGAGGGAAAGCACAGGTCCTATCAATGCTGATTGCCTGTGGGGAGAGGGAGGGGAGGGGAGGGGGGTAAAGCATTGTCGAAACTACATTACATACATTGAAAAAGACCTATTTACAGGAGAGAGTGGAAAAAAGCATACATTATTTATTAGGTACACCGTATAAAACAGATTGCACTGACTCACCTTTTTCGGAAACCACCTCGCCACATAATCCACAATAAACGTACTTGTTTCTCATATTTCCCTTCAAAATAGTCCATTATTTCCCCCTTTTCATAATTCTTTGATCATTCATGAATGTGATGACTTATTACTGAAATTGGCTTCAAATTTTATTTTCAGCTCTAAAAATTAACTTGGTCAGGATCTCGGTGA
>NC_051405.1:15261382-15261477 GCF_015228065.2 Penaeus monodon
TACGCGATCACTAGCTAGTCTGTAGTAATAACCACCGTGAGCAATTAATATTAGGGTAATTAAGCACCAATTTCTTATATTATACTGCGCTCCTG
>NC_051405.1:15263661-15263755 GCF_015228065.2 Penaeus monodon
TCCCGCTCGCGCTATTGAGTGGATAATCCACTCCACTCGTTATCTGGAACTAACAGGCATTTTTCATTGCACGCTGCAACTTCTTCCTCTTTTA
>NC_051405.1:15265064-15265571 GCF_015228065.2 Penaeus monodon
TAATTTAAGATTTGTTCAGGCTTCCCGAATCCACCTGATTTGGCCTATTAACCCGTAAATGTATTTTGATTCAAGGGAGAATCAAAATACCTTGTTCCTAATTACCTTATCAAAATACCTTGTTACTAACTATTTGGATATTTTTTGGAATATTTATTTTTTGGATATTTTTTAATTATTTGGATATTTTTCAAAGGGAGAATCAAAATTCCTTGTTACTAATTATTTGGATATTTTTCAAAGGGAGAATCAAAATACCTTGTTACTAATTATTTGGATATTTTTCAAAGGGATAATCAAAATGCCTTGTTACTAATTATTTTGATATTTTTCAAAGGGAGAATCTAAATGCCTTGTTACTAATTATTTGGATATTTTTCAAAGGGAGAATCAAAATGCCTTGTTACTAATTACCTTATCAATACTTCAGGCTTCGTGTAACAGGTCTAAGGCGTGTGACCTTTTCGTTTCCCAGTGGCGTGCATATTTGTTTGGGCGTAATGCCGC
>NC_051405.1:15265886-15266157 GCF_015228065.2 Penaeus monodon
CTTCCCTTTTTGAAAAGCGTTAGCACTCCCTTTGGCCAGAAGAATTACCCTGAATAATTTGAAAAGAACGAACAGGCTCTCGAAGTAATCCTGATCGTTGTGTCGGGAAATATTAAAGAGTAGTTTGACTAGACGAAAAAGGGGAGGAAGGTGGAAGGGGGAGTAGAAGGAGATGGGAAGTAGGAGGGAGGGAAGAGGATGTAGAAGGAGAGGTAAGGGAAGGAGGGAGAGCTAGGGGAGGGAGGGAGAAGGAGGAGGATAGGTAGGGGAT
>NC_051405.1:15266587-15266733 GCF_015228065.2 Penaeus monodon
AGCTTTCAGTCATGTGTGTCGCATTAAAAATACTGTAAGAACTGCCTTCTCTTATCCATTATAATTCATGAACGAGCATGGCAAGAGTTTTCAAAAAGAAAAACGGAATGTCAGGTCCTCAAGTAAACAACAACACGCACGCACGC
>NC_051405.1:15266985-15267294 GCF_015228065.2 Penaeus monodon
GTAAAAGGCTTTCACTGCTCTTATAATGAGATATTGAATATTTTACGCATCCAAAAACCGAGATGGTGCCCCCCTAATGACGTTAAGCGAGCAGATATTATTCATGGTAACCTCTTCGCGTGTGCCAGTCTAAAAGAATTTTTTTGGGGGCTGAGGTTGATTTGAGTTTTTTTCCAGTGACTCTCAGCTGGAATATGAAGAAATCTTTAGAAAATTCTGTTTAATTTATGCACACCTCAAGGAAACGTATTTATAAACCACGTATACAAACGTATATTTTGTCATCCTTTATCTCTCTCTCTCTCTTAG
>NC_051405.1:15267638-15268389 GCF_015228065.2 Penaeus monodon
TTGTCCCCATACACACTTGCATACCCAGCCCCTCTCTCGCTACTTGGAGAGGTTCGAGAGCCCCCGCCCCCCCTGATGGAACCCCGTAAGACACATCATGAATCCCCAAGACAAGAAGACTCGACAAGCAACTGCCTTTCTCGCTCTTGTTCTTTCGGCTGTCACTTTGTTCTGCGCTGTTACCCTAACCTTGCACGTGATCTCTACATCTCGCTACCAGATCTATCATTGACATTAATGAATAAAAGCCAATAATTAGTTGGCCGAAAGCACCACCGGGCCGAGCATGCCGTCACGGCTGAGTGGTTATCAGGTATTTGTTGTTTCTCCAAGTTCATTATTAACGGTTCATTAAACAGGTAACAGGGCGTTCGTGGATGGACGTACCTGTGTTCCGGTGACGTCATCATTATCTAAGTTGCATCCCCCTAAACAAACAAACAAAAAAGAGGAGTGATTTATATAAAGACGTTTACACACGCGAAGCATATTACGCCTTTCTACAGTGGTGTACCATTGCTCCCCTCCCATAGTGAGTACAAAAGTGCCACGTGCCAACCTGTTATTTACTTCATGATACCCGCCGCCACGTTATAACAGATGCAGACACCATCCTAAGAACTAATAACTGTCATCATTTCACATCACTTGCAATATCTCAGCTTCCAGGGTTGCCAAGGCCGTCCCACCCTTTTGTATCTGAACCTCCTCCTCGTTCACCCTCCCTCCTCTTATCCTTGGGTAATGGGCC
>NC_051405.1:15268432-15268705 GCF_015228065.2 Penaeus monodon
ACTGTTTTTTTTTTACTACTGTGCCTTATTCCTGACGCTGCTGTTATGACGCTACTACGATTTCATAGCTATGTGTAAGATATTATGCATGACTCGCTGATATAAAAAATTGAAATGCATAATTTATAAGAAACAATATCTATACGAAAAAGGTTTTGGTGCTGGCAGAGAATGCACTATAAGATCAACGCCATGATATAAAGTTAATCGAATTTACTCAAACATACAAGGGAAATAGGAAAATGAACAAGATGGGGATATAAAAAGTGTTAC
>NC_051405.1:15268748-15270179 GCF_015228065.2 Penaeus monodon
CATAAACATGATGCTCATTAACATATTGTATTCCGAGCGACGTGAGATGCCCCGAGATGCCCCTCTCTACGTGGCATTTCACCTGCGCCGCGCCTCGACGGCCCCGTGTGCTAAGCAGCCTGTGAGAGCGTCTTAAAAGTCCTGGGCTTCCGAGGGCTTCCATTGGCGGCCGTTTCCATGCGGGGAACCGATACGGGCCTCGTTTGCGACGGCGTGGGGATGCATATACATGATCGACAGTACTGATTACCTGAATCATAAGCGAATGCGTCGGCTACTCCATTTGCATTGTAAATTCCATTTGTAAATTGCATCTATGTGAGTGCGGCCGCGATTAGTATTGGCATCGGATCTGGTCTTGGGACGATTCTTTAACCTCCTGCTCATGAATTCCCTCCCAGTTAGCGTCGCTATTACGAGTACAATATTTCCATTTTCCGCTTCTCTGGCCTGGCCTCCATCGCTTTCCACTGCCAATTTTGCGAAATCGTTTTAGCGTAGCCATTTCTCTCCTGCCAGATGGCATCTCCTCCGTGGCCATATCTCTCTCGCTCGATACTGACTTACCATTTGGATATTATACTAAATGGAATTCACCAATCAGAGGGCATAGGCTTGATGACGTCATGGAAAGGCTTGCCCTATTGGCTACTTCTCGTTTAGAACAAAAAAGCGAAGGGGCTGACGTGATATCAGACCGAACGGGTCGGCGGGTCTGTTCCTACCATTTAGACCGTTCAGTAGCTTGTATGTGATCGCTGTTAACGTTTGCGGGTTGATGCGGAGAAGAGAGCTAAAAAAATAACGATAAAGAATGAATTTTAATGCGACACCCAAAACCACTGACAGAGAATATTTTGAAAAAGAAGACTGATGAAGTAACTTTCAGACAAATCTAATTATTCTTGTTTACATAATTTTCATCTGAAATTTCATGCAGTCAGAATTTCATAACCTCTTATTAATCTATTCCATGATACTAAATTATCATATTTTACAATTGCTTATCATGGATAAGTAATAAGAAAAAAGAGGCAATGATAACACTGATAATTCTAATGAGGAAGAGGGAGAGAGTTCCAAAGAAGAAAAAAATCACAAGCACAAGAGATTGTAATCAGATACACACTTCGCAACGTCCCACACTCTGCTTGCCTGTTTGCATGCGTGAAGTTAGACCCACATCCTCAACTCGTATTACATGTCAATCAATATTCCTCTTGGTCATGAAACCTGTCCAGCAACTTCATTACAGCTGAATATATTAGCGGGAAAAGGAGGGGTGCGCATTTCCAAGTGAAATGGTCGTCGCCGGGGCAACCACGCCCGCGATCTTTGTTGGAACGGTTCGGTGTGCAAGTTTCGCCACGCCCTCTTTCACATCCGAAGGGGGTGGGGTGCGGGGGGGCATGTATGTGGCTGTGTAGTTGC
>NC_051405.1:15270248-15270629 GCF_015228065.2 Penaeus monodon
CCATCTCAGGATTCGCACACATCTCGGAATCCACAGCAAGCTTCCTTCCATAACCCTGGGCGCCAGAGGCTTGTCCAGCGCTCGGATGGTGTTAGTGTCAACCCCGCTGATTGGTCAGGCTTGTCCATCTGTCAAATTAGTAAGCGAGGAGGCACCTTCATCCCCCCGCAGGTAAACTGGCTTGGCAAATCTCATAGCGTCGCGGTGATTGGCTGGAAGGACCGCTTCTGAAGCAGGTAACGCAGGGAGGCGGCAGAGGAGGGAGGTGGGTGAAGGGCGGGCAGGGGGACGAGGAGAGGGAGGGAGAGGGGGCTAGGAGGGGCGCCGGCGGAGCTTGTGAGCGGATGAAAAGCAATTAATGGCAGGACGTTTCAAAGTCAC
>NC_051405.1:15272090-15272372 GCF_015228065.2 Penaeus monodon
CATGACACGCGCACCCCCCCATAATTCATCGTTTATGAAACAGGAAGTCATTGAGGATACAGCCGTGGCAACTAGGTTCAGACTAGGTTACGTTAGACACGCAAGTAACCCACTTACGTGGGTTAATCTCTTCCAGCGAGACATCAGTTGGGAAGGACTCCAGGATTAACGGACGAACTACAGAAGCTAAGCCCTTCATCTAACGCCTATCTTCTCTCGGATCTTCCTAAAAACCTATACATGTATAACATATGTATATTTCTTTCTTTTAATTATACATAG
>NC_051405.1:15273789-15273857 GCF_015228065.2 Penaeus monodon
CTATATAGCATATATGAGAGTTATAATACATTCTATTATAATATGTAATAAAACATACATATACAACA
>NC_051405.1:15275406-15275592 GCF_015228065.2 Penaeus monodon
ACTAGGTTAGACTAGGTTTCGTTAGCCACCGTAAGCTAAACCCATTACGTGGGGTATACTCTAAGGAGAACATCAGTTGGAAGGGATCTCAGGATAACGGACGAACTCCAGCAAGCTAAGCCCTTCATCTAACGTCTATCTCTCTCTCGGATTCTTCCTTAAAAACCTATACATGTATATACATAT
>NC_051405.1:15279629-15280035 GCF_015228065.2 Penaeus monodon
GTCAGAGCATATACACGCAACACCCTGGAAGTTCTGCGCCAAGCCCACAGCGACAGGCTTTTAGGCAGCGCTGTTTCCCTCTGCTGCTGATAATTCCCAGCAGAAAAAAGTAAACAAAACACAAAAAGTACAGACAGTTCGAGCTAAAAGGCCGTCGTGGTACCCATACAATTTTAATTTCTTGCATAAATAATGTTGTCATTTTTCCGGGTACAAGGGGCAGAGGAGAGGAAAATAGGTATCATCCTTTTAGGCAAATGCAAGTTCTAGGGAAGGAATTTATGCTAGTATGCGGATTTCACGACAGCCTCGCTCCCCTTCCATGCTATAAACACACCAAAAAAATAAATCTATCAATATAATTGTTGAAACGCTATTCCGGATTATAATTCTGTTCATATTCAAC
>NC_051405.1:15281129-15281510 GCF_015228065.2 Penaeus monodon
AGTATATATGAATATGAGTTATAATCAACTAACGGATATTACCATCATCTTTATCTGTAATGTTACCATGTTATCCGCTTAAATTCTGGAGCATGAGCAGGTGTTCGGACGATCTTGATCCGAATGCCAGCGAAGCCAAATGATTCGAACTTCACGAGTCTTTCGTTAAATGCATATAAAAAATATCGAGCCGAAGCACCGAAGCACAGGCTCGAACGGTTTTTGAAAAAAAAAACACGAGCTGAAATTTTGGGTAGAAAAAAAAAGGCGCATGAGCCAAAAGGGGGTAAAAAAATGTCAAAATTTAGGGGATTTAAAGAGATTTAGATGAAGTTCAAATCAAAAGACTCGGAGGAAACGAAACTGAGTGAGAAAAATGTG
>NC_051405.1:15281543-15281852 GCF_015228065.2 Penaeus monodon
TTTCCCCGTTAATTAGCAATTGTTGCCAATAATTCATATCAGCTGACAAATATAATCGCTGATAATTGCGCTCTGCTCGGCGGAAACTATTCTGAGATAACTGTAATTTGAATTCTTTTATGTTTTATTCTTATCTTTATATTCTCTTGCCGACGTGGGGCGGAGGTGGGCTCTCGTGGCCGGCAATCACTCACAAACTCTACTTTATTGGTAACTCTCTTGTGACTGCTGAGATTCCCCTCTCGGGGTTACTGCGGGAAAATATAGAGACGGTTGTTGTATTAGGATTTTCTCTCTCTGGGCCTCTCC
>NC_051405.1:15282071-15282156 GCF_015228065.2 Penaeus monodon
ATGGAATTCCTACTCGGTGCCCCTGATAAAAAAACCCCAGTAGCTAAATAGACAAGTTAGGTAGTAAATGAGTAAATAAGCAAAA
>NC_051405.1:15282265-15282353 GCF_015228065.2 Penaeus monodon
TCATAGTTTAATTTAAAATTCTTATTGTGGCTGTTTTCATAGATAGAGAAATAAATGATTAATTAAAAAAAAGTATGGAGGACATCTA
>NC_051405.1:15282386-15282984 GCF_015228065.2 Penaeus monodon
ACCACCGAATTTCAAGACACCAAGCGAAGAGAAGAATTCTGTGGAGGCAGAAGATGGAGATAAAAGTGGAGTTAAGGAGGAAGAAAAGGAAACAGGGAAGGAGGTGGAAAGACGAAGTGGGAAAAGCTCAAACGGAAAAAAAGGTGTATGTGCTGAAGAATCACTAGACGGAAGACAAGGGATGCATCTTCTTAGGAGCAGCGACCCCGTATGCACACGTTTGGGGCCGCTGCTGGAGAGAAGAAGGGAAAACGGAAGTAAAGGCGTGGGGGGGGATAGGGAACCCCCCGCCGCCCCGCCGCCCCCCACCTGAAAAAATTTACATTGAAATTCCCCTAAGACGACATATAGCGAAGTTTTCTCATCAGCGGAACAATGACAGGGAGGCAGGGTTCCGGTGTAGGGGGAGAAGGGAGGGGGGGTATGGGGAGGGCGGTGGGGGAGATAGGGTGTGGGGGGAAGGAGTGGTGAGGGTGGTGGGGAAGGTAGAGGGTAATGGATGAAGATAGGGTGAGAGTGAGGGTGGAGATAAGGTGAGGACGGGGAGAAGATAGGGTGAGGTTGGGGGGGGGAGGAAGATAGGGTGAAGGTGGGGTTG
>NC_051405.1:15283055-15283384 GCF_015228065.2 Penaeus monodon
TGTAGAAATGGGGAACAGATCGGGGTAAAAAGGGAGGTAAATGCGGTGGATGGGGGTGAAGGAAGGATAAAGGGGTGTGAGATAGGAGAAAGAAGGTGGAGGGCCGTAGATAAGAAGGAAACGCGGGAAGAGGGCGTTAGACTGGGGGAAAAGGCAAGTCCTGGGGAAAAGGGAAAGGTGAAAAGATATGGGCCGGAAGGGAACGAAAAAAAGGAATCGGAAAGGGGGGGGGGAGGGGGGTCTTTCCCTCCAAGGATTCCGACGGTTAGGAAAACGAAGAGATTTAGAAGAATCTCCTGTATCGACGGAGATCCATATATTGGCTGCTC
>NC_051405.1:15283417-15283497 GCF_015228065.2 Penaeus monodon
AAAAGGGAGAAAAAAAAAGGGAGAGGGTGGGGGGGGGGCGGGGGAACTCCCCTTTATTTTGCGAAAAAAGGAAACATCGC
>NC_051405.1:15283654-15283868 GCF_015228065.2 Penaeus monodon
TTTTTTTTTTCCATTGTGGTAAAGTTTTACGGGGGAAGAAGAGGGAAAAAGGGGGGGTTATTACGAAAAGGAACGGGCGAAAAAAGAGATAAAACCCAAGGAAAACATCAAAAATCCAATCTTAGAAGCACAAGAAGAGAACGTAACTTCGTGGAATTAAACGCTCAGACCCACGAAAGGAATGTGCAGTTGAAGAGGCGAAATAAAAGAAGGG
>NC_051405.1:15284387-15284522 GCF_015228065.2 Penaeus monodon
CACGATTAGGTACACAGAATAGGTGCTTCAGGGCTTTCGAAGATTGCGTCTCATCGAAAATACAACGCGTATTTCTTCCTTTATTACCTCGAGTTATCCGCTGGTATTGACAAGGTGGGGCGAGAAGAGCTTACG
>NC_051405.1:15285278-15285342 GCF_015228065.2 Penaeus monodon
CGGATGTTCACACGAGAGCCCCCTGCCCCTGACGCTGCTCGCTGACGGACAGCAAGGGAGGGAG
>NC_051405.1:15285756-15287009 GCF_015228065.2 Penaeus monodon
CACATAGTCGGATCTGTATCATTCGCACATACGACTCTCAATTATCCGAATGAGCAGTCTCCCTTTGACCGACGGAATCCGAATGGAAGATCGATAACTGAACCAAATCAGGCCTAATAGTGGCGTGTATAGAGGGGGGGGGGGTAGGGGGAGACATGGTGTATCTTTTCGTATTTTCTTTTGCATCAGATATTTGGTTAGATAAATGCAATGTCAAAGCTGGTTCATTTTTGGAGGTTTTATTCTGGATGCTCTCTTCGGTCGTTTTGTGGATGTAATAGATCTCATAGCAGATTTTGAGAAAATTGTCTCTCTTTCCAGAATCTCCTCCGTGACATGGAAGAAACGCGGGGACTGATCTCGGCGTACACATCTTTCACGCAAACCGCATCGCCGAGGCGCAGACACTCCAATCCATCTCCGAGCGACAGCCTTCCCGCCGCAGCCTCCGCGCCGGAGAGGCTCCGGGCAGGCTCGGCCGGATGCAGCCCCTGTCGGCGCGAGGCGTTGAGGGGTGGGGGGAACCACCCGGGCAGGAGCGGCGTTCGCGCATGCGTGGCTTGGCGGCATCTTAAGGGACAGCAGTTGAAGCCTTTCAAACATTTTTGTGCGCCAACAATGGCTTTTCGCGGTTCAGCGCCACGCTCTCGACTTGAAAGTCGCTTCTGGTCCGGCATTATCGAGCCTCGTGTCTGCGGGGCAATCCGGACCGCATCCTCGATGGTCCCGCCGGGGCGCAGGAGGCCAGGGAACCCAAACTCGCACGAGCGACTCCTTTATGGCTCGCATTTTTCAACGATCTCCATTACAGACAGGCGTTAAGTTAGCCACAGCAGCTTGCAACGACGTCGGCCGGCAGTCCTATCATCTCCGAACGACACGATAATCAAATTATGCGCTTAATTACCTGACTGCTGTGCGTGCAGCCGTTCTTTCGCTGGCCGACAACCTCCAAGCGGGTCTCATAACAATGAAGTTCGTCTGAAAAGCATGTGACAATGCCCAGCTGCGACGTGCACGAGCCCGGCAGTTTCCAGAGTGGCGGCCGTTACCCAGATCTGTTCCCAGACTTCTAGCACTCGAGATGGCCCGGAATGTCATCAGATAATGTTTAGTGGCGTTATATCACTTAGAGTCAACGGGTGTCGCCATGAACAACCCTCCCGGCCTCGCCAAGGGTCTCGCTGCCGCAGCCTCAGATGTCGCTGTGGATCGGAGATGACCGGAACGGATTTTCGCGTCGGAAAAAAGCG
>NC_051405.1:15288854-15289226 GCF_015228065.2 Penaeus monodon
CACACATGGACACCATGCACCTGAATGCGCTCTCCGGAAAAGAGGCAAGATGATTTCTCGCCGAATCTCTCACGTGTCCGCCATTTTCGTGATGGCCGCACGTCTCTCTCTCTCACAAAATCCTTCCAGAAATTTGTCACTCTCAAACTCGGTATCATTTACTTCTCAAGAATCGCCCGGCGCGTCCTCGGATGTTCTTGTGACGACGTGAGCGCCCTCGTATGACATCGTCCGAGCCAGTTATCTCCATTTTGTTATAGGGATTAGAAGTTTCTCTTTTCTGCAACATCTGGATTAGCTCTATTAGGGAAAATTAAGGAATATAAAAGAAAAATAAAGTACGTTACTTCTTCCAGCATCATTTTCTTTTCT
>NC_051405.1:15289903-15290453 GCF_015228065.2 Penaeus monodon
CCCCGTGCCAAGTCCAGCGGAGAGCTGAGGGGAGAGTCGTTCGCAGAATCCATCAGGTCGCTGGCCTCCCTCCGCAGTCACAATCCGGTATTCGCTAATAGTTCATTTATAGGACAATATTGCTGCTAAATGAACCGACACCAAGTTCGTTCCGAAACCAATTCTGATCACATGATGGAACTTGATTTTAACGAAATTGGCATCCCTTGTAAAACTTATCCACGCATGTCACCGCGCGCTCACACGGTCAAGGAAACCGAAATGATTTGATACAGCGGTTTTCATTTGTTGTTTAAACCTTAATATCTTGCATGAGAGAGCTCGATCCAAATCTCCGTAGCGTGGTAAATGTACTTTTTTTTTTTTTTGCAGCGTGGTTAGTGGTTTATGATTTAATAGAACTCGCAAAACAACCAACAGCATACTGATATCATTATTTACAGTCACTGCACCCCATATCTATGTTTATGTTTACTGATGTTGTCTTTGTACTTTCCAGTGTGATTTTAACTGTCATTACCGTGATGGATAGCAAATTAGTTACATTTTT
>NC_051405.1:15290972-15291045 GCF_015228065.2 Penaeus monodon
AAAATACACGTAGAACACAGCAATATAATATTGTATAGTATAGGCCTATATTTCTTTCCCTTAAAAGAAAAGA
>NC_051405.1:15291341-15291561 GCF_015228065.2 Penaeus monodon
TCCATTCAGTTACCATTATTACTCACGTCCTTCTTAAACGTCTTGAAGAACTTTGAAGATCTCCTTAGCCGCTTTATCTCTTATGTTCATTATAACATTTCTTTAGGGCGCATTTTAGCTGGTGGAGCCTTTTACGGGTTTTATAGGCTAGTTATCTTATGTTCTCTTGAGAGTAATTTGTTGGGATTATCTTAGCGCGTTTTGATATTTCAGTCAGTCT
>NC_051405.1:15291808-15292176 GCF_015228065.2 Penaeus monodon
TGTAAGCAGCTTCCTCAAATCTTTTCATGGTCTACAGGAAAGCGTTTCTAAGCCATTTCAAAGAAGCATTTACGTATATTACTACATTTTCCAGCAACTTCTTGTTTACATTTCTCTGAATCCCTCGGAACACCTTCTATAATTTTTAGTAGGATTTTCATTTCAGTTTAGGCTTTTTTATTGCCTTTGAAAATACATATTCTTGTTGTATATGTTTTGTAAAAAGACTTTCGTAACGTTCTTCAGGGAGTCCTTTTCCGGGTCTGTTCCAAAGGCTTTTTACCGGTGTATTCGTCTATTCTCGTCGAGTATTCCCAAGCTTGATTTGTAAAGCAGTTTGCAGAAGTGAGCAGAATAAATATTCGAGA
>NC_051405.1:15292203-15292367 GCF_015228065.2 Penaeus monodon
GAATACTTTCCAGCTAACCTTGTCGAGCATTTTATAGTCTGTCTCGTCAAGTGTTTTCGGCAGCCTTTCAGAGAATATTTTCCATGCATTCTTTCGAAACATTTTTGCGCCTTGAGAATTTTTCCGCACGCGGCAACAAACAGCCACAACTTCAACGCCTTCTC
>NC_051405.1:15292466-15293096 GCF_015228065.2 Penaeus monodon
GGAAATATCTTTCAGCTAACCCGGGCCAATACAATATATTTTACTCCAATAGAAAATTACACAGCCTAGCAATCCTAAATTTGTAGTTCTAATAACAACTAAGTATCATTACAACATTAAAAATACTTCATATTTATTTTCTCTGCTATATTCTACCTTGGACTCGAAAAAATGCCTGTGATTATATACCATGATTGGCATGATGGAAGAAATCACGATTAAAATTTACGAAATAAAGTTGCCGATTCTATATTTATTTATATGGAATATAAAGTATGCTCCTTGACTCTCAAACGTGGGAACAATGAGAGTCACAGAAACAATAATTCCCTATAATCACGGCTATAAACATAAGCTATAAACAGAGCAGGTGCCGTTAGAGATTACTCTGATCTCTAAAGCAGTAATCACCAACATATAACCATATATCCCATGAGGATATTACTTGTGTATTTATATATCTTACTGTATACCTCAGATACAATGTCAATATGCATTAATGAAGATCTAATGAAGGTTCAGCTACCAACAGCCTGTGGCAGATTTCCTTGCGTAACAGAGTAGGAAAGACAAATAAAAAGAAATATCCACTGTCTGGGTATATGTGTATTTATCTATCTGTCTGTCGGA
>NC_051405.1:15293206-15293753 GCF_015228065.2 Penaeus monodon
ATGCGTGCTATATAATGTAACAGATATTGATCTGTTTATTTACCTACATACCATGTCCATCGGTGCACGCGTTTGATAAATACTAAAACAACAAACAGCGTACTTCTTAAGGTGTCCTAAAACTCGCTATCAATGGGATTTATTGACCGTAAACTTATGCTGATGTTGACATCCAATGAGCTTTAGCATACTGTTCGTATACTTACTTTCGGAAACAATATCATATAGGTGTTGTATAACTCTGATTAAAAGATATTTATAACTGCAATATGCTTACAATATTTGGAATATTACTAACGTTCTCAATAGTCTCTCCAAGGAACACTTTTTGCTATATAGTTTTATATCAAGTAAATAAGATGTCACATTCTCATCCATTAAGGGATAGAAATAAACATATATTACGTAGTTATACATACACGCAAGGCCTTATAAACTAGTGAACGAGAGTTTTTGCGAATATTATCCAATTTACGATTCTTATCAACAAGTCTCAGAAGTAAAGTTTAGATAATTAGCCGAAGAAACTAGAGACCAGAATCAACCT
>NC_051405.1:15293828-15294059 GCF_015228065.2 Penaeus monodon
ACCGAGCTCTAAAAATAAACACCTTGAACAATTCCTAATGGAAATTTATGGAAATTGGCCGACATGCTGATCGCTGAGTAGAAAAATATGTTACACGTTTTAAAATCGGATAGACTGGAGTAAACTGAGGTGACTTCTTATATTTTTGTGGTGCAGGTTGGGTTTATATTCTCCAAATATTTGCGGATTTTCGGCTGTATTTCGTATGCCACTCTATGCCACTGTTGGACC
>NC_051405.1:15295272-15295493 GCF_015228065.2 Penaeus monodon
AGCGGAGGCAAAGCCGGCCTTGAGGAGCACAGCATCTCTAAGTAGTCTCTGACAGAAATGAATATTGATGCCTTGAAAAACAAATAAAACGCATCTACATTTTACATTCAGAGCGATGGGAGTTTATAATGCCTGCGCAAAAGTTGCTTGAGTGGCCATGATGTAAGTGGAGAGGAAAATTTTTCTTTATCACGCACACATATATAGAAAGCCTTGCACGG
>NC_051405.1:15295531-15296120 GCF_015228065.2 Penaeus monodon
TAACCCATCCGCCCACTCGCCCGCCCATCCGCCCACTCGCCGGCCGATCCGCCCACTCGCCCGCCCCTCCGCCCACTCGCCCGCCCATCCGCCCACTCGCCCGCCCCTCCGCCCACTCGCCCGCCCCTCCGCCCACTCGCCCGCCCCTCCGCCCACTCGCCCGCCCCTCCGCCCACTCGCCCGCCCCTCCGCCCACTCGCCCGCCCCTCCGCCCACTCGCCCGCCCCTCCGCCCACTCGCCTGTCCCTCCGCCCACTCCCCCGGCCCCTCCGCCCACTCCACGACCAAAGAGAACGGACCTCCGCTCAGCCAGTGAAAGATCTGTCCACAAAGCGCCGCCGCGGAGATTCACATACATTTAATTTCTGCCTCGCCTTTGTTTCCAGCGGAGAACATTAAGCTCCTCGAAGGCTGGGAAAACATGAAATATAAAAGACAGATAAGTCGATGGGGCTCGCCACGCAAGGTGCTCATGAGCTTTAATGCATCGCGAGCGGAATATATTGTTTTAATTTCACACAAGATAAAGCTTTCCCGAGAGGTTTGACAGATCTATGCATCATGGACCGAGGAGGCTGACCGAGTTACG
>NC_051405.1:15296179-15296292 GCF_015228065.2 Penaeus monodon
CGGGAGTGACAGCGCCGTCAGTTCGTTATTTATTTGTGTCTTGCACGATCGAGTAATATAAACATTGTCAAGGGGATGATGATGAATGGAGTTTCGTGTGTTTGGGTGTTACG
>NC_051405.1:15296839-15297092 GCF_015228065.2 Penaeus monodon
TAACTATTATCCTGGAGTTAACGAACCCACGCGTCAGGTGCGTGAATAGCGGTGCTGTTGGAAAAAGACTTGCATCATTATCTCTGCTTGAAACCTAAGCGTCAACAATACAAAAGGGTTACGCTATACCATCACGGGCTTTTTGTACGTGTTTGTCTGCGCGGTTCATCCTGTGTTTCTGTTGTGTTGTCGCCTCTCCCGCCCTTCCTCTCGCTTTCTCTCTTTCTTTGTCTATCTGCCTTATATGCAGACG
>NC_051405.1:15297349-15297612 GCF_015228065.2 Penaeus monodon
GTTACACTCCTATATATCCGCAGTTGAGCCTCAGTTATCATTCGGAGTAACAGATGACACTTATTTTTTGTGACGATGCACATGTGACCCGAACTGGCAATTACCTCGTTATTGCTAATGATACATCATTAACAAAGGCTATTACCTCAGAGCCATAATCGATACGCCCTTCTCGATTTTGAAGCATTAGGCAGTAGGAATAAATTCATAGTCCTGTGTCAACAAAAAAAGAAGTACGACCAAGCATACTTGCCCCTCCCCCC
>NC_051405.1:15297641-15297964 GCF_015228065.2 Penaeus monodon
CTTTGATCTTTAAAGCTGTACTTCGCCAAGGTGTGTCTATCCTCGCCTATCCTAACAGCAACCCTTTAACCCTGCCCTGCCTCTCACCCTCGAAACACAGCCTCCTCATCCTTATCGGATACGTCCTTCCTTCACCTTTCCCAAGGGTAATCTTCGAGTATTAGGTGGGATGTCTGGCGTCGACTCACCTGTCATCCCTCGTGTCCTTAAACCCTTGACTGATATCAGGGAGGAGGGGGGGGGGCGGCAGAAAAGCCTTGTGGATAGCAGGATTTTAAAAAACTATTTTGCGTTCTGTTTACTTTTGAGAGTTCATTACCGTT
>NC_051405.1:15299062-15299442 GCF_015228065.2 Penaeus monodon
TTCAGACTGTCGAACCGATCGACCAAAAAAATACGTAAAAAAAGAAAAAAAAAAGAGAGGAAAAAACTAAAACTAAAACAATAAAAATAAAACAACAATAAAAAAAAAAACAATAGATACAACAGATATACATAAGAAAAAAAAAGAACGAAAGAAATACATTAAAAATAATACAAGACCTAAAAAGAGAGGACAAGAATGAAAAAGAGAAAGACCAAGAAAGACGGGAAGAAACAATCGCCGCAGACTCGGCCCAATCCACACACATGAAAAGTTATTAAGCGGCTTGATATTACCTCCTCAAACGAATTACACGACAGTTTGACTTCATCATCTGAAGTCAGGGAAATCTCCATGTCAAGCTGGCTCTGCGGGGGACG
>NC_051405.1:15300000-15300230 GCF_015228065.2 Penaeus monodon
AATGATATTAAACTACTGTTCCTCCATCAATTAAGGCAAGTGGAAGCCGCGGTCCTAATTTATTCCGAGCTAATCACCTTTATTTGATCTTGGGTGTTGTCGCTGGTTTGTTCTTTCAATAACACCATTTTTTTAATCCGCACGTTGCTCACTTCATTTTTATTAGTGGATCTTATCACGGATCCTGAAACATTCATTCTAATTGTAGAGTATACATTTTTTTTTCGAAA
>NC_051405.1:15300277-15300564 GCF_015228065.2 Penaeus monodon
TGTGCATACATGTAGACCATGTGTGTGTTCCTGTGTGTATTGCTTGTGCGGCGCGGTGACGTCACGCGCGCCACTAGATATTCCTCGGGCGGCGGCGGTCGCTACTCCCGCGGCCGCCCCGCCATCCCGGTTCTTCCTAAAATGCCGCACGGAGCCTAAGAGATCTAAGTTTAGCTCAGAAGCAGCTTATATCTCGCCAGCTTTCCCTTCCTTCGCCGCTAATGGCTTCGACGGATATTACCCGATATCCACCGCTCGCGACACCGTGCGTGTTGGGACTCTTGCTC
>NC_051405.1:15302805-15303411 GCF_015228065.2 Penaeus monodon
CAAAGAATAAGAGATGTGGGTGCATATGATGACTTTTTCCACATTTATTTTTTCGAAAGGCCCTGCGGCAATAGAAGCCGCCTAGCCATAATGGCAGTGTATATATGCAAGTCGACAAGGACCAATAGCGGCCGAGGATATTTCTTATCAAGAATTTGATATAAGAACGGCCGTGTCTTTCAATTTGATGAGGTTACATATTCTTCGCCATAATTACCGAGGCTGTCCCTGATCCCTATTAACCTTCGTCTGATCTGTTGATTAAAATTTCCGCTCAGAGGCAATGCAGTCTCTTGAGCGGCCTGGCTGGAAGGCACCATATTTCACGAGCGCCGTAACCAAGCACTCTAACCATGGCTCGCTGGCACCACGATTTACAGGCAGCATGACTTACTGGCACTCTAGATCTCGGGCACCATTTCTTACAGGCTTCTTGTCTTCCACCATCGGGCCTTATAAATCCACGTATCCTCGCGGCTCCGGGCTGATATGCATGGCAATTAAGCCCTCCGACCTTACCTGTTCGAACAGGTTCCTGCACGTACGTTGACGCCTCACTCACCTGAGGAGGAAACCAAGCAGCGGTTAGACTTATTGGAAGTATAA
>NC_051405.1:15303736-15303929 GCF_015228065.2 Penaeus monodon
AGCCTTTCTACAATAAACCTCATCCTTAATTGTCTCTGTCCGGCTGTGCCCATTCAACTAATTGACAGCGAACACACACACAAATAAACCCGAGTATACGTAATTTTGTTAAATCATTTTATCCACCAATAAAGATATATCTATGTCCACACACAGGCACACACAGATTTAAACAAATATTATAACGATTATC
>NC_051405.1:15304712-15305008 GCF_015228065.2 Penaeus monodon
TGTATGGTGAAGAAGGGAACACACAATTAGTGAGTGATCGTGTGATTCTCATCTCTTCTCTTCTTTGTTTTATTGACAAGACGAAACAAAGGGCGGTCGAATAACATAAAAATAGGAAAGATACGATTAAAGAGATGATGGAATACACAGAAAAGCACAACACAAGGAAAAAAGACAAGAGTGGAGAGAGGATGGAACAGCATCCAAAAACGGAGAAAAAAAAAGACGAATAGAGAGCGGAACAAGATGAAATAAACGAAGAGATGGGAAGAGCTGCCCAACACGAGAGTTGAGAT
>NC_051405.1:15305057-15305437 GCF_015228065.2 Penaeus monodon
AATGGTGGAACAATACTCGAAAGCAGCAAGAGAGAATGGCACACATAAAGGGGAAAACAATAATAAAAGAGGACGGCACAACACACGTCGAGAAAAAGCGAGGCGTCGAGCAAGTGCGGGACGCCCGGGGTCATGCGGCCGGGGGCGACGTCAGGCGGCCGCGAGAGGAGGCAGCTTTAGGCCCACCAGTCCAGGCCTAATGGGATAAGATGAGCGCTGAGTGACACAAAGCTTGGCACACACCGACATGTTCCAGGATGAGCGTCAGGCTGGCGCTCAAGCGGCAGACAGCCGACCGCTTAAAGAGGTATTGATAGCTCTTACAAGGGCGTGGATGACAGCCGATGAGGGAAGGGGAAACAACCATACTGATCTCATTA
>NC_051405.1:15306115-15306817 GCF_015228065.2 Penaeus monodon
TGGTCGCTTAGGTATATATATAGACATCTATACACGTGTGTGTATGGAGGCGTCTGTTTTGATCGACATATGTATCCGTTTATCTGGCTATCTATCCATTCACAGCTCTGTCACCTTTCTATCCATCCATCCGGAGAGAAGGATAAAGCGAAGGAAACACAGCATAAGAAATAAGAGCGCACAGGCGTGTCCCCGCCCCTCCCTCTCCCTTTCCCGGGAAGGGCGGGCCGCGCATAGCAACACTTCAATGGGCGTGCCTGCGACTCCGACCGAGATCCTGGCAACAACTTCCTCCCTCCTGCCTTGTCCGCTACTAATATTGCCAGGAAAGTGCAACGTGGTGGCAAATATTTACCAAAGCAAGCATGAATATTTGCAGGAAAAATGGGCGAGGCAGAGTGTAAGGTCGGAGGCTCCCAGGGCGAAGGAGTGAGCTACAAAGCATTATTGTGCATATTTCCCTCAACTCCTCCCTCTCACTCAGGGGCGCACAATGCAGGCAGCCGGCGCCCTAAAAGCAGGAAGAAGGCGCGAGAAGGGGAGGCCCGCCGTGGAGATCGGGGGCGGGGAAGGGGCGAGGGAGGGGCGAGGGAGGGGAGGGAGGGCGGGTGGAGGAGAGAATGGCATCAGTGAAGGAGTTTGTACATATCTTTGTGCACTTGCACGGCAGAGCATTTTCATCACAGACATGAAGGAGCTGGC
>NC_051405.1:15307474-15307833 GCF_015228065.2 Penaeus monodon
ACTGGGCTAAGATTTCTCGAACAAGCATCTTTGGATGTAAAAAAAAAAAAAAAACGACAGTAATATGTTAATACGAAGAAAGGTAGTAAGGCAAGTGGCGAAGAAAGAGAAGAAAAAAAGACAAATGTAATAAATATGATACGTAGATAGACTAGACAGGTGACAGACATGTAAAAGAAGGGTGAGTAAGGGGAGAAAATATTTTTAGAGGCACTGACAACATAAATGGCATCGGGATGAATGAAGGGAAAGTGTGATACAAATTACAGAATGAATTTTACAAAACATCGTGTTGAGATTTACTGTGAACTTTGTGCGAAAATTGGGGGGGAAATCATAAAATAAAATATGCGGGGAGG
>NC_051405.1:15307874-15308216 GCF_015228065.2 Penaeus monodon
GGCAAAACCGAAGAATTAACTCAAGGTGAAGAATCTACCAGAAAAGAGAAAGAAGACAAAATAATAAAAACAGTTTCAGTATTAAGATGATAATAAAACAGATGTAAAGAAAGAAAGAAAAAAGTTTTAAACAACTTCAAAAGTTATTGACAGGGAGTCAGAAAAAATCGATAAAAAATGCAGACGATGAGAGAGACGGAGATTGAGTGAATAAAATGGATAAATATATATTTTTTCTTTCCGAGCTGAATCTAGGATAAAAATCGGAGAATATTGAATTGACGTTTTTGAAATAGAGACCAACACACCTGGATAGACGCGTTAAATAACGTGGCACTCGAC
>NC_051405.1:15308261-15308409 GCF_015228065.2 Penaeus monodon
CAGATCATCATGAACTTCTGCCTTTATGTTGTTAATAGCTTGAACATATTTTCATAATCTATAATAAAAAGCTCTATCTATAATGTATGCCAGAATAGTTAATAAAATAATGGTTTATTATCAAAATATATCATGTCTTTATTATAGT
>NC_051405.1:15309120-15309529 GCF_015228065.2 Penaeus monodon
ACCAAATATTTCTGTAACCGATTGCCAATCACCAGCTGTCACTCCAGACATGCCACGCGTTAATCAAACTTCGCAATCAAGCGCTGAAATCCCGCTTCGGTGACACACCAAAGCGAAGCCAAAGACCCAGATAAGTGCCATCACAGTGCCAAAAGCATGGCACTCCCGCCCGAACCTATCCTCGGTAGAGCAAGTAGTGCGTGAGATGGAAATCTTCCGATAATTTCTCATCAAAGCCGCGTCCATCTTGGCGTGGTGGGCGTGCCGGGGCTTCATCACACCCAGGAAAAGTGCGGGCGCGTCTCAGCACACTCCGCGGGATGCAATTTCAAGGTTTGATGAAGCTCAAGAAATTCCATCGAGGCGCCCAATCTCTGTGTCGCTGTCATTGTTATTTTTCGACTTCTTG
>NC_051405.1:15309622-15309686 GCF_015228065.2 Penaeus monodon
ACACAGACACCCGAGCCAAGTTGGACCTTAAACCCAGATGGGGGAATCAGAGCCGGGAGTTTTG
>NC_051405.1:15310256-15310559 GCF_015228065.2 Penaeus monodon
ATCCCCGCCAAAGAAGATGCTTCATACACGTCTGTGATACCTATTTACGCGCAAATCTACATATCTATATAATTTGACGGGTGATAAAGTTGGGAGTCTTAGAGATCCAGGGACATTTACGGACTTTTCATGGATTCAAACTTAGGAAGCACCAAAGTTTAAAGCCTTCTTCAGAGACCTTCATGTGGTTTTAAAATATTCTGGCAGAGAAAGACGGATTTTATTATTTTCAGCTTTTTTAAAAGTAATAACATAATAACACTAGCTATGCAAATACATGCGGGTGTAAGAGGAAAAAGGGCA
>NC_051405.1:15310979-15311167 GCF_015228065.2 Penaeus monodon
ATATCCAACACAACTCACCATTTTTTTTTTTTTTTACTCTACACAGTGTGCAAGTTATTTCCTGTTCGAATGGTTGGTTATGAAGTAATTATTCATTTTTATTTATATAATAAAAAAAAAATTGTTCCTTCACACCCGTTATCGCCCGGGTGTTTGGGTGGTGGTGGGGAGGGGGAAGGAAGGAGCGA
>NC_051405.1:15311436-15311516 GCF_015228065.2 Penaeus monodon
AAGTAGTCCAATAGTAATCGATTACTAACAGCAGAGGTAATCGAAATAATCGATTAAAAAATTGATATCGCCAATCACTA
>NC_051405.1:15311705-15311879 GCF_015228065.2 Penaeus monodon
TTAGAAAAAGGTCAACACAGAGAAGCCCATCATGAGAACGTCCCTTCTAGCTAAGGAGTATGATGAAGCAGATAAAATATTCGCTAACCCGCCTTACCCAACAGAAAAATAATGGCTATAAGAAGATCCAATTTCCCAAGAAGACCACGAGATTAAAAAACAAACACACAACTC
>NC_051405.1:15313076-15313466 GCF_015228065.2 Penaeus monodon
CGTGTGCGCTTGACATACTTTTTTCTTATATAATTTCGTTGTAGAAAATAAGCATTGTGTGTGCAACTGACGATCAAAGATAGAGAGAGAGTAAGGGAGCGAAAGAGAGGGAGAGAGAAAATGAGAAGAAGAGAGAAAATGAGAAGAAGAGAGAAAGAGAGGAAGGGAAAGAGGAGAAGAAAACGAGATATAACTTCATTCAACAGATATGTGAATGGATTTCCTTAACCAGCTTTTACTCATGCACAATTGCATGCTGTTAGAGAGGTAATAAAACTGTGACAATAAACATCCTCTATAGGTTATTATAGTATATTTTTGCATTACTTATTGCACAGATAACAATGGGATTTATATGTAATACAATAGCAAATCATCTTCTCTTGCTTT
>NC_051405.1:15315324-15315433 GCF_015228065.2 Penaeus monodon
TCGCAGGTAATGGACCCAGAGAAGGAACTGTTTGAAGTGTTCTTTGCAATTGCTTTTGTCTTCATCAAAGTCAAAAAGAATGGGAAGACTGCGAATCCAATATGAGGCG
>NC_051405.1:15315479-15315912 GCF_015228065.2 Penaeus monodon
AAATATATATGATTTGATGAGAGAAAGAGGAAATGAGAGTTGATGATGAAAAATTGAAGGGTTGCGAGGTGGCGCAAGACAGGACTGTAAACAACAAATAGACAGATATGTTTGTATGTATAAAAAGTGTAAATCCAAACCGATGTGACAAAAAATAGAACACGGACACTAACAAAGAAAGAAACTGCTGGCATATACAGTGAAAAGAAAATAAAGAAAGAAAAATAAACAGAATGAAAGAAAGAAAATATAACAGAGAAGGTAAAGTCGTCGCGAATGACAGGAAGAAGAGAGGGAGAGGAAACAAGAAATGGCCATCGCACAGAGAAACAGAAAACAAGGAGAATAAAGAAGGGGAGAAGAGGGGAGGAGGAGTGTGCTGAAGGCAGAAAGACAAGAGTCAAGAGGGGACAAACAGAGGGTTGTGTTATAA
>NC_051405.1:15315931-15316003 GCF_015228065.2 Penaeus monodon
GGGGAAAAGTGTTAAAAGCGGTTATGGATTATGGGGAAGTTGTTGATTAACTGTTAACTTCTGGAAAGATAT
>NC_051405.1:15317433-15318074 GCF_015228065.2 Penaeus monodon
CACGGGAACTAAAGGGGCATTGGTATATAGGCCCGGGGGGGGGGAGTCGGACGAAGCGATGACTATAGAGAGACGCGAGAGGCGAGCAGAAACGAATAAGAGAGATGCAAGCAGAGAGGAGGAACACAAAGTGGAGCGGCGAGGTGGAATATGAAGGGCGTCAGGGTAAGTGTACTGTAGGTCTGGTGTTGGAGGAGCGCTGTCGGACGAAGAGGTCGCCCTTGAAGTCAGGGGGCACGAAGGGTCTCGGGTGACATCTTTGAGTGACATCACAAGAGAACGGGTGACGCCGCAGATGCTCAGGTGGCAGCGACACACCTCCCGCAGCAGAGGCGTAGCTGTGGGTGCCACTCGGGAAATCGGGGATATGGACTGACACTATGGCTGGCAGATTAGCAGTGTAGCATGCAGACTGGCAGTATAAGGCACCGAGGCAGGCAAATGGCACCGTAGTGGGAAGGCTGGCATCGGGGCTAGCAGATTGGCACCGTGCTAACAAACTGGCACTATAACAAGTAATTGGTGTTATTGTGAAAGGTCTTACATCTTAGCTTGCATAATTACAACGTAGGATGCCATTATGGGAGATTTGGCGCCTTATAATGTTCGAAGAATTTTTTTTTTTTTCAAGAACCTTAGTA
>NC_051405.1:15318292-15318760 GCF_015228065.2 Penaeus monodon
CTATATCATAACAGCCAAAGATAATTTCTCGTTTCAAGATATTTATACATACACACCCACAAGAGCAAAAGACAGAGAGAAAAGGAGGCAAGAAAATAAGAAATGAAGCTACGCAGTCATAACAGAAATCATTACGGTTGGCACTACAAACATTTTGCTGTCTTCGCTAAAAGAGATGATAACAGGATTCTCAAGTCAAACCGCAGACTTCTTCAAATATTAACTGAGAATATACATAGAATACAACATGCATACGAATCGTCTATGTAAATCTGATGGACTACCGTTAATAGTATCATGTTTGGTGTCCTACACATTTTGTTCTGTCTCTAGTTGTAAGTCCGCAGTCTCAAGCCAACGCAGATATTTAACTATTAAGTATTACGATAGTATATGCTAATTCAATATGCTACTTGTTGTTTATATATGTGTTGGATCTACTGTTAATTCTTCATCTCCTGTTGTTGT
>NC_051405.1:15319965-15320577 GCF_015228065.2 Penaeus monodon
TGGGAGCGGGAAACTCAATTTACAGAAGGGATAACTGACTAGCAAAAGCCATTACCGTTCTCACGAAGACAATGTCTTTTCCTTCCTCTTTTACCGTGTGAGGTCAGCTAAGGTCACCCCTACGGAAAATAGCTTCGCACGTGCACCATATGGCACCATAGGAAGAGGTCCATTATATTCTATAGCGTTTGTCAATAGACGAGGCTTCTGTCACTCGCGAATCTATCAAACGCAATGGGTGGTTTCCTTTGTAGTCAGGCAAGCAAGTGTGATAAATTTACACAAGCAGCCGCGGCGCTAAATTTACAACAATCAGAACTGATTGCCACGAGACTCGATTATAGATCCCTTTGAAAGATGATTATAATATATTTTCAAATAAGCAGTATCGCCGTGGTTGTAAGTACAGGTCAAGAGGAGGGGGAGAATGTTATAAAGTGCGAGGCGCCAAAGCACAAGCAGCTTCATTAAGGCACGTTGTTGCGGACTGCAATCAAGATGACCTCAAGCATACACGGCCATCCGACACAAGCACACGCTGCTTGCTGTTGGAGGGAGGGGAGGGGGTACAAATGGGGAGGAGGACGGGTGAGTTCAGGATGAGGCAGGGTG
>NC_051405.1:15320827-15321508 GCF_015228065.2 Penaeus monodon
CGCTACTCACTCTACTACGTCAGCTGGTACACATTTTACCAGCTGGCGCTCCAGAAAACTTTTCACACACGTCCAAACAGGATTATCTGCTTTAACATCTACTGTGTAAAAAAAGCCTCACAAATATCTATCGTAGATGCGGCACAATGCAACATACGCTCCACATGGTCGAGAAGATGGGACAAAACCCAGCATATGTGACAGCATGGCCGATACACTTCGCGTAAATATTCACACTATGATATCCCAATAACTTTCCGACTCGTGGAGTACAGTTCACGTGATACAGTGTCACTGTATATTGCTGTAACGCCCTAGGCTTTCATATCCCCGAGTCATACTTTACTGGGAACAATGGCCCCGTACTGTCCACCGCCCCGAGAGCCATCGTCCGTAAACACCAGAGTGCCATATGGTGCCATAGGCAATATAAAAACCGATGGCCAATAATAAGCTCAGGCAGGCGGGGCTATCGGCTCTACTGTCAGCCTGAGGAGTCGAATATCGTTCACGTTTTGCGCTCATTTCGAAATGAATATTTGGGCGCGGGAGAAGGGTGTCGATGACCTTTCGCCCATAAAACACAAAGCGTGCAACTGCAGCGCTTGCATGTGTGGCAAGGGGACTCGTTTTTCCTGCTAACAAAGCTGCCTATTATGTAACTATTCAAATCTATGACTG
>NC_051405.1:15322247-15323107 GCF_015228065.2 Penaeus monodon
ATCGTCAGACATGTCATCAAAGCTCGATCAACGGATATTAATCTTTCCTTTCCACGCATTGTTATCTATCTTATCCAGTGTCTCTTCCTGTTTCGCTTATTACGCGTGGGCCTGTCAGTATCGGTGTGTCGTCAAGCTGCCTGTCAGTGTTGGTCTCTCAGAGTCAGTGTATCGAGGCTACGCACTTCTGCTTCCTGTTTGTACTATTAAACCCACCTGCTACCTTATCCTTACTGCCCACCACCTTCTTATCTTATCAGTTAACGTGTTTCATAGAGGAACAATGGCTTATCCTGGCTTATTTCTATAAGCCTTGGGCATATCTGTAGTAACTTTAGTATAATCTTTTGTATGGCAGATTTAGATTCATCATAATATTACTAATACACTTTTTGTCATTATTCTAAAAGAGATGGATTGGCATACAGCTGTAATAAAGAAAAAGGTCTGGGTTATATAAAAATATATAATTCTCGTATATATGATATATTTTTAGTTCTCCATGTTTTCTCTCTATATTATAATTGTCAAAACACAAATATCTTGAAAAAAACTGATAAACACCAACTTTCGCATCAAATTAAGCCGAAAATCTACGAAGAAAATACCCGAATCTTCTTTTCCGAAAATTATGCCCTGAAAGTCGCTTCTTAGAAAATGGGAGTAAAGGCCGTCGCATTTCCTTTCTTGGCAACAGTGTTTTCTAGTGCCACGGCAGTCAGAGGGTGCCAATTACCTCTCTTAAATATTTCCTAGAAACATTTCCTCTTGCTTGCTTCTGGGAACAGAAACGTGTTCTAAATTCTTCCTTTTTTCTGTCTCTATTTTTTGGTATTGTTTTCGTGGTTCGAGGTCAACAA
>NC_051405.1:15323200-15323556 GCF_015228065.2 Penaeus monodon
AACATATGTACTACGATATGTTGTATATATCAGCACCCCCTCCTCTCCTGTCATTGCCTCTCCCTCGTTTCTTTCCTACTAGAGAGATTTTAAATATATTTTTTCCCTCTCTCTCTTCCTCTCTCTCCCTCTTTTTCTCCTTTCGTGTTTCCATAGCTGCCTTTCTCCTTTCCTCCCTCGCTCTCCCCCCGCCCCACTCTCCTCATCGTGTTGATATCCAAAGATGAATAATTGCCCGGCGAAAGGAAACATGTAGCAGGCGAAAACAATAATCACAGATCTTACACAAGGAAAGAGAAAAAATTATGGATAAACTGATAAAAAAAAGAAAAAAGGTATAACCTGAAAAGAAATAA
>NC_051405.1:15323802-15324027 GCF_015228065.2 Penaeus monodon
ATCAAGCCAGAATAGAAAAAGAACGGGTGAGTACTAATACACTTTTCAGATCGGAAGTTGTGGGTTGTGTCGCACTCTTTCCGCCCCTTTGAAAGAGCAATGGGAGTAAGTCGTTCATTATGGATCTACGCCCTTGTGACCCACACAAGTAGCACTGAATGTCTCTCGTTCTACAACTTTTATATTCATAAAAGCGGTGATATCAAGAGCGAGATTTCGAGGTAT
>NC_051405.1:15324058-15324418 GCF_015228065.2 Penaeus monodon
AAGGAGAAAGAGGAGAGAGAAAAGATTTTTTTAAAAATTTAGTGGATACCCATTTTATCATTATCATTATTGTTGTCATTTTTTTAAATGAATATTTGACGCGAATGTAACTTATGGCAACTTGTAAATGGACACTATATAGTTTGGGAAAACTTTCTGTACGGATAACTATTAGCTTAAATAATTGATCAATGGAAGTGGAATTAATCATATACCTGAGTACGTTCTGCAAATATTTGTAATGTTTATTTGTAATATCTAGTTGCGGGGAAAGCTTTGATCTTCGCTTAATTTGCACAAATGTTGCATACATTAATCCTGCAATTTTCTTTATATCATATGCAGGTACTTAGATCTTAC
>NC_051405.1:15324469-15325093 GCF_015228065.2 Penaeus monodon
AACGTATACTTGTATTATGGCAATTCACTTCACAGAACAAGTAGGTAATCTGATGAAATAATAATCCTAAATCAACAAGTGAAGAACAAAATGAATAAAACAGAAACAAAGTTAACCAAATAAAATTACGTAAAGTTTGAAGGACATATTGATTGAATCGTACTCTACATCTAATTTCGATCAACTTCCAAGTTTGGATATCAGACGACAATTTTTCTCACCTAACCAAATCTCTCACTCGCTCTTAAACAATGGCCGCCCACTTCATTGCTGAATCAGCCAGGACTCTATTCAGATACTTACAGTAATCTCCCATCCATTAGTACACACTCAATAGATCCATGTATATTTGCTGTACCGAATATAGATGAGATTGTTGTTTGTGTACATGTATAACACGCATGTTGGGAGTTCAGTTGTTCCTGTCTTAATAAAGTGTACTAGTGTTGCAATGTTGCAGACGACTTCGCTTGCCTGGTGGCTGATGAAGTACCAGGATTCAATATACACAATCGTTGAACATGCATGGGAATTCAATATATGCAGGAATTCAACACACAGGAGCACTCAGCATATATAGGAATTCAGCATAGGTGGAGGATTTATCTTTCTATGTCACTTTAT
>NC_051405.1:15325332-15325704 GCF_015228065.2 Penaeus monodon
TGTTTTTGCGTTATTAACATGAATTTTGATAGAATCTAATAAATAAGTAGGCACAACTTCAAGAGAGGATAAAACAAAGACAAATGTCTTGGAGAAAATAGGAACGAAGGGAAGAATACGAAATGGGAAGAGAGAGCACAGGTGTCTCAGGAGAAATACAGAATGTACGGCCTACATACAATATACAGAGGCGATGATGCATTAAAGAACCTCAAGGAAGCCTTTGCAATATTTGTGTGACCAAGAACTCCCTATGCTGTCGACAGGCCTATAACAGGGAGGTGGAGTGCGTCAATTTCTATCGATTATAGGCTGTTCAAGGCAAGAACTGGAGCTACTGTGCAAGGATTGGCGCATCTGAAGGACTCTTTC
>NC_051405.1:15326360-15327160 GCF_015228065.2 Penaeus monodon
CCTGTGTTTCTCTTTAAAACAGATTACTATGAAAAAGCATGGGCGAAAACACACATGAAACGTGACATTTTTCCCGCAAACGCTTGAACCCCATTTTTCCACTTCTATTTTTTCCCTCCGTCTCCTCTTTTGTCGAATAAAAGAATCTATCGCCAATTCACCTTCTGTTCCTGTTCCTGCCCGAAATCCCATAAAAGGCTGGTTCATAATTGATATTGGTAGAGCAAAATGGAGTCCCCCTTGATTAAATATTGCGCATTTCACAGGGTATCCATCTCACATTAAGCCCGTAATTTAGATGTGTCAAAACACCTATTATACGTTAATGTGAATGGCAGTTGCAATCTCCAGCGCACAATCTAAATGTGTCAAGGGCTGCCTTGGTGTTAATATATAAGACACTGGCAATATCTACCCCGACACACTGAGCTTTGCCTTTGTTTATTGCAGGAGTTGCATCTCGTTGCATAGGCGGAGTATTTATACGTCTGATCTACCCATTAGCCAGACCAGACCGGAGTAATTACTCAAAAAAGGAAAAAGTAAGAGGCGGGTCGGCGAGCTATTAAGTAATTAAAAGCATGATGTGCGAGTGCAATGGGCGACCGGACTCAGATTTATGGCCCCGATACGATGGTGTGAGTGAATGGCGGGCCGGGGGCGGGGGCAGGCGGGGGGAGGGAGCCCAAACATCTGCCTGTGGGCGGTCCCAGACACCTTGGTCAGTGGGCGGGCCGCTGCCCTCAATTTGAGTAGTTGCAGGTAACTAAAAGACTCCTTTCGTATATCCCTAGAGCTAA
>NC_051405.1:15327250-15327587 GCF_015228065.2 Penaeus monodon
ACAGTAATATTCTTCAAGTAACCACCTATTAAACCTGAATCAGGGGATTCTTGTCTTCGTCTCATCTCTCGCCCCTCTTCCCTCATCAGCCCGTGTATAGTCGTCCTCTGTTCGTCTCCCGTGCAAATGCGTCCTCTGAATTACCCATGTGTGTGTACATGTGTGTAAGCTGCCCTATATCCAATCCCTTCTGTACGTGATCCTGGTTCACATCTGGCAGTCGGCGCCCCTGCTCGCCCTGTGCTTCAGGCTTAATCCCTATACAGCTCGTGTTTCCCTTCCGATCCGTTTGGCCGCCTCTCTGTCAGTTTGCCTGTTTCATTCGTAGATTTCCTGG
>NC_051405.1:15327750-15328122 GCF_015228065.2 Penaeus monodon
TCTCCCTCACTTTCTTTCCCCTTCTCTTTCCTTATCATTTATACTCCTCCTCCCTGTCTCCCTTGCTCTCCCCTTTTTTTCCAAGCATACATCAACTGCTCTAGAGAATCGCATCGCGTCCCATAAAAAGAGTATTTCCGGCAATCGCAAAAGTCAACAGATAAAAGGATCGTCATTTAACAATCTTCACGCGATTGTTATTAATCCTGTTATCCCATGTCCACTCCTACTGTGAGTCAATTCTTTTATCCCATTTCTGAGCGGATTTGTATCTCTTTTTCGTCGCATATCTGTGCTTATCGGGTTAGTTTACAGAGGAACTGTGAATAAAGTCGTAATTTGATTAGTGCAACAAGGGCATGAGTGAAGAGG
>NC_051405.1:15328447-15328735 GCF_015228065.2 Penaeus monodon
ACAAACAAACAATAACAATATTTTGAGGACAAAATCAATCTAATCATAAAAATGCCAACTAGAATAATCATACCTATGACAGTGACAAGCAGCATTAATTATAGTCGTGATAACAACATATGGTAAGTAAATAAACTATAACCAAATTATATAACTAGTAAAGAAAATAAACATAACATAAGTCAGTAACAGCAATAATAAAATTCATTATCGTCACCGTAATAATAATCTGAGAGTAACGATTGCGATTGCGATCTGGAGAAAGGGTGGGGTAAGGGTGCGGGGAAG
>NC_051405.1:15328971-15329305 GCF_015228065.2 Penaeus monodon
CGGCGGCATCGCATATTTAATGAGAAGGAAGAACTTTCCGAGTTTATATCCTCTCTGCTCGTTATGGGAGAACATTAACAGCTCGTTCGTGTTCATAAGCAAAAGCTATCCCCAAAATACATAATCTCCTTGATCTGTCTTCCATATAGAGCAGGGGATAAAACGGGAAAGTAAGAAAAAGAGAATAAAAAAAAATCACTTTGGTATTTTTCTTTGGGAAAATAAATTCTATTGATCAAAAGGCCCAGTTGGCTTCATTAGTCCAACTCAACAACATGACGACGAATATTTAATCACCGGTTGAATTTCGTTCCAGAAGGATTTTCATTTTCGC
>NC_051405.1:15329342-15329413 GCF_015228065.2 Penaeus monodon
AACCCTGCTTTCTCAGCATTTACTTCTTTCGTACAATTTCAACTTTTATACTTCCTTTGTTTTGGATACCA
>NC_051405.1:15329433-15329605 GCF_015228065.2 Penaeus monodon
GGGGGGGGGGGAGTAGAGAACTTACTTTTTATTTTTTTTAAATTTCATTTTCGAATAAGTGATTCCTGAAACTCGAAATGAGGTTTGTTTATCGTCTTTAGCATCAAAGAAGGTCGGTTTTTATTGCCGCCACATTCCATCATAAGTGTATACCTTATCAAAAACTCATATA
>NC_051405.1:15329791-15330136 GCF_015228065.2 Penaeus monodon
TATTGTACGCCGCAGCGCCCCTTACACCTCGCCATCAGTCCATCGGCCCCGGGCGTTCTTGGCTCCGTCGGCGGGATAAGCGCGACCGTTACGCGACCCGTCCGTTGATGAAAGGAAAATGCAAATCCAGGAGCTCTGCCAACGACAAACTTCTCCCCGACGCCGCTGGGATGCCGTACCCGCACGCTGGATCTCCCCCCCCCCTCCCCCCGCACCCGTATGCAAACCCCGTTTCCCCCTTTCGCAACTGGACGCAACCCTACCCTTCCCCACACCCTCCAGCATCTCTCTTTCCCCATTCCAATCAAGCGAACCCCTTCTCCCCTTCCTCTCTGCGCCCTGCCA